>NC_088376.1:74838333-75152500 GCF_037993035.2 Macaca fascicularis
TTCAACCTAAAGAAACTGTTTCTTGGGAATTGGGAAGGGTATGGAGGTATAAATAAGTAATGATTTGAAAGGGGAGTCAGGGACTTAAAAGACAATGAATAAATGAGCATGCATACATAAAAACTATTTGGCATTGCTAACTTGATCAGGATGATTTTTAAAAGTGTCTCATAACTATTTCCCATCACTTGTTCTACTCAGTAGCCATTGGGAGAAGCAGCACTACTGGTCCAAAGAGGAGTTTTTTCCCTTAATTGCCCTTTCAGAATTTATTTGGATTTGGAAATCATAGCAGTCTGCTGTTTTTACTATTCATCTTGGCTTATTGTCACTGGCAGCTTCTTTGAGTTTTATGATTACATTTTTTAAAAATGCATAAAAATATTATAAAAAAGGAAAATGAGAAAAACATAATTACCCAGAACATGATTCACATCATATTTTTAATATTTTTGTATAGCCTTGTATAGTATTTGTTCCCTCTACATAAATATATATAAATGTATTTGGAGTTATGCCCATTGTTCTATAGCCTAATTTCTACATTTAAATGTTTCTAGAAGTCTTCATGTTCTTCAATACATTTGTAAAAATATATTGAAAACCTTAATGACTTAAGTTTTCCATAAGATTAATGTGCTATTATAATTTAACCAATAACTTATTGATGAATGTTATTGATGAACACTGATGATATTTTTAAGTTTTACTCTTGTAATTAAGCTCACATTAGGTATATTTGTGATATTTAGAAATACTAAATACTAACTAGTGGAATACATACATATACTTATGCATGTATATATGTATGTATATTCTAGCATTTAGTATATATGTGTGTTCTAGAATTTAGATATTTAATTTGTGATTATTTATCCTTGTGTATTACTTTTTAGTCTTTTTTTTTTACAAAATTTTTTCTACTGCAGGTTTTGTCTTTTTGTTTTATGCAATTCATATGACACTAAATAATCACTTTTAAAAAAATAGAAAAAACTTTGTCATATTTATTCTTAAATAAGAAATAGTCACTGAGAAAAAGCGGTGAAAATATGAGAAAGAGGGAAGCTCATAGTTCCACATAAGTGAAAGGGAGATTCTTTTTTTTTTTTTCTTTTCTTTTTCTTTTTTTTTTTTTTCAGTAAAGGGAAAAGAAAGCTAGAACAGCAACTAAACAACACAAAAGTTTGCATTTCCTCCACAAAATCTGATGGAATATCTTGTCTTTATCAAAGACCCAAATGCTTTTATGTTTCTGTGGCTATGCTAACATTTGTCTTCCATCCTTAACTATGCATCATGATATATGGTAGCTTTTGATGCTTCAGCATTCGCTATCTCATTTAGACCCAGAAGGATATAAAGGATAACGAGGATATAAAGAGTGATATTTCAGCTGATTCCATTCGTTCTCAATGGGTTTTCTAAATTTCCTATCATAGTTTTTTTCTATCTCTCCAGCTAGAAGTAACTCAAATAGACATGTGAAGCAACCAGTGAAACTGGGCAATGCAGTCATTTTACTGGGTGCATTGTCTCTCATAATAAAACCAGATTTTGTGTCCTTTTTGTACTTTAAGAGTTATGGTCTGAGCAGTCAAATTTTCTGTTTGTTTTGATAATAGATATCAATAATTTCATAATTTTATTAAATATCATTGTGCTGCTCTTTCAAGACAGTTGTTTTGGCTTCTTAAAAGTTTTCATTGTTATTGTAACTATTATTCATTGTTTCCATAGTCTAGGATATGTTTAATTTTTACTTTTATTTTTCAATTGGATGCTATTTGCGTTTTTCCTCATCAGTATTATAAAGACATTTCTTGAGACAGGAAATCTTATTTGATGGAACAGTGTATAAAAATGTTCCAAATCTTATGAAAATTATTAAAATTAAAACTAGAAAATTAAAGTTTTCTGAGATATACTATAGCAGGAAGAATCCATCATTAGCAGAGCGTGATGGTAAGAATGTTAATGTAAAAACAATGAGAACAAATAAAAATATAGATGTATATCGAAAATGAAAACAACTGAAAATAATTACTATATGGGCATCTTCTATAGCCAGCTAAATCCTGCAGAAGTCCTATGCACATCTCCCTCAAATACACATGTGGAGCAACCAGTGAAACTGGGCAATGCCACCATTTCACCGGGTGTATTGTCCCCAACAATGGACCACTCAAGGAATGGCTGATTCAGTAGTTGTGACCATTGCCCACCTGGTTCATAATCTACCCCATCACGCTCAATAGAAAGAACAACAACTACCATATAGTGGAGGTTGACTCTACTGGGTGGACAAGTGGTAAATGGCACCTTCCACAACTTGTACCTGTCAGCTATTTAGACCAGGTGTCGAGCTGCTAGTAGGGGTAGGCATTTTACCCATAATCCACACCATAAAGAGCCACCAACAACAGGTCTACAGTGGCCATGCCATTGCTCCATTCCAGTGTACTCAGACACTAGAGTGTTTCAGATCCTTTAGAATCTGCTTCTTGGTGACTGAGTACACCAGTGAAATCCAAGGCAACCACCTGCACAACTCTACCCGTTTTGTTAGTGGGTGACAAAAGCCTGAGGATTCGTCATGAGCAGGTCCTCAGGAATGGAGTATTTTTCAATTAAAAAATACCAAAAACTCAGTATTTGGAAACACTAAACTTGCTTCAGCCAAATTGAATAAAATAGTAGAGTGTTAAAGAGGTTTAAAAATGGTCATGTAGGAATGTAGTGGAAGACTGCAGGGCACCAACATAAATGTTAGATTTTCAGCAGAACATAATGGAAAAACTTGTAGGAGATACAACATTGAGATAGACTATTTGAATTAAAATCACTAAAATTCTCTAAAAGGAAAAAGAGACATGGCTAAAATTTAGAATATCTTTCAATTATTAAACAGAACAAGTAAATAAATAATATCCAAACATTTTAATAAAACCGAAAGCCACAAAGGATAAAAAATAATGTCTTAAATTATATCTAAAGTGGAGGATGTACAAGATATTTTTATTGCAAAGAAACAAATTAGCCTTACCTTAAACTTCTTCAGGCCAAATTATATCTGCACAATTTTTTGGCCTACTAAAGAATTGCAAACTATCAGCAGATTGCCAATAATACAATTTGCTACTCACTACTTACAGAAACTAACTTTGCTACTTATAAATTCTCTCTGATAAAAAACAATTACTAACTTATGTAACTTTTCAAGATGAATTTCCTAAGGGAAAGAGGTAGATGCCTGAAACAATGATGAGAACAAAAATATCGTTTTAAATTTAATTAAATATCAGCAGTACAGTTGTCCCTGGACATCCACAGATAAAAAATCCACAGATGCTCAAGGCCCTTGTATAATATGGCATAGTATTTGAGTATAAACTACTCATATCCTTTCATATAATTTAAATCATCTCTTGAATATTATACCTAATACAACATAAATGCTGTGTAAATAGATGTTATACTGTATTGTTCAGGGAATAATGACAAGAAAAAGTTGGTATATATTCAGGATAGACTCAACCATCTATTCTTTTTCTCAAATATCTTTCATCTGCCACTGTTTGAATTCATGATATGATATCCAGGAATATGGAGGAACAACTGTTACACAATATTTATTACTACTGATAATGCAAACTGCTACTTCTTACTAAAAATGTTAGAAGTAAAATTCTAAAATACATAAACAAAGAAGATGGAAAGTATGGTTAGAGTGCACCCTGATTCAAAGAAAGTATGAATTATGATATAATTTGGGAAATTTTATAGACAGTATGAGTATGTAAGATCTACATGTAAGCAGTAGAATAATAAATATGAAATCTATGTGTCTTCCACAACATTATAATAATAGAGAAAATAAAACGCATTATTCCTAGTGTTCCATTATTGGAATGCTAAGCATGTAGGAGTTATTTATGTCCTACTGCTCAAGGTCATCACCAAGGTCTGATTTTGCAATTCAAATAATTGCAACCTCAGGCATAAATGAGTTAAACAATATGGAAGCACAAAGAAAAAATATTAAAAACCCTAATGTATTCAAATATAAGGGCATTAAATTGTCCTTTTAAAATCAAGGAATGTCTGATAAGACACAAGAGCAAATAAAATTATTTTCTTATAAATTTACAAGTCAGAGAATGTTTGAAACTAAAAATCTTAAAAATTATATCAGATAATGATATTAGAATCATGCATATTTTGGTCATAACAACATTTGGTCATAACAACATTTTGGTCATTGATGAATCACGTAGTCAATGGTGGTCCCATAAGAATGTAATCAGCTAATAAAAAAAGCCTATCACCTAGTTTTACTATACTATAATTGTTATCATTATTTTACAGTGTACTATTTTTACTTGAATATTAAAAAGTTAACTGTGAAACAACCTCAGGCAGATCCTTCAGATATTTCAGAAGGCATTGTTATCATAGGTGTTGACAGCTCCATTCATGTTATTGCCCCTGAAGACCTTGTAGTGGGAAAAGATGTGGAGGTAGAAGATGATGATATTGCTGATACTCACCCTGTGTAGGCCTAGGCTAACGCATGTATTTGTGTCTTAGTTTTCAACAAACTTGTGTGTTTGTGTCTTAGTTTATAACAAACTTTAAAAAGTGAAAAATAAGTAAATAAAACTTTAAATAGAAAAGAGCTTATAGAATAAGGGAATACAGAAAGACCATATTTAGTGAATTTGTACAGTGTGTTTGAGTTTTTACCTAAGTATAATTACAAAAGTCAATAGTTTTTAACAAATTAAAAATTTATGAAGTAAAAAGTTAGGGTAAGTTAAGGTTAATTTATGATTGAAGAAAGAAGTGTTCTAATAAATTTAGGATAGCCTAACTGTGTCATGTTTATAAAATCTGGAGTAGTTTACATGCTATCCTAGGACTTCACATTCACTCACCACTCACTCACTGTATCAACCAGAGCCACTTCCAGCTTTCCAAGCTCCACTCCTGGTAAATCACCTGTAAAGGTGTACCATATTTTATTTTTGATATCACATATTTAGTGTGCCTTTTCTATATGTAAATATGTTTAGATTCACAAATACCATTGTTTCACAAATGTCTACACTATTGAGTACAGCAACATGCTATACAGATTTATAGCATAAGAGCAATAGGCTATACCACATAACCTACTTGTGTAGCAGGTTATATCATCTCGGATTGTATTAAGTACACTCTGAGATGCTAGCACAATGACAAAATTGCTTAATGGTGCATTTCTCAGCATGCATCACAATTGTTAAATGACATTTAACTGTAATTTGAAAGCTGCATCCATATTAATTTCAGACCAGTTAGAATTTTTAAACAAAAGAAGTATGAATAGAAATCAAATTTTAAAGTAACAAGATAAAAATCTTAATTAACCAAAGTGATAAAACTCTTGAGAGGTACATATTTTATAGCCTTAATTTTATAAAGCCAAAAGTGACATAATTATAGGAAATTTCAAAGTTAGATCTGAGCTAACAGAGGTTAGTTCATGAGGTTTAAGAAAAGAGCCAACTTTATGACATAAAAGTGCAAGGTGAAGCAACAAGTTCTAACATGGAAGCTATAATAAGTTATCCAGAATATCTAGCTAAGATAATTGATTAAAGTGGCTACATTAAACAGCACACTTTAAATGCAAATGAAATAGCATTATATTGGAAACATTTGCCATTTAAGATTTTCATAGCTAGAGAGGAGAAGTCAATGCCTGGACTCAAGGCTTCAAAGAAGAGTTTGACTCTCTCACGTCAGGGGCAAATTCAGCTGATGACTTTAGACTTAAGTCAGTGCTCACTCACCATTCTGAAAACCATTGGGCCTTTAAGAATCATGTGAAATGTACTCTGTTTGTGCCCATAAATGGAACCACAAAGCCTGGATGATAGCACATCTGTTTACAGCAAGTTTTTCTGAATAATGTAAACCCACTGTTGAGACTTACTGCTCAGAAAAAAAAGATTATTATCAAAATATTACTGCTCATTAACAATTCACCTAGACATCTAAAAGCTCCAACAGAGATGTACTGTACATGTAAGAGCTCTATTGTACAAGGAGATTAGTGCTGTTTTCATGCCTGCTAACATGACATTCATTCAGTAGCACACGATTAAGGAGTACATTCAATACAACTTCAAGTCTTATTATTTAAGATGTACATTTCATAAGGCTATATATATTATAAATACTATATTCCCCTGATGGATCTGGGAAAAGTACATTTAAAATCTTCTGGAAAGGTTTCAGTATTCTAGATGCTACTAAGAACATTTGTGATTCATGGGAGGTGGTCAAAATATCAACCTTAACAGGAGTTTGGAAAAAGTTGATTACCACTCTCATGGGTGACTTCAAAGGCCTCAAGCCTTCAGGAGAGAAATTTAATTGCAGAGGTGATAAAAATAGCAAGAGAACTCAAATTAGAAGTAGAGCCTGAAGATGTTACTGACTTGCTGCACTCTCATGATGAAATTTTAACAGGTGAGGAGTTCCTTTTATAGATGAACAAATAAAGTGGTTACTCAAGTGGAATCTACTCCTGGTAAAGTTGTTGTGAACATTGTCGAAGTGACAACAAAAGATTTAGACTATTCCATAAACATAGTTGATAAACAGCTGCTGGGTTAGAGAGGATTGATTCCAATTCTGAAAGAAGTCCTACTGTGAGTAAAATGCTATCAAACAGCATCACATTCCACAAAAGAAAATTTGTTTTTAAGAGGAAAAGTCAGTTGATATGGCAAACTTGACTGTTGTCTTATTCTTAAGAAACTTCCCTAGCCACCTCAGTGTTCAGTAGCCATCAATATGTAAGCAAATTTCCAACAGCAAGAAGATTATGGCTCACTAAAGGCTGAGATGATTATTAGTAATTTTAATTAATAAAGTATTTTAATTAAAATTAGTGCATTACATTGTTAGACATAATGCTATTGCACACTTAATAGACCACAGTAGTATAAATATAACTTCCATATGCACTGAGAAACAAAAATATTTGTGTGATTCACTTTGTTACAACATTTGCTTTACTGTGGTGGTTTGAAACCAACCCAGCAATGTCTCCAAGGTATGCCTATATAGAACAATATTTATATTTCAGTATTGTTTGTATTTTCTTCGGTCAAGTTGCCATCACTGCCATCCTTTCTAAGGTTTCCTCTACGTCTCAGAGAAGAAAACAGAAACTTTCAATTCCAAGAGTACATTTCTACCATTTCTCTAGCTCGTAGGTACAGCCTGCTAATAAAAGGCCATTATACTTCCTAGCATTTTCAGAGAGAGAGCAGATGGGATATGAGGTAGGTAAACTTCCTGAGCATTACTTGATTCTGTTTTGTAGGCTGAGTCTTTCTACTTCTCTTCCCTTCTCTTCAAAAGTACTTCCAGCAAGTTTCTAATCCCTACCTTTAAACACTATATACCTTCAGTACATTGTGTGGATTCTGCTTTCTTGGCAAAAGATTAGTGAAAAGCTAGTGAAAATCAGAAAAAGTGAGAAAATCAGAAAAAGTAACAAAAGCATCAAATTATACTATTTTGGCACATCATTCATTTTGAGATTTTTGTCTTCCACTTTCTTATTAGTCCATATATCATTTTACACGGGTGTAACCATTGTTTTAAAAATAGATGTTCTATTGATATCTTCATTTGTATGTAATATTGATATGGACAGGGGATAGGGTAATACTGGGTAGAAGAGGGCTGTTTCCCGGCAAAGGCCCCATCCTCAAGTATGAAGACCTGTGGCTCTAAGTGAGAACAGGTGTTTTTGGCTTTTCACCCAAAAAGTTGCCTTTTGGCCTGCCAGGACCACCCCATCCTGCTCCCATATAAACCGAAGACCTTAGCGGGCACATACACAAGGGGCTGAACATCAAGAGGAACAGAAGAGAGCAGTGGTGGAGACAGGTATGGAAGCACAGCAGAGAAAGATGGAAGAGGCTTCTGAACATTGGCCAAGAACAGCGGGACTTCAGGGGATGATGACCTTCCCTCTCTATCCCCTCTTCCTCCTCCTGGATCCCCATGCATCTCACTGAGAGTCACCTCCACCATTCAGTAAAACCCTGCACTCATCTCTTAAGCCCACGTGTGACTCAATTCACCCCTAGATGCTGCCGTGGGGCAGCCGGATCCCAAAAGTTCTCCCCAGGGCCCCTGCACCTGCCCCTCTGCACGCTCCCTCTGGGAGATTGAGCAGTAGGTAGATCAAAGAAGCAAGCCATATCCCTCTTGCAAGTCCTTCAAGGAGGATAAGGGAACTTTCCAGTTTCAACAACACATCTTAATAGTTTTCATCATTTAACACTATTTGTATTTATTTTTATTAAAGCACAGTAACCCATTGTATAAGATTATCTTCACTCTAAAGCTGAGAGTTTAAATTATTTGCTTAACATACAGCAGTAAGAGGCTTTATGTTTGAAATTTTGTCTAATTCTCCATGGATTTTGAGATGGTGCCAACACAATACAACATAGACAGCATGCCGGATATGTCTTATTCTCGTTCCGATCAATATCCTAGTGAATTTGACAGGTAAAGTTTAAATAATTTTTATTGAAGAAAACCCCACCACTGATATTCAACATGCGTTCTTTTCTATTTTCCTCAGTGTCAGCTGGTATGGGAAGTACAGAGAAAGAGTAGGAGAGAGATATTTCAAAGTTGGGTGCCCGGGGGAGACATCACATGTCAGCAGGTTCCGTGATGCTCCCTCAGCTGTAAAACCAGCAAGCTTTTGTTAGCGATTTTCAAAAGGGGAGGGAGTGTACAAATAGGGTGTGGGTCACAGAGATCACATGCTTCACAAGGTAATAAAATATCACAAAGTAAATGGAGGCAGAACGAGGTCACAGGACCACAGTATGAGGCGAAATTAAAATTGCTGATGAAGTTTCGGTCACGCATTATCATTGATAACATCTTATCAGGAGACAGGGTTTGAGAGCAGACAACCTGTCTGACCAAAATTTATTAGGTGGTAATTTCCTCGTCCTAATAATCCTGGGAGTGCTACAGAAGACTGGGGTTTATTTCATCCATTTGGCTTCGACCATGAAAGACAGCCACCCCAAGGGGGTCGTTCATAGGCCTACCCTCAAGGGCGCATTCTCTTTCTCAGGGATGTTCTTTGCTGAAAAAAAGAATTGAGCGATATTTCTCCTATTTGCTTTTGAAAGAAGATAAATATGGCTCTGTTCTGTTTGGCTCACTGGCAGTCAGAGTTCAAGGTTATCTCTCTTGTTCCCTGAACATTGCTGTTATCCTGTTCTTTTTTCAAGGTGCCCAGATTTCATATTGTTCAAACACACATGCTTGTAGTTAATGCAATCATCACAGGGTCCTGAGGTGACATACATCCTCCTCAGCTTATGAAGATGATAGGATTAAGAGACTAAAGTAAAGACAGGCATAGGAAATCACAAAGGTATTGTTCGGGGAAATGATAAGTGTCCATTAAATCTTCACAATTTATGTTCAGAGATTGTAGTAAAGACAGGTGTAAGAAAGTATAAAAGTATTAATTTGGGGAACAAATAAATGTCCATGAAATCTTAACAATTTATGTTCTTCTGCTGTGGCTTCATCCAGTCCCTCCATTCGGGGTCCCTGACTTCCTCCAACAAATCTTTGTGTGTGTTTTGTTAGATCTACACATAGTATTTGTAACTTGTTTTCAGTTTACCCACAAATATTAGGAAAATAAGCTTTCAAATTAATTATGTTTAAATAATTAAGATAAAAAGCATATTAGGACATAAAAAATAATAATAACTGATTCCATTTACTCTCTTGTGTCATGGTCATGAAAAAAATTTAGGTAGGAAAATATCCTTATTTTCACTTTTCCTGATGAAGTTTCTCATATAATTGAGAGCATGACAGTTGAATTAAATCAGCAGAAGTTGATTTCTGTTTAAATCTTTAGGGTTTAAGTTAAAGATAACTTAGTTGTTATCTTTTGTCCAATTGCTTTAGACTTCGTTTAACTCCAAAATGTATATCGTGAAAATTCAACTTCCTTTGAATTTGCAGTGTACTTGATGGGTCTATGTATCAGGTGAATTTTATGTATTTTAGTTCAGTTTCTGAGGTCTTAAGAAATCGATCTTTTCATGCTGTGAATAGTACCTAAGCATTTACATAAGTGATTATTTTTAATATTTGGATTTTAAATATTTTCTAGATGAGGGAGAGGAACACCAATTAGAATGCTCCACTCTTTGTTTTCCACCTCTCCTATGATTAACTCAAAGAGAAAGATAAAAATAAAGAGATATTAAAAGACAGAAAAAGAGAGACTATCTGACCACGATATTAGTTATGCTTATTCTGAAATGTTCTGGTGAATGCATTTGAAATAAATCAGCTTTATCCTTGACATATGCTGTATTTTTGCCCAGGGGTTATTTTGCCTTTCTCCTAAATGCCCTGCTGACATATCATGTCCTAATTTTATGGTATGAATAAAACCATCTCTTGGAGGGTATAAGAAGTCAATAATTTTCCATTAAGTTGATTTACAAAAAGCTTTATTTTATTTAGTCTACACTACTGGAAATGGTCTGGAGAATATCTACTCATGCTCTCTCTGGGTAGAGAGACCTCTTTGTAGTTTTGCTAAAAATCTTTCTTCTGGCAATGAGTCGTGTCTTGATAAGTTGTCTAATGTCTTATCCAAGACCCCTCTAGTCTTATATGCCCTGCTCCTTTATAAAATGCTGGATTGGCATCTTGTTTCCCAAACAAGTGAATAATTTGTTAATGTATTTGTTATGACTTATGTCCTTGTAAGTCAGGAATAATAAAGGTGTGCTTTTTTGTAAGTATTTTCAAAATATCGATTTTTAAACAACCTGTTTACTTTTTGTTAGTGGTAGTAGTGGTGCCCAACTTATTTCACTAAAGATTTTGTCCATCAGTTTACATTAATAAGCTGTGGATTTCAGGATGATGTAATATTATAGATAATATTAGATTTAAAAGATTATTATTCATGACAGAATTTTGGAAAGTTTCCTGACATATCCTGATGCATATTATTATCCAAGCATTCACATCCTGATATACATTATTACCTAAGCACTCACATAATTTCCTTTTCATTTAAATATTACATATCCCTTCAAAATTCATACATTTATGTGTGAATTAGCTGAGAAACTATTAAGGACTTTAACCAGGCCTAAACACTTAGAAGTTGATAGTATAAAGCTAGCTTGGATGTCAGGGGTGCTTTTCTCTTTCTTGCATGTAATAGGTGCAAACTAGGCCCAGTAGCTTTTTTTGTGCACCCCACCATTGTTATTTTTCCTTTCCTCCCCAGATTGAAACCTTTATTTGCTTCTAATACTTAAAGGAAGTTTGCTTCTTTTAAACAAACTACAAATGAATAAAAATTATCCTCATTCTTGTGTTTCATTACTTTTGCTAGTATTATGCTCATGAGACTTAGAATTGTTTGGGGATGGAGCAGAAGTTTATTCATTTGCATTTTGGATTAGTAGTATTTCACTATATGAATATAGCACAATATATTTATTCATTTTATTGTTAAATAGTAGTGACCATTTCCAATGTCTATTATTTATGAATAATGCTGCTCTGAATATCTTGTCCATCCATTTTGGAGTTCCTTTCTGTTTGAAATATACATAGAAGTAAAATTGTTGAATTTGGAGGTACACATGTTTAGCATTATAAGATATTGCCAAACAATATCTAATGTGCATAAAAATTTTAATTCTTAGAGGACTTAGAAAAACTGATGTCTCAATATATCTCACCAAGGTTCTACTTTTGGATTACTGGGATCATAATCTAAGCTTGAGCAGTGTAGGGGTAAAAATCTGCCACCCTTATATATGGGTTAAAAAAAATAGAAAGACTTAGTGTTAAAAAAAAAAGAAAGAGAGAATTGCACAAATATGAAAAGTAAAACATGAAGCCTCCTTTTACTCTTTATTCTCTGTCCTCCATACTTTACCCTTTGCCATTTTGTTACAGTGATTCCAATCTCCATTTCTACTTTTAAAATGTTATCACAAAAGAATGTGAAAAAGTAATTTCCAGTAAGTTATGATTTACTGATAAATCTTAACAATTATCAGTAGTATTTTAATACATCAAGGAGCCATTATAGCTGTTTAAGGTTTTAGCCAACATCATAAAAATACGTGTTAAATTTTTTATGCTAACATAAAGTTTGAAGAGGCATTTTGAGAACACAAGGCCCTTTTATGGCTGCTTTTCACTGTAGAGAGAAGGTTTTACATTTCCCAGTGTAAACCCAGTACAATAATTATTTTTAAGAAAATGATATAATGTCCTTAATGGGAAAGACTCTGGACTTTGAAAATAACGTCTGAGGAATAAAAATAATATCTGAGGAATACAATTCAATCCTAGGAGTTTTTTAGCTTAAAAATAACAAACTAAATTAGTAGTCATCTAAGAGATTGTAGTTATTTCAAATTAGAATTCGCTTTTAGGAGGGCAGTAGGATCAGGAGTTTTGTTCCTGTAGACTCTGTGCCCTATTCTGCCTTCTGCAAAGCCCGGTTAAAGTGAAAGAGTCTGTAGTCCACAGTGTGAGAAGTACTATTTTAAAGAAACATATTATACTAGGGTCTATATTTTGCTGCAGTGCTTATCATGACCAGTAGCTACCAGGTTTAAAATCTGTAGAGGCTTTTTCTGTCTTGAGGCACTTATTTAAAGTAACATTTTTTTAAATTGCTGCTCACTTCTATAACTTTATGAAAATTTCAAAATATTTAACATTCATGTAGCCTACTAGGGATTGATAGAAAGGCTACCAATCATGACAATTCCCAATTCTCATTTATCAAGTGCAACAACATGCATTGAACACACCTGTTTTGTGATAGATTAAATGAATTGCCATATACATTATTAGGTTCCCTTATAAAATGTGAACTTTACTACACACTGAATATCATTTCCAAGAAAGATGGTCATTTTAGTATGTATAAGCGTGAGAAAAGGCATCAAAATAGATGAATTCTTAATCTATATATGTCTGAATTTTATGTCCCATTAAGACATAAATTATTTTGAGCCAGCGTATTGTGCAGACCTATATTATAGAAAGAGAAATGTTTGCAGTATGCAGAAAATATATACAAAGGTAAAAGTCTGAATCAATATTTCCTCTCCTCAATATGATTTATACTAAAAATTTTATGAACAATATTATGATACACAATGGGATAATTCAAGAAAAAGTTGAAATGAAATGTTTTCTTGTTTAGTAGTTATTGACTATTGACAATCAGCATCAATATTCCATAGGATTTAAAATCAGCAGATGTGATTTTTAGTATAACCCAACCCTATGGACTCTATTTTCCACCTTTATACCTCCATGACCTTATATTACTCTTTCGGTACACTTCAAGTCCCTCAATGTCTGCTAAATATGTTATATATTTTCTTCCCCACATGGCATACTTTTTACTAACATTGATTAAGTTTGATATATACTAGACAGACAAGAATAGAAGGACACGCTCCTGTCATAGGGTTACCAAATTCAGCAAATAAATATTCAAAATCAATAGTTACAACAGACTACTGGATTAAAAAAATATTTTAGATCTGGGAAATATTTCTACAAAAAATATTTATTGTTTACCTAAAATTCAAATTTACCTAGATATTTTGCATTTTATCCAGCATTCTTATTCTGTTCTCAGGATGATCACCATTTGATTAGGAAGACAGAAACATGCAAAACAAGCATAACAAAATACTCTAATTACCATGGTCACACTCTGGAAAATAGTCATGTATTAAATCTTGGATATTCACTATTCATCAAACGTGTTGATGAAACATGATGATGACTGACAACTCTGTGGTAATCCCTCTGTTGGGAACTTGGACAAATAAAAATGAGATTGAGTTTTCCAATCTCATGAGTTAATGAATAATTTAGAAAAACAGAGTAGAAATTCAGGTGAAGTGTTTAAGAAGGAGATCAATCAGACAGAATGATGATTTAGATATTTCAACATATAGCAGGAAGTAAAACACAAAAGTAATTCATCCAAAAGAAGTATAGAATGCAAAATGTGAATACTTAGGCAGAAAACATAAACCAGCCCACAGTGACCTAACAGGAAGAAAGCCAGAAGAATAAATATCTCAATCTCACTTGCCCTTCCTCTCAATTTCTCCTGGAGCTCTGCACTGGCTAGATCCAAGAAGAGAACAAGAGATTCCTGTCATATAGACCACACAGCTCAAGTTCCCATTTGTATCAGCAGAAATTTACAATGTATTTACAGATAACAGAAAGAGAATTGAAAACAACAACTACTACAACAATGAAGATTAATAGAGGAAGTGACGAAAAAGATGCCACAGAAACAGAAGTTTTGCATGAAAGAGGAAAGAGGGAACTTAGAGCAGAGATTTAAAAACAAACAAACCAAAAAGAAAAAAAAAAAAAACACACATATTCTATGCTCAAAAGTTCTTTCTTTTTCTATCAACCCTTCATCTTTTTTCATTTTCTTTTTTTTTCAGGACTTGCTGAGCTGTTGAATTGACACAAAAATAGTATATAAATATAATAGCTCAGTAAAGTCAATGAATACTTGACGTTTATCCCTATCTAGGAGAAATAATTATAAGCACTAACATAAGTTTTCTAGAGGCAATATGTTTTCTAGTATTTTCTAATACATCATCTGTTAAAACAAAAATGCCTAATATGAGCTGGATACTGTATTCGGCCCTGGAATATAAGAGTGAGGTTGATGAACTCAAAAGCCACTCTCTAGGTCTTCCTTTGTTTTGTTTATTTTTTAGAATTTTTGCTATCTGAAAATGTATTATTGATTTAATTGTTAATATGTCGTCACTCTTAGAATAGAAACTTTGTGAAAGTAGCAATTTTATTTTTTTAAATTATTGCCATATTCTCAAGTCTAGAACGGTACCTTGTTTATTATAGGTACTTAATAAAGACTTTTTAATTAAATAAATAAATGACAAAATAAATAAGCCCTTGTTATGTGCAGGCTAATCTAATGTGTTATGCCACAAAATGATGTCATAAATGCCATGATACAGAAAATGCAGACAGCTTTGCATCACACAGTAGTTCTTCCTGTTTTAAGCACAGAGAGGTAACAGCCTTTTAGGAAGAATTATAATCCCATAGAATTATAATCCCATATAATCCATATTTGATTTTCATAAAGTAAAACACTCAGTGAGAGACATAGTTGGAAAGAGAGAGGAACTGTCACTTTTCAAATCATATGAGAGGCATCAGTGTAACCAGTAGGGTTAAACTTATTACCATGTACAATATCAATTGGATTATCAAGTATATGCTACACGTAATATAGTTAGAAACCATATATATATATATATATATATATATGGTGTGTGTGTGTTTAATAAAGTTTTCTTATATTTTTTGAATAATCTAATTGATCTTACATATTTTATAATGACATTTCCTTTTTTGTTATTTTGCTGAACGAATTCATACGTAAAAATTTTAACACAGTAGATATAAAGTATACTATCCCAATTCTTGCTAGACAAGCTACATATATAAGTAATGATATAGGTTAATATAGTTCCTCAGACACTGAAATTAATTTGAAAATAAGACATATACCATTGTTCTCAATTTACTTCCACTCCAATTTTTTAACAATTGGAAATTATAAGGCTCCTGCTTTTTACAAATATCCAATACCCACTATGACAAAAAAGCGAATTACCTCATTTGTATCACCACTCTGTAGATCCCACTGATAAATAAATGGGTCATTTAATGGAGGAATAACAATACATATAATAAATGTTGTAAAAATACTAAAACAAATTAACTTCTAAAATTTAGTGTTGTGCAAACCTATAGAATAAAATGTTGTTGAGTATCTTTTTAATCTTGAGGTAAAAAAAAAATTATTCTGTATACAGAAGGAACTAACTTTAAGAGGAAAATTCGGCATTAAATTAAGTATTTACATTTATCCAGAAATACCTTAATAAAAATAAAATATGAGATATATTCTGGAAAAGGAGTGTTGTAACACTTTTAATCAGCAAAAAGTTTAGTTTCCAGAATTAGAAGAAAATAATTTCTAAACATCAAGAAGGTAAGATATAAAAACAATAGAAAAATGCACAACAGATTTAAATAGGCTTTTCATTAAAGAGAGATAGAAAAATGAAAAAAGATACAAGTATAGTACTTGACAAAAATTCTCCGGGAAACACGTGTGTCTATCTTTTGAAATTCAACAGTTATGTACCACATTTAGTAATGGCATTCTGAACATATACTCTAGGTATTTTTTTACACATATGCCCTAAATAACTTGTACACAAGTGTTTTTAAAAATTGACAATAGTGCTCAAAGTAGAAACAAAAAACTACATGCAACAAAATAGAAAAATCTTTGCAAATAAAAATTAGTGAAATAAGTAAGTTGTCAATAGAGTATGATATCATTTGTAAAATCCTCAAAATCAAGCAAAGGAAAACCATATATTGTTTATACATATATAGCATATATGTGATAAAGCTGTTCAAAATTCAGATAAGGATGAACTTTTGGTGGAGAGAGCATAGAAGGCACAGATTTCTAGACAGATTTTTTTTTTTTATGATGTTCTAGTTCTTATGCTGAGTCCTGGGTTCACAGGTATTCATTTCATTATATTTCATAATTATAATAAAGGTTGCATCTATGCTTTTGTTTGTATCAAACTTTCCATGCTATTTTAAGATCACATTGTGTTAGTCAAGGTCCAGGAAGAAAGGATTGATACAGTTAATACAATTTTGGAGACCGTTTAATAAAAATAATATCTACAAGATTTGGGTAATTTGAAAACTCTAAGCCCATAATGCAATTCCTAAACTTAGTAATATTCTGGAATCATTCCTAGACCTAAAGGTGTGAAGAAGGCAAGTAACAATCATATCTGTGGAACAGGGGAAACTATGAGGATATGAAGGTTTATGTGAAGACTAGTATTTTACAGAAGGTGAAAACGTGCATAGAAAACATAAACCAGCCTTCAGTTATGTCACAGTAGGAAAGCCAGAAGAATAAATATCTCAATCTCACTTGCCCTTCTTCCCAATTTCTCCTGGAGCTCTCTGCACTGGCTAGATTCAAGAAGAGAAGAAACAAGGGATCCCTGCCATGTAGGTCACACAGCTCAAGTTCCCAGAAAACAGAACAAGGTGAAGTGTGGAGTACATACTTACAGGAGTGAATGGAATATCTCCAGCATGTCTGGCAATTTCATGTAGTCAAAGCTCACTGAATAACCATTGGTATTCAAAACTTCCTTTTCAAAACTCATTTTGCATCTTCAGAATGTAATTCGTTTTGCAAAAGTTGCCATAATTCAACAGAATGTAGAATTTTAGCCAATGTGGAAAGTGTTTAGGAATATAAGCCAAGATTTGGAAGAGTCCCTGATTTCTAGATCTTTAATTTTTGTCTACTAAGTTTATACATCTTTCTCAAAATTAAGAGGTGGCTCTAAGCAAGTATGAAAATGAACTAACTATAGATTAAAACTGCCCTATTTAACTAAAAAGAAAGTCACTTTTTCTAAAATAGAAAAACCTTGTTGGTTCTTATAAGGTAAATTTAAATTAGTCTTGCCCCATGGCAGTCTAGAAAAATTAGATGTCTCATTTATCTTCATACAGACCAAATACTTTAAACAGAGAAACCCTTATTTGCACAGAAAATAAAGCTATTATTTTATAACTATGCTCCAGTAGTTGCCAAACATCTTTAAAGTGACCTTACAATTAATTTGATATCTTTTTTGTGAACTTTCACAATACACCATTTGATGTGAGCGTTGGACTGTTTCTTGGATGTGTTATTTCTATTTCCTTACAATCTGCTTAATAAAGAAGGTTAAATGAAGAAGATACAGTTGTGAGGATTCAAAATTTGTTCTCTTAAGGTGAATTCTTATTGACTTTAGGCAACTTGTTTAACTTATCTGGTGTCAGGTCATCTTTAAAAGGAGGAATTTGGACTTAGATTCCTTTGAATCCTAGCTTGCTGAACTGTTCTAACAACCATACTGGTTTAAGTGTTTAACAGGACTCAGACTGATCTGAGTCCTGTTTTCTTCTATTTTCTTCTTCTATTTTTAAACTAAGTATTGCTTTAAATTATTTCAGTCAACATTTTTTTTTTAAAAAACCACAAACTAAGCAACTATAAAATATATTTAGTTATTTACAGAATTCAGGTTACACCGTTATTATGATTACATGTATTTCTGAGTCACAAATATTTGCTATCAAATTACTAATACGACATATTTAGATAGTATGATTTACGTGTCCTGTGCATTTGTTACATGTGTGTATGTTCAGTAAAATTTAAAGTGTTTTAAAAATATCAATGTATTGTGTTCCTAAATTGAAAGACTCAAATAGTACATATATATTAGAGTAACAGGAAAACTGCTGACAATTCCATGTGATGACAAGAATGTAGAGCAACTGAAACTCTCTTGCATTACTGCTGAAAATGCAAAATGTTACAGCTACTCTGGAAAACAGTTTGTTATTTCTTATAAATTAAAACATAAATGTACCAAATGATGCAGCAATTTTACTTTTAGGTATTTACGCTAGAGAAACAAAACCTTACATTCTCAAAGAAAATATGGCACATATATATCATGGAATATTATGCAGCCATAAAAAGAATGAGTTCTTGTCCTTTGCAGGGACATGGATGAAGCTGGAAACCATTATCTTCAGCAAACTAACACTGGAACAGAAAACCAAACACCGCATATTCTCACTCATAAGTGGGAGTTGAACAATGAGAACACATGGACACAGGGAGGGGAACATCACACACCGGGTCGAAGGGTGGAGGATAAGGGGAGGGAGAGCAGTAAGACAAATATCTAATGCATGTGGGGCTTAAAACCTAGATAACTGGTTGATAGGTGCAGCAAACCACCATGGCACCTACATAAAAAACGTGCCCGTTCTGCTTATGTATACCGGAACTTAAAGTAAAAAAAAAAAAAAAAAAAAAAAAAAATGCATTTATATGATGGCTTTCTTCATAATTGCTCAAAACAAGAAACAAAACAAATGTCCTTTAATGGAAAAACAAAGAGTGAAGCATCTGTATGATGAAATTCGATACAGCTAAAAATGACTGAAAAGTTGGATGACTCTCCAAAGCTGTATAATGAGAAAAGCAAGTCAGTCTAAAAAGTCATATACTTTGTGATTTCATTTTTAGACATTTTCCAAAAGACAAAACTATAGTGATGGAGAACTCATTACTGGTTGCCAGTAAGAGGAAGATGTGGATGCAAGGGATAGCAAGAGTGAGTTATTTTGGGTGAAGGAACAGTTTTGCCTTATGATTGTAACAGTGGTTTACCATATCACTCCCTCCGTGAGGGGTGGGGTTTCCTAAGTCACTCCCCTCCATGAGGGGCGGGGTTCTCATGGAAAATCTGGGATAGGGCAGTGCAGAAGGGAAATGTGGGGTCTGAGCTCCCAAAGTCTCTACTAGCACATTGCATAGTAGAGCTATGAGAAGAGGGCCACCGTCCTACAGACCTCAGAATGGTAAATCCAGTAACAGCTTGCACTGTGTGCCTGGAAAAGCTGCAGACACTCAACACCACCCCATGAAAGCAGCTGGGAGAGAGGCTGTACTCTGCAAAGCCACAGGGAGGGAGTTGCCCAAAATATTGGAACCCACGTCTTGCATCAGCATGACCTGGATGTGAGACATGGAATCAAAGGAGATCATTTTAGAGCTTTAAGATTTGACTGTCTCAATATATTTTGGACTTGCATGGGGACTGTAAGCCCTTTGTTTTGTCCAATTTCTCCCATTTGGAATGACTGTATTTATCCAATGCCTGTACCCCCACTGTATCTAGGAAGTAACTAACCTGCTTTTGATTTTACAGGCTCATAGGTGGAAGGGACTTGACTTGTCTCAGATGAGGTTTTGAACTGTGGACTTTTGAGTTAATGCTGAAATGAGTAAGGACTTTGGGGGACTGTGGGGAAAGCATAAGGTTTTGAAAAGTGAAGATGTGAGGTTTGGGAGGGGCCAGGAGCAGAATGATATCATTTTGCTGTATCCCCATCCCAATCCCACCTTGAAT
Organism: Macaca fascicularis; assembly: GCF_037993035.2. Lineage (NCBI taxonomy): Eukaryota > Metazoa > Chordata > Mammalia > Primates > Cercopithecidae > Macaca > Macaca fascicularis. The sequence continues at coordinate 74,858,568 of NC_088376.1, forward strand.
TACCACATGTTGTGGAAGGGACCAAATGGGATATAATTGAATCAGAGGGACAAGTCTCTCCCATTCTGTTCTCATGACAGTGAATAAGTCTCACAAGATCTGATGGTTTTAAAAAGAGGAATTTCCCAGCAGGAGCTCCTCTCTTTGCCTGCCTCCATCCACATAAGATGTGAATTGCTTCTCCTTGCCTTCTGCCGTTTTTGTGAGGCTTCCCCAGCCATGGGGAACTGTAAGTCCAATAAACCTTTTTTTTTGGTCAATTGCCCAGTCTCAGGTATGTCATTATTAGGAGCGTGACAACAGACTAATGCAGACCTGCTCTATTTTTACATTAGTGAAAAAATAATATAATCTTAAAGTTTATGTATTTTATACTTGGCAATTGTACTTAAAATTGAATCTACTTACGGGTTATCATTAGCCAATCAATTGATTGTTAAGTAGCTTTCAATGTAAGTAACACTTTAAAAAAAAAACCCTATTTCACTTTTCATGTAAAGAGATAATTTTTGAGAAGGTTACTACATTTAAACCGGATTTGCATAGAATGCATTCATTTTGTATTGTCTATCTGATTATCTTATTTTAAAATCATTTTTATTTTAATTGACAATTAAAAATCATACATATTTATCACATACACATTGTTTTAAAATGCCTATACATTGTGAAATGGTTTAATTGAGGTAATTAACAGATAGATATGGGACAACTTTTAAATTGTTGTTGAACAGAAAACAACCTAGTTTAAAGCAACACATTTAAAACATTTGGCAAATATAAAAACTTTTATTAATACATTTGCCTATATTTTTAAACATTTTACTTTGCTTTTAAAAATATGAAAATAATTTCTAAAAGTATTATTGAATTACACAATTTAAATTTTGCGTTTAGATTTTTAAAATATCCTGGTTAAAATTTCATTGAAATTTTATAACAAAAGACTTTAGAGAGGACAAAATACACAAAGATTTCTAATGTTACAGTGTTTTGAAAAGGGAATCATCATCATAATATATAGTGTATTTCTATCTCTAGAAACAACAATAAAACTTTTTCCTAAATTACTTAAAGACAAATTAGATGTTCAAGTTAAATATCCCACCTTTCCATTAAAAGTGGCAAATTTTTAATTATTAGTCAAATATTCCAGGAATTAATTTTCCCAAGCTGTTCTAATTATATCATAGATATTACAAGCCAGAGAACGTTGGTATATGAAATAACTTTTACTTGTTCTGAAGAAAAGTGTGTTTCCTAAAATATTGTTGGTGAAATTTCAAATATTATTTTCTAAAGATAACATTGCAGACAAGATTTTGTTATGTAATGTCGACCAACCACATTTAATTAGCATTGTTTCTTTAATCACAGTTTCCCTCATATAGACCCCAATATCAAATGTCAATGCTTTCCTTGCTTGTATAGTAACTTGAAAGCTCCTAAATGGTAAGTAGTAAGGTTATATAGCATATTGAGAATAATTTATAACACAACAGTTGATTTATAGCATAGGAATAATAACCCTTGTTTTTAAGTCATATATAAGTTTTATTGTTTTAACTATGAATAGTTTCTATGTATTTCTTTCTTGTTTTTTTCTTATAATCACACTCTAATTTTAGCTCATCTATCTCTTCTTCAACTAATCTGTCTCATAGGTAGTATCATACAATTTTGAACACATTATTATGATAGAAAAGACATGTATGTTGACTCTAACTTTAACTTTCAATTGTATCTTGGTCTTGTACATGAGGAATCCCTAGATACAAAATATTAGGGTCATTATTAATGACTCTCTTTCTTGTTCACTTTTCAAAGTGTTTATGAATTTATATATAGTTTTATTTTCTTAATGCTTCTTTCATCTCTGCCTTCCTCTTTTCAGTCCGTACTTTTGTTCTTGTTTTTGTTTCGAGACAGGGTCTTACTCTGTCACCCGGGCTGGTGTGTCTGCCTTCCTTTCCGTTTTCACAGCCGCACTCCTAAATCGGGGTTTTACTATTTTCTGTTTCATCACTCTCTCTCTTTTTCTCTCTCCCTCTTCCTCTCCTAACTCTTTTTTCATCTCTCCAAACTGAGTAAAATCTAATTATAAATATTTTGCTAAATTATGTATTCATGAGAGACCAAATGGTTTTGCAAAAAATATTCAGAATATCCAAAAAACAACGTAAGACTTTCATAATTAATAATATAATTGGGTAAATAGGGCAGGTAAAAGAGCAATAAAAATTACTGATCTTCCTGTACAAAAATAACAAATTAGAAAATGTAATAAAAATGTTACTGGGAATTCCACGTTGCGACGGACCCTATAACTGAGCAGGTCAACATAGTTGAAGCTCTGGGCCAGCAATCTTGGTTCTTGTGACAGTGAGCAAAGAATTGCAAACTAACACCAAAATGCAAGCTTAAAGAGACGTTTATTGAAGCACAGTAGTGTACTCTCAAAGAGAGAGTGGATTGATTTCTGAGAAGTGAAATCATCCCCTCTTTACAAAACTTGGGCTCTTATGAGGATTTTCTGGGAGGAGTTGAGGTTCCGGCTATGTCTGAGTGACAGGATGATGTCATTTTATTGGCAGTTTTTACGGTTACATAGCTAAATCAAACTGCATATTCTTACCCATAAGTCATTGAGACCATCTCACTGGGAAGCGGGGTAAAACCACATGTAAATCTTATTATATTGATGGTATAATGAGCTTGGAGTGAATCTAAGGACACAGTTCTATGCTACTGGGCATTTGCCACTTTAGGGGATTTCCACCTGTGACCTAGTTTCTCCTTCTGCAGGATATGCTGGCCACCGACTCTACCACAAACTGCATCTGTTAGTGAGTTTAGGGCAGGTGGTTCTGGGGCTGAACTTAGGTGGATCATGGCCTGCTGTTTTAGGGCCAGTCTTTCTGTTCTCTTATTTTACCCCCTCCCAGCTGCTAATGTCTATTTAACTACCTGACAAAACTACTTTCACAACAACACCATGAAAAGTAGTAACACCTAGGAATATACATTATTGCATTGTGAGACATAATTGAATAAAATGTATACTTTACTATTTGTAGTTTTGCTATATATTCACTCTATGACATTAGCAAAGCTATTTGAATACTTTAAATTTTAGCATCTTCACATATAAAGATAGAACTGATGGTTTCTATCTCAATGGACAGTGGCAGAGATTTTAAAAAGAGAATTATAATAGCACAACTTATATCTGTATCTGTTAAAAACAAAATCAGTGTTTGCAGAGGTAACTCTGGTGACAGAGAATGTTTTTTACTCTTATCTAAAGAAATACTATTCTTTTGAAGAACTCTAAGGATAACTTTTGAAACTGTGACAATTTAAAAGGGTTTAAAACAAATTTGAGACTATGTTCAACTTTACCTTCCTGTAATTCTCATGCCAAGTAATAATTAAGATCTTTTAAAACTTTTTTTAATTTAAATTCTTAAATTTTATATTGTTTAAAAATGAAAATGGTAGTTTGGAATAGTAGAAGAATAAATTTAAAGACACTAATTTAAAGTAAATTGGTAGAAATTCTTTAGGAAAATGTATGGCAGTACATTAGAGGAGATTTAGATATCCTTGCATTTGACTGTGTCAGATTTGCTTGGAGAAATTTACCAAAAGAACATAATGAAAATATTTTAAAATGAATAATTACTTACAAAGTTCAATATATGGAAGACAAAAAATCCACTAATAATATTTCATCATATAAATGACAGTACATATTTCAGGAAATATTAAATTGCATAACCATTTATTGTGAACACCTTTTAACAACATGGGCACCACACACACATTCACGTGCACATATGCTCCCCCCAAGACACACACACAAACATCCCCATGAGATTACAGAGATATTATTACTGTGATTATTTCTATCTAAAATATTCATGTGTCACCCACAGAACAATAGGAAAAAATAAAAATAGTCATGTGAACAAGTGTTATTCAAGCTGTATTTTTTCAATAATCTGTAAAATTAGTAAGGTCTTTAACATTAACTTGTTATGATTAAATAAAAGAATGCTATATAGTTTGGGGCAACTGCAAACTGCTCCATTTATAGCCACCCTGAATTTGGCTTCTCAAAGCCTTGCGGTTCTAACCAATATAATGCCTTTCCTGCATTTGCATTCACCAACTCACTTTGCAAACTACTTCTAAAATGTATTGCAATAAATTGGGTAAATTGACATTTCCTCATTTGAGTTTCTTAAGAAACTGCCACAGGTGAAGCATATTCACTTGAAATTTTACACATTGATCAAAACTTCACTAAAACAGCTTTGCTTCTCTTCATCTCAGTAATTTTTTTCTCTTTCTCTACTATGTGACCTCCATACTTAATATATATGTTTTTAATTTACTATGTTTATTGTCTCCAAGTTTTGGCATAAGAAATTTCTCCCTCCTGCAATGACCTTTCTCTAATACATGTTCTTTCACTTATTCAAGGAACTTTCCTTATAATAGCACTTAATACTTAAATATCCATCCTACTTATATCTAATACTGGATATAAAGTTGAATAACATTCATTCTATATAAATTGTCTTTAGTCTTCTTCCCAGAGAGTAAATTTCCAATTTTATTATAAGTTCTAAGTTGCCAGACACCAAGCCTAGTTTTGTTCATACCTGCCACTGTGTTCTGATAAATTGAAACCTTACTAAATGGAGTGACTGAAATATTTTGTGCAACAACCTAATAATCATCCAGTTAATGTACAACTTCAGTTGAAGCCTTATCTGTGCTGTCACACCATCTTGCAAATCCCTGAGACCCTTTATACTTGTTACCTTTTTATCTGTTGGAGATTTAGCTACAACTTGTAATCCCATTGATTTCTAGAGTTGTTTTGTCTGCTAGATGGATATCCTCATCCTGGAAGCAATACATGAGTGAAATGCTGTTTTTCAGGTCAAAGCGTAAGAGTAGATAAGTTCACTTTCCAAGACCGCTAAAGAAGCTCTCAAATTTCATAGTATTAATCTTATTTTGGTGATTTTGACTTGTTACAGAAACTTACATCATATTTCCTAGAAATGTTCCTATCATTCGTACCCTATGAATATTAAAAATGTCTACAGCTTTGACATTTTTATTTGCATTGTTTCTTCTTTGACACAAATATTAATATTTCTTTGGTTATTATATAGAAAATAATAACTGTATGTGATGCCCAAACATACCTACAGACTTGAACCCAATTTGTACAGATGATTGCCTAGAAGGAATAGAGGTGTTAACAAATACCAGCTAAAGTCATATAGCTTCCAAAATGTTTTAGCAATTACACAAATCCTTTAAAAGCTTGCAAGTCAAAATTTCATGGTTGAAATGCCAAATGTAAATAGTGTTTTTCTTTCTCACTTCTTAATTGTTGTTTTTATAATTTAATGAAGGTTATTCAGCAAGGCTAAACAGAGTTCTATATTTTGATGAGATTTACCAATTGGGGAAAATTACAATTTTTCAACTAATGTAAGGCATTGGTTTGGGACACATTGACTGTTTTTAACTGAGAAAAAAAATCAGTGACTGTTTATTGTAAAGCATATGCCTCTCCTCTTTTTGGTTTAGTGTCCCCTCTAGGAAATCATTTGATTCTGCCATACTCCATTGTTATTGTTTCACACAAGTTTCCCTTCTCACTCTCTATCTCTTTACCTCCAAGGTTAGAGGAGTGTTGAAGTGTCAGGCACATTAAATAAATAGTTACTCAGATCATTATATGTGTCCTTCTCTCCAACTCTCCTCTAATTCCTAGTACAAACAGTGCCTGACTTATGGTGGCTCTACTTACTATTTTTCAACTTTAAATCATAGGGGAATGTTGCAATTTCAAAGTTCCTCAAATTTTGAATTTTAATATTTTCCTGGGATAGTAATATGTAGTATATAAGATTCAACACTTAATTATAAAACAGCCTACAGTTAGGCAAAATCATCTTACACAAAGTCTAATGTAAGTGTTCTGAGCACATTTAAGGTAGGCTAGGCTAAACTACGATGTGATGTAGATTAAGTGTATTCAATGCATTTTATGCATACAATATTTTCAACTTACAATGAGTTTATTGGGATATAAGCCCATTGTAAGTCAAGAAGCATCTATATGTTAATGATCACACATAGCTCATTTATCTTTTTTATTTTTTTTAACTCCCATCCATCTTCCTTCAATTAAATTCTATGAGACACATTCCAATTGTGAGTAAGCTTCTCAATCAATATGGTTCTTTTGGTTTTAATATTCCTTTCTTTCTTATCAAACTTGAAAATAAGGCTATTCCTAATAGTTCTATATCTAAAAAATCTTAACTGAATTACTAATATTATTTCATTTTTCTTTTTTACAAGACTCCAAAGGTCCACATTTATTTTTCCTTGCCCGTTATATTTGAATATCTTTGTTCTATATTTTTTGCTTATTAATACTGTTTTGCTTATTAATAACAAAGCCTCACTTTTCATTTGTAAAACCCTGTGTTTTAGTAAAATTAAAAGATAACTGTTCATATTTACACTTACTGTGTATCCAGTACTATTTTACAAAGGACACTTTATCATTCAGTTATATACACATATATGTAAATACGAACTAAATGTAATTCCAGCACCTTAGGAGGCTGAGGAGGTGGATCAACTGAGATCAGGTGTTCAAGACCAGCCTGGTCAACGTGGTGAAACCCCATTTCTACTAAAAATACAAAAATTAGCCAGGCATCTTGGTGCATACCTGTAATCCCAACTATTCGGAAGGCTGAGGCAGGAGAATGGCTTGAACCCAGGAAGCGGAGGTTGCAGTGAGCCAAGATTGTGCCACTGCACTCCAGCCTGGGTGACAGAGTGAGGCTCCATCTCAAAAAAAAAAAAAAAAAAAAAAAAAAAAAAAAAACCTAAAGGGAATTCTACTTATACCCTCATGTTTTGGAAGTTTGGACAGTGGTTTTGGTCCTAACTTCGCCATTCACTAGCTTTCTGACCAGTAGTAACTATACATAACCACTTTGCATCTTAATTATTTTTATATAAAAAATAAAGATGACATTTATATCTGTCTCAATGTCCCCACATTATTTTTATAGAGATCAAATAAAAGAATATATAAATACCATTTAAAAATTTAAAGTATAAAGTGTAGAAATCTTAATATTTTGAAAAAAAAATACCCTACTATTGATGAACTCTCATGAATCAGAATAGTACAAAAATATGTATGTGTTACTCATACCTGTAGTACCACCCTATCACAGTGTTACCAAGGATAGCCTCTAGCAGGAGAGTCTATGTTTATTGAACTATTTCTTTATTAGTTTTCAGACATGAAACCAAAGCCACTGTAATGCTTTTTAGATGAGAGTCAAAATTTCCCTGCTCTAGTCCGTCATATTCATTCTCTTGTTACTCAAGTAATGGCACTTTTTCCCGACTCTTCTTTTCCAATGGCTTACTCTTTATTCTCATCTTTCAACTCAAACACTGAGATATATTCATTGACTTACTATAAAGTGTTCTATTATGAGTTAGCTATTTGATCTTGGATACAAGATCTGTCCCATTTTTCCTTTCCATTTGCAGGAAATCCTTTCCCTCATTAATTTCCTCTGAAAGCTAATTACAACCCCTCTCCCCAATATTGTGTCTCTAATTATTTTCTCATTTAAAGTGACTAGCAGCTATTATATAATGTTTCATAGCTTCCCGGTCAAAGAAGTTAGAAAAATTAGAAAGTGGCTTGTTTTTCTTGAATGGGAGTTCTGCATTTGCTAAAGATGTGGTTATTCTGTTACTTTTGCAGTATCACCCAAGATACTACTGCATCTATTGATGTGAATTTGTTAGAAATCTGTGATCAAATCCAGTATCTTTCACTTTCAAATAATCAGAAAAATTTTGCTTAATACTTCTATATCATAATTCCTTTATCTGAAAAAATGAGGACTTACTTCTTAGAGTTATACGGAGAACTAAAAATTTTTTTTTACATTATGTCTTGAAATTATTCTGGCACATATTAAAGAATCAGTGAATTCTTGTGCTTTTACTTCACCATTACAGAAAAGAAAGGTCCCAAAACACAAATAAATTTATTTTTGTTTCAGCCATGCAATATTTTTTAAATTATCTTATTAGGAATATTTATATACAAAACCTATTATTGAAAACTGTTCTCAAAAATATACAGTCTGGGTTATATAAATCTATTTATTTGGCTATCTAAATTTTTCTTCACATTGAAGCCTATTCTATGAAGTGGTCCCTAACATATGTCTGTAAGAATCCTAAGATCTACTTACATAAAAATTATTTGTAAAAATAGTTTTGATGCTTTTCAATAATTTTATATGCATTTATATATGTATGTATGCATATGTGCATATGTAGGTATATTCATTTACAATATTTTTTACTAAACATTTCTTGATCTTAGGCAGTATGTTTGTCCTTAAGAATATGAGATAATTAATACATAATTCTAAATCTAGGTAACTTAATATATAATGGGAGAGACATACAAGCAATCTGTCTCTATACACCTATGTAGCTATCTATCTACTTTATAACCTAATGTCAGAGGTATTTGAACCAGAGCAACTCCATCTTGAATAGGGGCTGGATAAAACTGAAACCTACTGGTTTCATAGAGATTTAGTATCTAGAGGTTTTGTGTCTAGAGGTTAAATTTCAAAATATTTAAACATACTATGACTTTGTGATTTAGGAGACACATTTTAATATGTGTCTCCTAAGAACAAGAACAATATATAAAGAATTCATATATATATTTTTCACTAAGATTCCTCAATAGTTAATATTTTGTCAGTGGGCTTTGTAATTTTCTCCATATGTAATCATATTATTATTTTTTGTGAATCATTTGAGAGCAAATTACAAAAATGATGTGACTTGACTCCCCAATCTTCAGTGTATTTCACTAGAACAAAAAGAGTCTCTCATATAATCTAAGTATAAAACTCTAATGTCTTACTCTTTATTATCTAATTTATAGACCTTAAAGTTTATTGATTGTCCCAATACTGGCCTTCATTAAAAAATCTACAAAGTTTCCAATTCAGGATGACATATGTTATATTATTTGCCATGTCTCTTTAGCCTACTTTAATCTGGAACAATTAGTCCTTCTTCATGTCTCATAAGCTTGCATACCGGGACTAATCCCTATAATGTTAACATTGACATTTTTATGTGTGCAAGCCAGTTATTTGTAGAGTGAAGCACAATTTGTGTTAATCTGATGTTGGAATACCACAGTTGATATGCTGCACTCTTTTCATTGCATCTATCATGGAGCACATGATTTATTTATTTATTTTTTCATTACTAGTGATCTTCACTTTGATCACATCTTTGCTATAAAGTTATTTCTTTCTCTTTTCTAGTTAAAAGTCATTTGCGGGGAAACATTTTGAGGCTGTATAAATATATTGTTCACCAGACGCTTCCTCTCTGGTTATAACATCCATTGATAGTTCTCACTAAGTTTTTATAATAAAATATTACAAGTAATGATTTACTATGTTTTTCATTATACTTTTTCCATTGGTGTCCTAATTAAAAGATAATGTTTTCTTTATCCTTCTATTTGTTAATTTACTAATTCACATATTTTGGGACTCATGACTTCCTATTTAATTAAATTGGATATATGTAGCATTTGTGATGAAACATGTATTCCTGGCTTTTCTTGTATTTTCCCGGCCTAGCCAACAGAGTCAGTCAGCAGAATCAGTCATTTCTCCCAAGAGTCTTGGGGAAACTTGTCTAACTTGGTTGGCTCTTTTCCTCACATATTTCTCATCCTCACTCTGGGCAGTTTAAATATGTTCTATGAAAACAATAAAAGTACAAAATGGATTTAAAAAATATATATATTTGCAAGTGCTTTTCAAGTCTCTTCTGGCATTATATCTGCTATGATTCCACTGCCCACAAAGTCATAAGGCCAAGCCCAGACTTAAGAAGTAGAATAAATCGATTTTCCCAAAGTGAGAAAACACTATAAAGTTACAAGGCAACAAAATGATGAATAATTGTTCCAATGATTCAAGTTAACAAATGGTTGGGGATTGTTGTCTAACCATTGTCTTACAAAGTAGTTTTATCTTTTGAAATTCTGAAATGTATGCATGTGTTTTCCCCTTTTAATCAAGAAAAAGTTAAAAAAAAACATATACTCCACATATATTATAGGATATATGATATATAGGTATTTTAATTAATAAACAGAAAGTTATTGTATATTTTATTTTATAATTAATATTTAGTTCTATCTTTCAATTAAAGAGTATCATCTGAATGATTTCTGCTTATTTGAGATTTTATGTGAGCTTATGTGACAAGATATTTTAGCTATGTCACATGTGGTTTAGAAGAAGCTATAATTTTTATCATCTACCTATAAAATTTTATTGTTTGTGTTGTTTAGGTTTTCCAGAGCTTTACTTTTCTTCAACCACTTGATCGGTTTTGAAATAAGAGCAGTGGATGAAAATTTTTATTATTTGTAATTTAGTTAATTTCTCCTTACTTAAAAAAAATCTGAATTAAGGAGATTATTGTTGTTTTATTTGTTGTACAGATACTCTTAATGTCATATCTTCACTGTGAAATAAAACCTTCACTATGTGAACTGCAAATTTTTGTTGAGTTAGCTCCTTTTTTAGTCTAAATTCAACCAGGTCTAATATCAGAATCACAATTCCTGCTAGTTTATTATATACATTTGGTTACCATTTATAATTAATCTTTTAAATCTCCTCTTCAGAGTGACTTTTATATAGCACACAACTGGAATTTGCCATGTAAGTTAATCTATTTTTTTTCATTTAATAGGATAGTTAATCCATTTATAGGTATTAATAACATTGAATGATAAGTCCCTATTCTGTCATACAATGCTATATTTTTATATGTAGTATGTTCATTTGTTGTGTTCATTTTTACTTTCTTTTCTGTATGCCTTTGTTAATCTTTTTTTTCTTTTGGAGATGGAGTTTTGCTCTCTTGCCCAGGCTAGAGTGCGGTGGCGAGATCTTGGTTCACCTCTACCTCCGCCTCCTGGGTTCAAGCAATTCTCCCGCCTCAATCTCCTGAGTAGCTTGGAGTACAGGTGCATGCCACCACACCCAGTTAATTTTTGTATTTTTTAGAAGAAATGGGGTTTCACCATGTTATCCAGGATGGTCTCAATCTCCTGACCTCATGATCCGCCCGCCTTGGCCTCCCAGAGTGCTGGGATTACAGGCGTGAGCCACCATACCCCGCCTATTAATATTATTTTAATTTGTTTTGATGTTTAAGAAACTTTTATTTTATCTACTTCATAAAGTAATAGCTTTAATGAAGCTCTAGTACTCTTTTACTTTCAAATATTTTGTCAGCTTTAAAAGATATCTTTTGAATATCCTTTAATTCCTCTGTATCGATCTTTTTTCCATTTTCTCTCTTATTTTCTCAATATTAATAAAATTTTTATTTTCAAATATGCCATAACATATATAATTTACAGAATACTCAAACTATTTATTTCTATGTTGTTATAGTTTTAAATCTACAATAAAATATATGTAATACCCATATTCAGTGTTTTTGCCAAATTTCCCCCCCTCTATATAGTGAATCTTCCCTTCTGGTTGTCTTTAGCGAAAGACTCATAACACAGTTTATCTTGAATTCTTACATGCTTTCAAATGTGTGTTGGATTGCTCATTTTCCTATATTCCTTACATTTGAAGAACAGTGTACTGACTATAAAATCCTTCATTTTCATGTTATTTCTATGAGTTTCATAAAAAATATTTATGTGCTCGTGCATGGATTGCTGAAGGGAAGACTGAGGATTAATTGATATTAATTTGCTCATAACAGACTTGATTTATTTACTTGGCTGCCCTAGACCAAAGGATTTTATTTTTATCTTCAACTTCAAATAGTTTTGTTAGTATATGTGTGAGTTGACCATTCTGTGCCAATTTTGGAGTAAGCAGCAATTTTTTTCAAAAATAGTTTTTAGGTACTTATATATATAATAAATATTTTTTGTCTGCCTTATGGATCCCTTTCTGACATATTTTATTTCTTGATTTCATTTTAATTTCTTGATTTTTTTTAAATTTTTACAACTCGTCTCATTTACCACCTCTTAGAAGACTTGTAATTTATTAACTCATTCTATGTTCAGCTGTTATGAGTTTGTGCATTTCCGATTTGAAGTCTTTCTATATATCTATAAATGGTTGTGTAAATACATGTAATCTAGATTACAGTGTTTTTCTCTGCTCTTAGTTATTCTTTAGAAAGAATTTTCCTCCCGGGAGAAATGACTGACCCCTGAGCTTGAGCAGGAAAAATACAAGGTTCACCTGGAATATCTTGCTCACAAGAAAAGAAGTGATCAAGAAATGATGGAGAAGTATAATATACTAGACCTGCTCATACTAGTTTGTGAAAACTAATTTACAAATCAAGCTAGTGTTTTCATTCTCCTATTTTCTTACTAAGTTAACTTTAAATGGGTGTGTCCACCATTATTGTTTGTTTTGTAACACTTCCAATTTTTTGGATTAGCAGTAATGGAATAACTGATAGAATTGATAACTACATTTCTTAGTTCGAGAATATTCTCTTTTGTTGGCAAAATGAAGTAAGGTTTTTACAATCAATCGTGCCATTTTAAGAAGTTGAATTTGTATTTTTTTTTTGATTTTTGTAATATTATTATGTGTCCACCAGCTTCTTCATTTCCACCTTTTGTGTCCCTCAGATTTCCAAGTGACAGCTCCTCTATTTAAGTAAACTCAATTTCCCAGAAGCAATGCCTTTCTTAAACTTCAAACTCAACCTCTTTTGATTTCCCAGTTGCCAATATCTGAACTCCTACATATTAGACCTGTTGCAAGTATTTTCTCATTTAATGTGGTATTTTTTGTGGCAAATGATTTAATATATATTCCATGACTTATAATATCAAGTTAAATTAATTATATTTTTTGTGTGGTTTCCACCTAACCCTGCATGATGCTTTGCTATTATAAAGTATTTCCCTACTATCAAAAGGTTTAAGTTATGCACAGTTTAATTTATCATCTTTGTTTAATATGTACATTTCTTAAAATGTGAAGATACAGATTATGTTAGCCACCATTATTATATGAAAACTTACTATTCTTTGAAAACCTAGATTTTTGTTTTTTTAAATATTGCTATGGCTGAACCTTAAAGTATGAAATGGAATATGTGGGGAGGAGAAATCCTGAGGGAAAACTCAAAGTTAACAAGTTTTATAATAATTAGATAATCAAAATAACTATGGATGGAGCATATGGAGATGTCTAAAGTGAGAAAATTCAGGTAAAAGAAAGCCAAGAACATTCAATTCTTTGCTGGCTTGGAATTAAAAATTAAAGAAATGATGCAGTTTAAAAGGATATTTTAATATGAGATCTTGATTATTAATCTATCTGGAATGTCAGGTAATGGATATTACCTGCCTCAATCCTATCTGTGCACAGTTAGTAAACGGGAAACTTAAGCCACATTAAAAAAAAAAAAAAAAAAAAAAAAATTCTTCATTTTTATTATGTGACTCATATACATTTCTATGTCAAAACTATTTAGGAATAAAATAATATTTAATTTTCAAAGTAAACATAATTATTACCATCAATTGGCAACTTTTTTCACTTGCAAATTATTGCTTACAAAGTTTGTATTTTAAATATTATCCACATGATTAAATTGATAATGAATGGTGAAGCAATTATTCAAAGTTATGTCTCAGCACAATTTTACTTTTAAAGATAAATTAAAATATTAGCAAATAAACAAATTCTTGGCTTCATACAAGTCACAGATAATAGTAAAGTCAGTAAACCTGAGTTTATAACTTTCATTGTAGGAATCTCCCCATCTAAATTGGAAAAAGCATTTTGAGAAGTAAATCACAGCATCTTGACATTTTAGTGACTGTCCATAGTATTCTTTCCCCCAATCAGAAGACGTCAAAATGGGTTTCACCACAGGAAATAGATTAGTTGATTAGGTCAAACAAGGTGTAGGCAATTCCTGTTTTACAATAAAAGAAAACACTGTTATTTTCTTAGCTTAAGTGGATATTGACTTTTACTATAGAGAAGATCAAGATTTATTATCTCAAATGATAGTCAACAGACAGGCTCACAACTATTGACTCGGGGGAAATCACAGCAGGCCACTGAACCAGCAGTGAACCCGAAGAGAGATCTTTTGTGTCTCACACAGCAGGACAAGGCCAATCTTACATCAAAAAGATAGGCCTTGCTAGTGACAAGGAACATTAAAATGTGTCTTTCCATTTATTTGGTTTGTGATGTTCCCTCAATATCTCAACTTTTAAGGCTGAGAGCAGTTAATTCTAGAACTGGAGAGTTAGAAATGAAAATATCTATAGCAGTATGAGAGTCTTAAACCCTTAAAAAAAGTCTAATTATTTACTCACAATGACCTTGATGAATACTGATATTAGATTAGTAAAAATAAATCTAATTTTTAGTCATAAAATTCACTTATCAATCTTTTTAGAGAGTTCAATTTCTAATAAGTATTATTTTATAAAAATATTATTACATAAAGTGTTGTTAAAAATCTGGACATTTGTTTACAAATGGTATCTTAACAATTTACTTATATGTTAATCCAAAATACTGCTGGAGAAAGGTTAAAAGGTACAAACATTTGATTTTTTTTTTTTTGGTTTTCTGGCATCCTGAGGATAAAAGACCTGACAAATTTAGATAAAAATAAGTCCCAATCAAGCTGGATTGAGTAAACACTTTGCAGTCTATCCTAATTTTTGTTAAGATGGAAGCGCAGCATTTCTGCTACTGAAAGAAGGCAAAAAATCAAACCCTAAAATATTAGGCAATAATCCATAGTATAGAAAATAATCCACAGATATGGAAAAACATGTAAAACAAATAAGGAAGTACAAAATGAGGGCAGTGTAAAATGAGATAAATGTCATAGGCAGTGTTAAGATGGCCCCCAGAAGTTTCCGACTCCAGTATATGCACATCTTCTCCCAATTATTCTATCAAATTCGAATGTGCTGCTGTAAAGGGATTTTGCCAATGTAAATAAGGTATTAAGGTCCCAACTCAGTTGACTTTTATGAAGGGAGAGTATTCTCAGCGGGCCTGATTTAATCAGGTGAGGACTTAAAGGAACAGGGCCCCTACTGGAGAGGAAATCAAAGTATTAAAGTATGATGAATGATTCAAAACAAGGAGATTCTCTATTTTTGGCTTTGAAGATGGAGGGAGCTACAGGATAAGTAACTTGGACAGCCTCTCGGAGCTGAAAGTGAACTCTAGTAGCAAGGACCTGAATTCTGGCAACAACCAGAATAAGTGTGAAAAAGAACACCATCTTCAGAAGAAAATTACACCAGTCAACACCTTGATATCTGCTTTGTGAGACTTTGATCAGAGAACCCAGCCATGCCATACCTGAACATCGGATCTACAGAACTGTGAGCTAATAAATGGATTTATTTTATTTTGTTTGGTTTTGTTTTATTTTATTTATTTATTTATTTATTTATTTTTTGTGAGACGGAGTCTCCTTTAGTTGCCCAGAGTGGAGTGCAGTGGCGCAATTTCAGCTCACTGCAACCTCTGCCTCCCGGGTACAAGCGATTCTCATGCCTCAGTCTCCCGAGTAGCTGAGATTGCAGATGCGTGCCAACATGTCCGGCTAATTGTTGTATTTTTAGTAGAGACGGGATTTCACCATGTTGGCCAGGCTGGTCTCAAACTCCTGACCTCAGCTGATTCGCCCACCTCGGCCTGCCAAATTGTTGGGACTACAGGCATGAGCCACTGTGCCTGGCCATAAATGCGTATTTTTATAAGCTGCTGAATTTGAAAGAATTTGTTACACAGTAATAGAAAACTTAAAAAAAAAAAAAAAAAAAAAAAAAAAAAAAAAAAGGACGGTGAGGAAAGGAAGGCTAAAGATATTGCTATGTTAATAAACATAAATAATTTAAATTACCGGATAATAGACAAATATTATTGATGTTCACTTGCATGAACAAATAACTGTCACAACTAAATTAAAACAATAAGAGTAAGAACAACAGCATTAACAAAAAAGGATAGAAAAAAGTCAGACAAACCAAAAAGGAAATGGTAGTAGTAAACATATTAGTCTTACACACAGTAAAATTAAAGACAAAAGGCCACAAAGGTGAAAAAAAGTATAATTTAATAACTACAAAAAAGTCACCTACAGGACAGATATAGTAGTCAATTACTAGTATATACTAGTAACATTATATACATAGTATCATTTGTATGTATATACTCCATACATACATAACTCATGTATAAAGTCTTTACTTTCTAAGGAGAGTATGGCAGATTTCCCATCAGTGGGCCAGACGTCTTCTGTTGCAAACACTCAATTCTGCTGTTGTAATTTGAAAGCAGCCAGAGGTAATATGTAAATGAATGTTTTTTCAAAAAAAATATTTCTGGACCCTAAAATTTAAATCACAAATGATTTTCACCTTACTAAACATTAGTCTTCTTATTTTTATTCAGTCATTTAAACAATTTAGAAAACAACATTCTTAACTTGTGGAGAATTTAAAAAAAAAAATAGGTAATGTTCTCAGCTGGGTTTTGGCTATAGTTTGCAAACTGCAGAACTAAACTCTTCTTATGCCTGAATCAAACGTATGAGGACTAAGAGTAATCTCTTGATTTCTAACTCACAATAAAAATTACCATTATATGAAAACATGAACAAAATAATTTCAGTTAGAAAAGGATGTCATGTATATATGGTTAAATGTATAGATAGTCCTAATTTTACACAGTTTTGGTATTTAGTTAAATAACACCAGTTGTACAAAAATGGTTCAAATTTCTATTACAATGGTATAATAATTCTGACAAGTACATGAAGTACAAATTTTGCTGCTAATCTTCAGTCCACTAATCATTAAGTAAATAACAGAAGCGTATTATATTCAGTGATCTATTCGTTCATTTAAAAAACAATTTTTCTTTGGTTGGCCACTGCGCATTTGTTGGTTTATATACAGACAGTAAAGCACATAGTTGTGTTGCCTTCTTATCTCCCAGTGATAAATTCATGTGACATTTTACAAAAGTGGATAATCAGAAGAGAGAAATGGCCCATAAATTTAAAGTACAGGAAGTAAATGAAAAGTGACAATGTTGAAAGTGAAATTTGAATTAATAAATTGAGTTGTATGAGAAATAGCAGATCACAGGAATGTTGAAGCACACTGTTCAAGAGACTCTAGTTACATAGCTGGAGGAGCTGAGACAGGCATTCACACAGGTGAGAAAATGGTTGTGACAATGATGAACTCCCAAAGGAACTGATGTTGGGGGGGAAAAAAAAACCTCACAAGGAATTTTTACAGATATTTTATAATATTAAAAATGCAAAGAATAAAATGTCAGAAGTAGATCTAAATTTAAAAGGAAGTATGACAATCTATTGAGGCATAGGAAAAATGCTGCATGTTGCAATGTATACAGTGGGAGAAGGGCAAAACATTGTTCAAATTACTTTTCAGATTTTTTATACAGACATAAAATGCTTAATTCTCAATGTTTCTCATGATTAAAATACGTTACACTAAATATTAGTTGTACTATTTTTTCTTTTTCCTATATGTTTATAACCAACAATGAGAGAGTTTCGGATTGACAAAAATGTTGAATGATTATTGAACAACTGCAATTTTTTCCATTAACTATTAGGATTACTTTGCACAGTTTAGTTGGTATGGTGTCATTTTAACAGTCTCACAGTAATAGGCAAAGTGAAAACTGCCTTTATTTAATATACATGTTTGTGGTATGTAAGTGTGTAGGTGCATTCATATGTGTGTGTTTCTGTTATAGGATCACTTATAACTCAGTCTTTGGGAGATCAACTTGTCAAAAATAAAAGATAAAAATAAATATATCTATATATAAAGTGAGTAAAATAGTAAGACTGAATTAATTGTTGCCTATAAATCTCTATACTTTAAATAAGGATATACTTCCTTTTTAAATATATAGAAAACATTTCCAAAGTTGATCGCATGTTAGAACACTGAAACAACAGCAACATTTTAAAACACATTAACATCCCATAGAGCACTTTAAACATTTTAAATGAGAGGTTATCAATTCAAAGTCCCATGGAATACGCAGGGTGGGTGATCAGTGAATGAGCCAGAAAACCAAGAAAATATAAAGAGAAGAATTTTGCCAAAATGTATAACATATCCTGAAAAGTAAATCATTTTCTACAAAGCTTCAGATATAAATTCCACGGAGAAAATTGGTGAACTCATTACTTCCATTAAAACAGGAAATCCAGATTTTGAGGAGACATACCAAATTTTAAAAGCTCAATTTTAAATTATTTGTTGATAAAATAGCAGAAGGGGGAAGGTAAGAACAGAGAGTAGTTATCCTGTTGTTGATATGGGGAACCCAAACTCATCTTCTGATAGTTACAGTTGTTTAGTGAAGCGCTAGAACTTCTGTGACCACTTCAAGGCGGCAGAGTGCCAGGGAAACTTCATACTAAGTGAATGAAATGTTCAAACTAGTTTGTAAACAAGATTCATAGCATGGTACATAAACCTGTCAATCCCAGTCCTAAGTACAAAAGGCTAGGTTATATATACAATTACTAAAAATTAATTTTCTATGAGACTCCTGTTCCACATTTTAAAAGGTAATAAGCAGGAATCTGAAATAATGTGATATCTAAACTTTTCTATGTGCTAGACACTGCTCAAAGCTCTTTACATATATTGGCTTGGTGCGGTGACTCAGGCCTGGAATCCCAGCACTTTGGAATGCTGAGGTGGGTGGATCACGAGATCAAGAAATCGAGACCATCCTGGCCAACATGGTGAAACCCCGTCTGTACTAAAAATACAAAAATTAGCTGGGCGTGGTGGCAAGTGCCTGTAATTTCAGCTACTCAGGAAGCTGAGGCAGAATCCCTAGAACCCAGGAGGTGGAGTTAGCAGTGAGCCAAGATAGTGGCACTGCACTCCAGCCTGGTGACAGAGCAAGACTCTGTCTAAAAACAACAACAACAACAACAACAACAACAAACTTTTTACATATATTAATTAATCTTTTAACCACCCTACCTGGTAGGTACTTTGTTAGCCTCACATACAGATAAAGAAATTAAGACAAAGATTAATTAAGTAATTTGCCTAAGATCATACAGCTAGTAAAAGCAGAACTGAGCTTTGAACACAGTAGCTTTGGTCTAAATAAACATGGAATTTTAGATTATTATAGCAGTGTGAAAGTTGGGTAAAATTGAGGCATGGCTAAAAACAAGACTGGTCAGGACCCTTTCAAAGTTATCTTAAAAGGGATTTACACTCTTCAGGATATCATCCAGGAGAACTTCCCCAACCTAGTAAGGCAGGCCAACATTCAAATTCAGGAAATGCAGAGAACGCCACAAAGATACTCCTTGAGAAGAACAACTCCAAGACACATAATTGCCAGATTCACCAAAGTTGAAATGAAGGAAAAAATCTTCAGGGCAGCCACAGAGAAAGGTCGGGTTACCCACAAAGGGAAGCCCAGCAGACTAACAGCAGATCTCTCGGCAGAAACTCTACAAGCTAGAAGAGAGTGGGGGCCACTATTCAACATTCTTAAAGAAAAGAATTTTAAACCCAGAATTTCATATCCAGCCAAACTAAGTTTCATAAGTGAAGGAGAAATAAAATCCTTTAAAAATAAGCAAGTGCTTAGAGATTTTGTCGCCACCAGGCCTGCCTTACAAGAGTCCCTGAAGGAAGCACTAAACATGGAAAGGAACAACTGGTACCAGCCATTGCAAAACATGCCAAAATGTAAAGACCATTGAGGCTAGGGAGAAACTGCATCAACTAACGAGCAAAATAACCAGTTAATATCATAGTGGCAGGATCAAGTTCACACATAACAATATTAACCTTAAATGTAAATGGACTAAATGTTCCAATTAAAAGACACAGACTGGCAAACTGGATAAAGAGTCAAGACCCATCAGTTTGCTGTATTCAGGAGACCTATCTCACACGCCGAGACATATATAGGCTCAAAATAAAGGGATGGAGGAAGATCTACCAAGCAAATGGAGAACAAAAAAAAGCGGGGGTTGCAATACTAGTCTCTGATAAAACAGACTTTAAACCATCAAAGATCAAAAGAGACAAAGAAGGCCATTACATAATGGTAAAGGGATCAATTCAACAGGAAGAGCTAACTATCCTAAATATATATGCACCCAATACAGGAGCACCCAGATTCATCAAGCAAGTCCTTAGAGACTTACAAAGAGACTTAGACTCCCATACAATAATAATGGGAGACTTCAACACTCCACTGTCAACATTAGACAGATCAATGAGACAGAAAGTTAACAAGGATATCCAGGAATTGAACTCATCTCTGCAGCAAGCAGACCTAATAGACATCTACAGAACTCTCCATGCCAAATAAACAGAATATACATTCTTCTCAGCACCATATCACACTTATTCCAAAATTGACCACATAATTGGAAGTAAAGCACTCCTAGGCAAATGTACAAAAACAGAAATTATAACAAACTGTCTCTCAGACCACAGTGCAATCAAACCAGAACTCAGGACTAAGAAACTCAATCAAAACCACTCAACTACGTGGAAACTGAATAACCTGCTCCTGAATGATTACTGGGTACATAACAAAATGAAGGCAGAAATAAAGATGTTCTTTGAAATCAATGAGAACAAAGATACAACATACCGGAATCTCTGGGATACATTTAAAGCAGTGTGTAGAGAGAAATTTATAGCACTAAATGCCCACAAGAGAAAGCTGGAAAGATCTAAAATTGATACTCTAACATCACAATTAAAAGAACTAGAGAAGCAACAGTAAACACATTCAAAAGCTAGCAGAAGGCAAGAAATAACTAAGATCAGAGCAGAACTGAAGGAGATAGACACACAAAACACCCTCCAAAAAAATCAATGAATCCAGGAGTTGGTTTTTTGAAAAGATCAACAAAATTGATAGACTGCTAGCAAGACTAATAAAGAAGAAAAGAGAGAAGAATCAAATAGATACAATAAAAAATGATAAAGGGGATATCACCACCGACCCCACAGAAATACAAACTACCATCAGAGAATACTATAAACACCTCTATGTAAATAAACTAGAAAATCTAGAAGAAATGGATAATTTCCTGGACACTTACACTCTCCCAAGACTAAACCAGGAAGAAGTTGAATCCCTGAATAGACCAATAGCAGGCTCTGAAATTGAGGCAATAATTAATAGCCTACAAATCAAAAAAAGTCCAGGACCAGATGGATTCACAGCCGAATTCTACCAGAGGTACAGGGAGGAGCTGGTACCATTCCTTCTGAAACTATTCCAATCAATAGAAAAAGAGGGAATCCTCCCTTACTCATTTTTGAGGCCAACATCATCCTGATAACAAAGCCTGGCAGAGACAAAACAAAAAAAGAGAATTTTAGACCTATATTCCTGATGAACATTGATGCAAAAATCCTCAATAAAATACTGGCAAACCAGATCCAGCAGTACATCAAAAAGCTTATCCACCATGATCAAGTGGGCTTCATCCCTGGGATGCAAGGCTAGTTCAACATACGCAAATCAATAAACGTAATCCAGCATATAAACAGAACCAAAGAAAAAAACCACATGATTATCTCAATAGATGCAGAAAAGGCTTTTGACAAAATTCAACAGACCTTCATGCAAAAAATGATCAATAAATTCGGTATTGATGGAACGTATCTCAAAATAATAAGAGCCATTGATGACAAACTCACAGCCAATATCATACTGAATGGGCAAAAACTGGAAAAATTCCCTTTGACAACTGGCACAACACAGGGATGCCCTCTCTCACCACTCCTATTCAACATAGTGTTGGAAGTTCTGGCTAGGGCAATTAGGCAAGAGAAAGAAATCAAGGGTATTCAGTTAGGAAAAGAAGAAGTCAAATTGTCCCTCTTTGCAGATGACATGATTGTATATTTAGAAAATCCCATTGTCTCAGCCCAAAATCTCCTTAAGCTGATAAGCAACTACAGCAAAGTCTCAGGATACAAAATTAATGGGCAAAAATCATAAGCATTCTTATACACCAGTAACAGACAAACAGAGAGCCAAATCAGGAATGAACTTCCATTCACAATTGCTTCAAAGACAATAAAATACCTAGGAATCCAACTTACAAGGATGTAAAGGACCTCTTCAAGGAGAACTACAAACCACTGCTCAGTGAAATCAAAGAGGACACAAACAAATGGAAGAACATACCATGCTCATGGATAGGAAGAATCAATATCGTGAAAATGGCCATACTGCCCAAGGTTATTTATAGATTCAATGCCATCCCCATCAAGCTACCAATGAGTTTCTTCACAGAATTGGAAAAAACTGCTTTAAAGTTCATATGGAACCAAAAAAGAGCCCACATTGCCAAGACAATCTTAAATCAAAAGAACAAAGCTGGAGGCATCACACTACCTGACTTCAAATTATACTACAAGGCTACAGTAACCAAAACAGCATGGTACTGGTACCAAAACAGAGATATAGACCAATGGAACAGAACAGAGTCCTCAGAAATAATACTACATATCTATAGCCATCTGATCTTTGACAAACCTGACAAAAACAAGAAATGGGGAAAGGATTCCCTATTTAATAAATGGTGCTGGGAAAATTGGCTAGCCATAAGTAGAAAGCTGAAACTCGATCCTTTCCTTACTCCTTATATGAAAATTAATAAGATGGATTAGAGACTTAAATGTTATACCTAAAGTCATAAAAAATCTAGAAGAAAACCTAGGTAATACCATTCAGGACATAGGCATGGGCAAGGACTTCGTGTCTAAAACACCAAAAGCAACAGCAACGAAAGCCAAAATTGACAAATGGGATCTGATTAAACTAAAGAGCTTCTGCACAGCAAAAGAAACTACCATCAGAGTGAATAGGCAACCTACAGAATGGGAGAACATTTTTGCAATCTACTCATCTGACAAAGGGCTAATATCCAGAACCTACAAAGACCTCAAACAAATTTACAAGAAAAAAACAAACAACCCCATCAAAAAGTGGGCAAAGGATATGAACAGACATTTCTCAAAGGAAGACATTCATACAGCCAACAGACACATGAAAAAATGCTCATCATCACTGGCCATCAGAGAAATGCAAATCAAAACCACAACAAGATACTATCTCACAACAGTTAGAATGGCAATCATTAAAAAGTCAGGAAACAACAGGTGCTGGAGAGGATGTGGAGAAATAGGAACACTTTTACACTGTTGGAGGGATGGTAAACTAGTTCAACCATTATGGAAAACAGTATGGCGATTCCTCAAGGATGTAGAACTAGATTTACCATATGACCCAGCCATCCTATTACTGGGTATATACCCAAAGGATTATAAATCATGCTGCTATAAAGACACATGCACACGTATGTTTATTGCGGCACTATTCACAATAGCAAAGACTTGGAATCAACCCAAATGTCCATCAGTGACAGACTGGATTAAGAAAATGTGGCACATACACACGATGGAATACGAAGCCATGAAAAAGGATGAGTTTGTGTCCTTTGTAGGGATATGGATGCAGCTGGAAACCATCATTCTCAACAAACTATCGCAAGAACAGAAAACCAAACACTGCATGTTCTCACTCATAGGTGGGAACTGAACAATGAGATCACTTGGACTCGGGAAGGGGAACATCACACACCGGGGCCTATCATGGGGTGGGGGGAGGGGGGAGGGATTGCATTGGGAGTTATACCTGATGTAAATGACGAGTTGATGGGTGCTGACGAGTTGATAGGTGCAGAAGGCACAAGTATACATATGTAACAAACCTACATGTTATGCATATATACCCTAGAACTTAAAGTGTAATAATAAAATAAAAAAAAGAAAAAAAAAAGGGGATTTACCATGCAAGGCGTGTCATCTATAGGGCTGACTTATTTTGCAAATGTTTGGGGGATAAATTAACAACATTTGGGGGTGGGACACTTAAGGAGTTTGAGCAATGTGAAGATAAACTTCATGTTTCTGACTTGTATGACTCATGATACTAACTGCTTGTAAAGCAGTAAATTTTGAGGAGTAAAATGTGTCTGTGGACAGCTTTTATTGGTTTATTGAGCACAAGACAGTTCAATCTGAAAGTAAATTTGGGAACAATCCATATACTTATATAAAACAATGGAATATAATTGGAGTGGATGAGATCTCCCTGTGTTTTTTTAGAGAAAAATAGCAACAACCATTGAAAACACCTTTGAGAATACAATATTTCATAGGTAGAATTAAAGATAGAACTCATTATGGAGATTAAGAAGGGAGGATAAAATAGGAGAACTAGGAGCAAAGAATATGATGGAAATAAGGGAAAAATATTTCGGGGGCAAGCATGGTCATGAACGTCATAGGACGCAGAAATATGCAAGAAGATAAAAATGGAGAAGTAGTCAATACTAGTGTTGACGAATTCATGACAACAGAAGTCAAACTGCAGTGCATTCAAGGCATGAATTAAAATTAAGAAAGAGCACTAATCTCGCGAAATAAAGAGAGGTAGGGAGAGTGGTAGAGCGGAGTCAAAAGAAGAGCACAAGCATGAATATTTAAAATAGAATGTTTACAAAGAAAGAAAACTAAACCTGTTATAAGTAGAGGTAAAGGACAAGTAGAGAAGGGACTTTGATGATGAAGACAAGACTCATGATAATTCATCAGGCAAGATCCGAGAAGAAATGCGGTGAAGAAGAGATTAAGATTCATGTGGATGAATTGGATTGGATTAGGATAATGAATCTCTCTTTTCCTGACACTAAAAAAGATTAACATAGGGACTAAATTATATCAATTTTTATTTTAAGAAGATAATTGACATGTTGAACAATTCGTTCTTGATAGGTTGATTTTTTAAGTGAAGTAGAATGCAAGGTTTTTCTTTGTATTAAGAGTGAAGACTGCTAGGATGAGTAGAGCCTTGACTAGAGTCATTCTTGGAAAAGGGAATGAGGAGCTTACTAACAATAATTTTAAAAACTGTCAAATGGTCTTGAATACCAAACTGAGATTATAGAACAGAAATTTAAGAACTATTTCTCCCTTTGAGGAAAATGAAAATCTCATTATGTATCTGTTGACTGTCAACCCATTCAGCCACAGAAAAACTATAATTGACCCTTAAATAACACAGGTTTTAGCTGCAAAGATCCACATATATGTGAATTTTTTTCAATAAATATATTAGAAATGTTTGTGCAAATTTGCAATTTGAAAAAACTCACAGAAAAACCATGTAGCCAAGAAATAGCGAAAAAAATAAGAAAACTTTTTTTCTGCCATGAATGTATAAACTATACATAGCTACTAGTCCATTTCATCTTTTACTGTCATAAAATATACACAAATCTATTCTAAAAAATTAAAATTTATCAAATTATTTTGCACAGAAACACAGACCTTAATGGTGCTATTCACGATCAAAGGAAATGTAAACACTATAATACAACACTACATCATAACTATACAATTGCTGTTGGTACTACTGTAATAATTTTGCAGCCATCTTGTGTTGTTACTGAGGTAAGCTCAAGTGTTGCTAGTATCCACTTAAAACACCTAGAGATGCTAGTCATCATCTCATGGGTGGGTCATCTCTCCAGTTAATTGCATATTGCAATAAAAAGTGATCTCTCATGGTTCTCACATATTTTTCATCATTTTTAGTGCAATATCGTGAATCGTCAGTAGCACAATGGGACCCATTTGAAGTGCCACTAATAAGGCTGGAAGTGCTCCTAAGAAGTGGAGAAAAGTCATGACAT
Organism: Macaca fascicularis; assembly: GCF_037993035.2. NCBI lineage: Eukaryota > Metazoa > Chordata > Mammalia > Primates > Cercopithecidae > Macaca > Macaca fascicularis. Next base: position 74,884,581 of record NC_088376.1, read on the forward strand.
TATGAGAAAAACTTGAATTGCTTGTAACATAGATTGAAGTCTGCAGTGGTTGCCCACTTTTTTCATATAAATAATTCAAGCATAGGGACCATATAAAAAAAAAAGAAAGAAAGAAAATATTCATAGAACCATTGTTGCAGCTCCAGCAGCATGGGTAAATAAATACCTTGCACATTTTATGAAATACCTTTTTAAATCTCATATCAAAAATTCAGCTTTTTTAAGGATACATAATTTCTGTAAGAAAGACATACCTACAGACTAATAATTTGAGAGAAAGTGAAGTCATTTTATGGCAAATTAAAGCAAAATGTAGGCAAAGAATCTAAAGATACAAAATTTAATGCCAACAAGGGATGGTTTGATGATTTTACAAGGAGTATCTTTAAAAAAATCAAGATAACAGACAAAGTAGCTTCTATCAACTTAGAGGTAGCAAAGTTCCCAGATGCTATTGAGAAAATTATTAAAGATAAATGGTATCTGCCTGAACAGGGTTTTACTGCAGATTAATATATCTATTCTTGAAAAAATGTTACGCCACTATGAAAACTTACAAGTGTAAAGATCTGAAGTGGGAAAGGATGGAATAACTATAATATTGTGCATACATGGTTGGGTTTATGATGAGGACTGCCTTTATCTATAAAGCTATTAACGCCCAAGCCTTGTAGGGAAAAGATTAACATTAATTGACAGTCTTTGGGTTGTACAAAAAGAAAACCTGGACAATAAAAAATCTTTTTCTTGATTGTTTCCAGAGGTGCTTTGTTCCTGAAGTTGGGAAGCACTTTGCAAGTAAAGGATGAATTTTAAAGATTTTTTGATATTGGATAATGTCCCTGGCCACCCAGAACCCCCTGAGTTCAACATTGTACGTGTTAAAGTGTCTAATTTATTTCAAAAACAATGTCCCTAATTCAGTTTCTAGATCAGGGCCTAATCAGGATGTTTAAAGTTCATTATACAAGGTATTCTATGAAAAAAAAAAGTTGCCAATGCTATGGAAAAGAACTCTGATAGAGAAAACATTATGAAACTCTGGAAGGATTACACTATTGAAGGTGCTGTCATTGTTGTAGAAAAAGTCATCAAAGCCACTTAGCCCAAAACACTAAATTTCTGCTGGAGAAAACTGTGTCCAGATATGGTGCATCTGGGTTTATGACACAGCCAATTTAGAAAATCATGAGAGACTCTGAGTACGGAGAAAGTGAAACAGGTGGGTCAAGAGTTTCAAGAGAAATTTAAGAGCTAATAGAGCCCACACTAGAGGAATTAACAGAAGCTATCTTGATGGAAATGGGTATTTTCAGACCAGTGCCAGATTATGAGAAAGAAGACATTGAAGAAGCAGTGTCAGAAAACAAATGGACATTAGAGAATCTGGCCAAAGCATTTTTATTATTAAATATTGCTTTTGACTTATTTTACAGCATGGACCCTTCTATGATATAGGCAGTAAAAATAAGCAAACTTGGGAAGAAGGACTGGTACTTCTAGAAACGTTTTTAGAGAAATGAAAAAGCCAAAAGTTCAGACAGAAATTACAACATGTTTTTGTAAAGTTATAACACGTGTGCCTCCCTCTCCTGCCTCCCTTTCCACCTCCTCCGTCTCTTCTGTCCCTGTCACCCTGAGACAGAAAGACCACGCCCTTCTCTTTCTACTCAAAGTGAAGATGACAAGGCCAAAAACTACTTCCACTTAATAATAGTAACTATATTTTCTTTTTATTATGATTTTCTTCATAACATTTTATTTTCCGTAGCTTACTTTATTCTGAGAATACAGTACATTATATATATAGAACAAAAAAATATGTTTTAAATGACAAAGTATGTTGTTGGTAAGGATTCCAGTCAATGGTAGGCTTAGCAGTTACATTTTTGAATGTCAAAAATTTTATGCAGAATTTCAACCGAAAGAGTAGGGGGATAGAACACTTAACTCTTACATTGTTCAAGGGTCAGCTGTACTTGAAGGCAAATACATGTTTAAATGATGTGCACAATAATTTCCTTAAAAAGATTTGAAGAGTGTTTACTGAAATTGCCTTTTTGATATATCACAGTTTTGTTTGACAAATGTTATAAATGTTAAAGGGCTCCTGAATGTAGAAGCCATTTCCTTAAATATCACTGGTGCTATGTGAACTGGTGGTTGAAATGGAAATAGGATCAATCCTCTGCTGCTCATTCTCTGCTGACCCTACCCTTCCTTTACTGCACCTGCCAATCATTAGGAGAGGAGCTATTTTAATTATTATTTCCCATGCATTTTTAGAAGAAAAATATTTTTCGGAGTTTTTAAGGGAGAAATATATACACTGATGCAGACAAATATTCAGTTAGTATTGAAGATGAGTGTCACAGCACCCTCCTTCCTCCTTGCTTGGATATGCTTTATGTTTAAGAAGGCTTCAGTAGCCTAGGATTAATTTAATAAATATTTATTCAATTGTGACAGAATTCAAAGTTCTCAGCCTGATCCAGTGAATATGTGAAAAACAAAAACCAACCAATAAACAATTAAAAAACTAGATTTCTAACATAAGTGAGCTCAAATCTTGGTACTTATTTACTTCTTCAAAATAGTTTTGGAAAAGGAGTAAAAATTGAATTAGAAAGGAACTTGAGCAAGGTTCTAAAGCTCTCAAGGGGTTAGAACAGGCTAGCTTGGAAAAGTAAGAAGCAAATGGGTGTGACTATCTAAATAATAAATAAGAAAGGGAAGAAAGAATATGAGATGACAGAAGAAGAGGAAAATGTAATGGCTTGGAGGAAGAGAGACTGTGGTTCTCAAACATTGTGCATTTGAAAAATTAAAAACAGTTTGATATGACTGGAACATAAAAATGTATGTAGAAGAAGAAGTAGCTATCTGTAGTTTAGAAAATGGGTCAGATTTAGTGAGGTCACAATATATGACATCGATTAAGAGCCTGATCCAAAAATTCCTTTGAAAATTTGAGAGGTTATGGAGGGCTGAACTTGGGCAGTAGTTATGGAGACATGAAGAAATGAAAAGATGAGAGAGACAGGACTTGGTACCTATATTAATATAGGAAAGGGGGACTGGGAGTGGAGTGGAGGTGGAGAAAAATAATGACAGGATTCGAGTAGAGCTCATGAGAAATGTAATTTTCCAACTGATAAAAGCCTAGAATTATTGTTAAATGACTACTATCTATTGTAATGTGCTTGCTATTTTTAAATATGAAATTCAGAGTCAGGGGATCAGAGCATATTCTCACTTAACAAATGCTTAAACCACATGTATACATACATATGTTTGACTGTTATTACATTCGAAGTGGTAAATTCTTAACAAGAATGATGCTTATCTTATTTCAAAGGAACATCCATGGGTAGTTTCTATAAATTTCAGTTTTGGTCATTTCTTCATTATTTTTATTTTCTTTTTCATGTGTTTTTCTCTATGATTTTATTCTTCACCATCGTATTTTAACATATTGTTACTCGATATCTTAGGTTATGAGAAAAGTAGTACTAAATGTACCTCTTAATTGGCACCTTTTCTAAAATATTGACTTCAATTAACAAAGCTTCAAGCCATGCCTTCCCTGTGCATAATCAAAGAAGCTTAAAATATTAGCTAATTACAGCACCGGTAAAATTATCAATACTCAGAATTTGTAGCACAACTGTTCTCTAGCTATGATAGAAAAAAAATTTTCACCAAAAATCAGTTTACACAATTAGCTAGTTGCTTTATTGATTCCTTCTTCTCTATGGTTATTGAATAAGTTGCTGAATGAAACATACTTTTAAAATAAAAAGTCACTATTTTCCTTAGAAAAAAGTTATTATGGAATCCTGGAAATTAATAAAATGAGCTAAGGATAACTTTCATGCTAATTGTAATATATTTTTAAACTGACAGCATTATTTAAATAAATTATATGCATATATATGATCTTTATGGTTCCTAGGATTACTATTAAATTATATCATAGTAGAAACAGTTTTTATTACTATATTCTCTTTTGTTAAGTTAAAAAATTACTTGAAACATAGATTATTACTGTGAATAAATGCTTTTGTTGTTATAACATGAGTTGGGATAACACTGTCTAGAAATAAATTTAAAATATTTTTGCTTCTTAAACTACAAAGTTAGTCAGCTAGGACATGTCCAATTATTCACAAGCAAATAGAATCAAGTGATTAGTTGAAGACTGTTGAGAAATATGCCTAAATCTAAAGAGGAAAATTAAAACTTTGAAAGCATGTACTGAAGAACAAACAAAAAGAATTTTTTTCAGAAGTTAATTTCATTTAGAAAAATATTATAGATCTAAGAAGAAAAACTAGATGTGTTTTTTTAAATCACATAAAATAAGAAATTAACAATGGTGGTTTAGAAATAGTGACTCTCATCTATGAGCAGTACTGAATACTGAAATGGTTATTGCTAACCTATTAAGAGTTTAATGAAATATATATATCCTTTAGCAAAGCGGCCACAATAAATCGAACTTTTAAAAAATGCCAAATAATAATATGATACTTACTTTTTTTATTTTTTTCTTATTTGATCTATAAGGTTTTACATGTTTTTGGTTTACCATAAATGATTTCTTTTAAACTAATATATTTAAACAAATGTTACAACAGTTCTAGTAAGTATATGCTTCAACATTAAGCCTTTTAATCAAAAAATTCAAGTTTTGCAATGAGATCTAGACTTCTTACAAACTAATTTGTACCAGTTATTTTAATTCTTCTGACATCATTTGCGCCCTTTCTCATCCTTTCTCACCCCTTTCAGTTGTGACCAACATCAGTACTTCTGACATATAACTACTTAACATTTATCATTTACCACATTTTTCTTTTTGTGGAATCAAGAGAAAAAAAGAGGTTTCGTAATTGGGAATGCACCATTCTAATACCAGATGGTATATGACTGGCATCCCATCTGGTACAAGTCTGGACTTTCTGAAGGGAGTATCACAGAGTTTAAATGAACCAAAGCAAAGTTGTCACCTTAGTTTGCTTACTGTGCAGTTGGCTTTAAATATCTTAATTTCTAACAACACGCAGTCTGCTATAAAATAGAATCTCATGTTAAAAATGATGCATTTATTGAATGTTTACTATGTGCAAGCAATTTATATGTATTATTCTTACTAATCCTTCTATCCAACTTATGTGGCATATTATCATGGACATTTTATATACAAAGAAGATGAGGTTTAGAAAGAGTAAGAATGTTCTTAAGGTGGTGTTTGAAACCTTGTTTCTCTGATATGGAATCTTATGTGCTTAACAACCTTACTTTATACTTACTGTCATAAAGATTATATCACCAGCCAGGCACAATGGCTTACTTTTGTAATCCCAGCAATTTGGCAGGCTGAGACAGGTAGATTCCTTGAGCTCAGGAGTTTGATAGCAACCTGGACAACATGGCAAAACCCATCCTCACCAAAAATACAGAAATAGTTGAACGTGGTAGTGTGTGCCTGTAGTCCTGGCTATTTGTGAAGTTGAGGTAGAAGCATCGCTTGATCCTGGGAGGTCAGGAGGTCAAGGTTGCAGCAAGTCATGCTCGCAACACTGCACTCCAGCCTGGGGTTCAGAGTGAGCAGAATGAGCAAAAGAAAAAAAAAAGAAAAAAGCAATTTTCTATATTTCTCTAAAATATCATGATGTGCAAGGGTTAACATTGCACTGGAATATATAGATTTCCTAGAATAAATGTTAAAATAAAAGTTTGAATTTTATAACCATGACCAGCAGAAAGATGTTAAGACTTTAGAAAAATTAATATTAAAATCAATCAAAAAGTTAAAATTGTATATTTAGGATGGTTACTTTTTATATATTTATATCTCTCTAATCTGTTATATATATTTATATATCTTTATATAATTTATATATGCATATGGCTATACATAAGGTTAAAGATAAATATTACCATGAAATAATGTCACTGTTTTAAGTCTGTAGACAAATTCTAAATGTTTGACATTATAGAGCAAGAACAAAAATTGCTTATTACTTGCATATGCTAGAGTATGTCTAAATTCATTATACAGCCTACTTTCTGTATTAAATAAGATGTCCAATTATTGAATTGTTTTTGCATCACTGAAATGTCTTTTTTTCTTCTTTTCATGTTAACATAGAATATTCTTAAATCCTGGGAATTAACAAAGTTGATATGGGTTGGCTCTGTGTTCCCACCCAAATCTCATGTTAAATTGAAATCCCCACGTGGCAGAAGAGGGACCTGGTGGGAGGTGATTGGATTACAGGTTTTCCGCATGCTATGCTCTTGATAGTGAGTGACTTTTTATGAGATCTGATGGCTTTAAAATGCGGCACTTCCCCCCCCCCCCCCTCATTGCCATGAGAATACATGCCTTGCTTGCCCTTTGCCTTCCTCCATCGTTATAAGTTTCGTGAGGCCTCCCCATCCATGCAGAACTGTGAGTCAATTAAACATCTTTTCTTCATAAATTACCCAGTTGTTGCTAGTTCTTTATAGAAGGGTGAGAACAGACTAATAGTCCTGGTGTATTATTATTAATATTAAATGTGCAATTATACTCTTTGTTTGTCTGCTTTCTATTTACAATGTATTTACGACAGGTGTCTCTATTTCCACAAATGAGATAACAAAATTTTCTGTCTTTTTTGATGTCAAATCACACTAGCTTTAAAATTTGAGTGGGCCAATGTTGTCTACTGTCTAAAATATTTTGAATATAAAAGTAGTTATAGGTTTACCTAATGATTGACCAAATTAACTGTGCAAACCCTAAGTCTTGACACCTTTTCTGTGGGATATACAAATGTGTTGAAATTTATTGTCAATGCTCCAATTTATTATGTTTGCTGACATATTATTCTCTTTTTTGTGGATCAGCTTTCATAACGTTTTTCAGAAAATTATCAATGCCAACAGTTTTAAAACGTTTTTCACGTCTAAAATCAAGATGACCTTTAAAATAAAAATGTTTGTAGTATTATTATTAATATATAGCCAAACTATTTTCAATGATTTTTTTCACAATAATTATATGTTTATTTAATGTTTGGATAACAAATACATATCCATGGGAGAAAAAAATGTATAAAAGATGTAGAGTTAAAAATTTACTTTCTACTTTTACTCTACATATCTGGCTCCCCTGCCACGGCCACCACTAGAATATGTGGAGCCACAGCGACATATTTTTTTATTAAATGTATTTTTAAATATTTCAAAATTTATAGGTTTACATCAGGTAATAGTGATTTATCTTTGAAGATTTAAAATAATTATTAAAAATGTTTAATTATTATCTAATTTAGTGATGCCTATTGTCAAATGGTCAATATTGGCTAATTTACTATCTTACACTTAGAGAAAATGTAGCACTGTTATTACATACAATACATGGCTCTTTAAAGTCTTTTTCCATTAAAGTAATGCAGAACATCTTGCATCTGCAGTTTCCTCGTATCATTTATTCAATGCTGTTACATCATTACTTAGGCCTCTGCATTATCCCTCATGCCACCTGTGAATACTGGTTGCCATTTACTCTATGACAGGCTGTTACTGTGCTCCCTTCATGATGATCACAAACACGAGTCTTATTCAGAATATTAAGAAAAATATGAAGAACCCATAATTTATTTTCTAATAATGATAAATTAACTATTCAGGATTTTGTAGCACAAATATAAAACAAGTTTTTTTTTTTTAAACAAGTCTTCTATTTAACATATTAAGAAGCTGTATGTGATGACTTGTAATTGACTGCACCCCTCTTTCTACAGCACACCAGTGGTAGAACAGGCAAGAAGTAAGTGAATGGGTCAAATAGAGTGGTCCTCTTTGCTCGCAAAGATTGTCCATCACTTTCTCTGGCACAGCTGAGGAACAACTCAGTAGAGTAAGATATCACAACATCAACTGAAGACAGATAAGGACATGAACCAGATAATCCTGTTGGCTTGCAGAGTAATCATCATTAAAGCCCTCAGAGCTTTCAATCACAGGCAGCAAACTCATCACGCCATGCACAATAAGACATATGCCTCGTGACACCATGACTAAATAAAGCGAGTGCCTAGTTGTGGCCAATCAGATAATTTCTCTACTTTGCTTCTGTGTTTGGCCTATACAGGCTTGCTGCTCATACTGCTCTGCCAAGCTCTCTGAACCTCTTCTTGTTCTGAATGCCACCCAATTCATGAATGGTTCTTTGCTCAAATAAACTCTGTTAAGTTTAATCTATCTAAAGTTTTTCTTTTAACATACTTAATCATATATATTTGATATTCTTTCCATATAATTATGGAGGAAGAAAGAGAAAGAGAAGTCTCATCCTTCTAATTAGTTGAACAGTTACTAAATATTAAAGTTCTATAATTTATGTAATACTTTATTATTTAATAATATATTTATATTAACATTAAATTCAATCATTTGTCATTACAAGCATTGACATACTTAATGTTCTTTCACACAGAATAGTTTGTGAAAGCTTACAAAGCGTACATTTACAAATACCCTGAATATTCCTCACGTTTTTACTTTAGTTTATAAATTATATTCTGCATCTTTCTATCCGAGAACTCCTTGAATTTACTTTTCTCTACATTGTAGAACCATATCCTGTCTATGTTTTTAAGTAGTTTGTTGTTATTTTTATAATATCGCAGTCCTTTAACTTTGGTAAATTTTACAAATACCCTGAATATTCCTCATGTTTTTACTTTAGTTTCAGCTTTATTTATAAAATATAATTTTGCCTCAGAGAAAATATTAGGTTTTGTGCTTCAATTTATGGTTTCTGGGCAGAAAAGAGTCTTCCTATCTAGAAACAATATACTATTCATACAGAACATAACTACATGTAAATTTATATAAGCACATAGCTTCATGTTTTCTTTTGTACTTTTTTGACTTCCAATTTTTACATTTTAAATACTTAATTTAATGGGAATATTAGTATAAAGCAGAAATATTTTTCCTGTTGTTATGTAATGTCATACTTATTGTAAGTCTTAGGCACTTAGAATTTTTAAATTTTCCTCTTCATTCATTAGACACACTTCCTAAATTTTATATCCCAATATAGTATCAGTTCCTCATTAATACATTTTTGAGATAATTATATAAGATATAATTATATAAGATAGTCTACAAATGACCTTCAAATTAGAAATAAAATCAGCTTTAAAAAATAATAAAACATACACACTCCAATTCTAATTAAACAAAATTGATATTTAAAATACAGCAGCTAAAAATAAATGAATATGTGATAGGTTCACATGGTCTTAAAAGTCTCAGTTTTAAGATGAAATTTAATTGTAGACTAGGAAAGATAGTAAGATAATGCTTGCTTTTGAAAACTAAAGATTCGAAGTTGGTGGCAGTAAAGTGCACAATTGGTTTCAAGTCAGAAGTTTTATTCCTACTAACTATGTGACCTGTGTTTTAACCTCTGAAGTTCACTTTGCTCATCCATAAAATAGAGATTAATTTTTTTTAAATCATCCTACTTCAGAAGGTTACTATTAAGTACCCAAACCTTTTCAGCAGTTTTGTCCATCATGGCCTATTTTAAAAGATGTTATGTTAATCTGAGACAGCGCAAAATAAACAGGGAGAAATATCTGAGACGAATGTGTGAAGCAGAGGTCGAAAATGGGCATCTAAAAAGCATATTATCTTTCAAAAGTATGCATGTAATGTCATGATCTTGAACATATGGCAAACTCCCCTTTCTTTAAACAGTTTTCACTTTCCTCTAGCCACCTCTCTTCTGTCCATCAAAGTCTATCCTCCTGAGTACATACTTCAATGTCATTTTTTCCCTATGTTACACTTCTCAGTGATAGGCTGGTGAACTATCATGTACCAAAGCTCATGAATTTCCCTATAGAACTGTAACTAAAGAACAAAACCTGATACTCCCTTTTAACCATTTACTATCTTGAATATTTACTATGAATCAGAAATGCTTTTCAGGTTCTGCCAGGCAGACACTAGTATGCACTAGGGAAGTAATATATGGCTGAGGTAGATAAGTGATAGGTGTATTTCCTGCACTCATTTGACTTCTAGTAAGTATCACAAAATATAGCTAGCTACTAAGCAGTATAAGAGTAGTTGTAGTAAATGAAGGGTGTTTCAGTAGCTTATGTAAAGTCCTAGAAGATTAGAGAAACACTGGGCATGAAACCATATATACGTTTTTTTTTTTTTTTCTAATCTTTTTTTCTAATATTTTTATTTTGTAGAGATGGAGTCTTGCTGTGTTGCCCAGGCTGGCCTTGAACTCCTGGACTCCAATGATCCTCCCACTTTGGCCACCCAAACTACTGGGATTACAGGCATGAGCACACCAGGCTCAACCTACTGTATATATTTTTAGTGAATAACTACTCAGAATTACCCCCCCAAACAAAGAACAGAAGTGGTGGTGAAAATAGGGGAAAATGAGTGTACCAAGCATAGAAAGCAATATAAGTACGGACCCGAAAATAATTAGAATGTCTTAAAATCAAACTAAATAAAATTGTCTTTAAAAATAATGACTTTAATTTTAGAAGCATAATTTCAGTTTATTTGGAAATGTCTGTGTATACAGTAGGCATGGCAGATAGGAAGACAATTTTTGAGGTTTTTTTGGTATAGCCAAGATGATATTTTGAACTTGGCTTGTGACAGTAAAATGAAGAGAAAGCAGCAGCCTTTTAAGTGTTCACAAAGTTAGACTATAGGAATTAGTTTTTTAAAAATTTTATTTATTTATTTGTTTTGACTGTGACAAAAAAAATGCAATGAAATATCTTCAGGTTTCTGGTTTGAGATATGGAATATACAAGTGGAGGACAATTTTAGAGAGGTTCTGGTGGGTAGAGTTTGGGATATTCAAAAAACACTTGAGTAAAAAAAAAAACAGTTGAGTAAAGCTTCTCAGTGTAGCAATTTGAATCAATAGCATGTAGATGGTAGGCATTAGAATGCAGGACATGGTTCAGATAGAAGTTATATGATAGAAAGCAAAAAGGAAAAACAAATCAAAACAAAACACTGAGTAATACTTCCATTTTACAAAAAGGCAGAGAAATAGGCCACCAGTAGAGAATGAAAAATAGAGACTAAAATGTTGGACAATAGTATTATAAATATCAATGGCAAAAATGTGTCTCAAACAAATAAAGGTTAACTTGCCCAACTACTGTTAAGACATGAAGAACAGTGATGAATACAAATATATTTTGGATTAAACATTACTAAAGATCAGCTTCTGTGGTACAAATAAGGATAGCAGGCAGAATAAAATCAAGGTAAGTAATACAGGAGGGAAAGTCAAGAAACCTCATAATAAGAAGCCCTTGAGAAGTCAGACTATATTTGGAAGGTGTGAAAATAAGTAATTCAAAATCTAAGTTGTTGAAACTATAAAATATTTTGAGTTTCAAGGGAATGTGATTATGAGAACTGAGTCACGTGACAGCAGCTCTAATCTAGGTAGCTAAAAGCTTTGTTTCTCTGACTAGATTCACCTTCTTCCTTACTTACATTGTTTTGTAAAATGTTGTAAATAACTAAAGAGCACCAGTGGAGACCCCTTTTCTCTTCGTGTTAATCTTCATTATAGATTAACTTTCCTCTTAACATTCTCATATTGTCGAAAATGGAATGCTAAGTACACTCTTTTAAGTTGGAAAGGAAATTAAAACAAACTGTCAACAAAAGAAAATCATCTGTATGAAAAAGAAAACAATCTGTCACTAATTAAATTATTGTAACTCATGAACTCAAATTAAATTATTGTAAACTCATAAATTATTGTAACTCATAAAATTATTGTAACTCATAAACCTTGTATAGAAAAGGTTACAATCCTACTAAGTTGTTTTGTTTTCCGCCTACATAAGCAAGACCTTAACTTTTAACTTCGGAGTACTGACACCATTTCCCTTGAGTTCATATTTATCAGATAGCTATTCACAGTTTTTCAGTTGAATAAACTTTTTAAAACTGGATTCTGATCCTTTCTGTTATTTCAGGTTGACAAAGGATGACAAAGAAAGCCAGAAATGTAGATGGCTATAGTCTGAATAAAACACCTCAATTGATCTTAGTAATCTCAAAAATAAAAGTTCCAACTAAAATATATTTTAAAAATATACCATAGTGCAGAGTATATGTATTTTATAACATGAGTCACAAACACAAATATTTAAGGTTGCTGGTCGATTTACTTTAATATGGGAATTTTTGGTTTTTTAAAGACAAGTTGGAGAGCCTGTAGGACCTAGCAGGGAAGTTGACTTCCTCGTCTGAGTAGTTAAGAAAAGATAAAATGCAAACCTTGGGATTGTATTTTTCTCAGAAGAGATTCCTTACATTAACAGTTATTCAAAATGAAAATCTATTCATGTCGCTACCCTGCTTTAAAACATTCAATAGATTCCTGTTTTCTAAATAACTGTGCATCAAATTAATAGCATTTTTATGTAAAGCACTTTCTGATTTGGGCCTTACTAATCAATTTCCTGTTCTATCTTTTGTACACTGGCGTTGTTAAAATCACATCATACTGAGCCTTGATTTAGTGACTTTGCACCTGCCCCTTACCTGAAGGAAAAAAATTCTCTTCCATGTCCAAATGACAAATCCTGGACATTTTTAGGGCTCAGTTTATATATTACCCCCAAAAAGTCCTCGGTAAGATTACCTTGACCTTGCCTCTTAAAAGTTAAGCAGAAATAATCTATCTTTTATGCCCTGACTCTCACTTTCATATATGTAGTGCATTTGAGGATGTATTACTATTATTTGTGCAATGTCTCCTACCCACCCACCCACGCTTTACTATGAAACTGTAAGCTCCTTTTTTTTAAACAAAGGTATTCATTGGCATACAGGTGTTTAACAAATGACAAAATATATTTTATTGAAGCTTAAAAGTTATTGTGTTTTACCTCTTTTAGGGACAAATTAAACTTAACATAAGAGGCTTACTTGTCTCTATTGAAAATAAGAGAAGAGACTTCTCTCCTCTTATCTTCCAGCATTTACTTTAAGAAAATTATAAGTACTTTCTCCTCTCTTTAAAATATGTACATATTTTTTGTTTGTTTGTTTGAAAACTAGACAGCCCTTTTGTGATTTAAGAATGCCTTTCTTGAAGATTCAGGAACCATTCATTCAGTATGTAAACAAGGGAGATAGGGCCTCTAGGCCTAGTCTCTGTGGAAAGGTCAGAGTTTAACTTCAGTGCACCCCTTCATCCAAGTTGCACAACTACCTCCTCATAAAGATATCAGAAGTTTGTTTTTCCTCTGGATAAAGCCAATCAGCTAGCACAAATGGTCACTTTAATTACCAGGTGAATCTAGAATAAATTATGTGTGACAAACGGTGCTGTCAAGTTCTCCACTTGAGAACCAGTTTTTGTTCACCTTAAGAATATCTATGGGCCAAGAGCGGTGGCTCACGCCTGTAATCCCAGCACTTTGGGGGCCGAGACAGGTGGATTACAAGGTCAGGAGATGGAGACTGTCCTGGCTAACACGGTGAAAACCCGTCTCTACCAAAAATACAAAAAATTAGCTAGACGTGGCGGCGTGCGCCTGTAGTCCCAGTTGCTGGGGAGGCTGAGGCGGGAGAATGGCGTGAACCCAGGAGGCGGAGCTTGCAGTGAGCCGAGATCGTGCCACTGCACTCCAGCCTGGGCGACAGAGGGAGACTCCGTTTCAAACAAACAAACAAACAAATATGTATATATATATATATATGGTGATGTTGTAACTGTCTGGTCATATAAAAGAGTGAAAATTAAGAGAATTTCTTAGGAGATGGCTTGTGATGCACACTATATCCTGCTTGAATGCTTACTCAACAATAAAACTGTTTTCTTTCTCTACTACATTTGTGGAAAGGTGTTTGGGGTTGGGGAAAAATTATTTTTAATAACAGTTTCCCAACACTCTCAAGATGAACGATTCATGCTCATTATAAAAACAAAAGCAAACATAGACACCCATATTAAAAAAAAAAAAAAAAAAAAAAAAAACACTAAAACTCAACTCAGATTTAACTGATACTAGCATATTGATCATATCTGGTCAGTTAAATATACTATAGTTAATATACTCCAGTGAAAATATATTTTAAATATATTTTATGGTAAATATGCTATGGTTAAAATACTCCAATTAAAATATATTTTAAAATTATACCGTAGTGGCAAATAGATATCTTTTACAATATGAATCACAAACACAAATACTTAAGGTTGCCAGTCCATTTACTTTAAAATGGAAATCTGTACTTTTTAAAGATAAGTTGGAGAACAACTTAGGTGAATTTATGTGTGTAAATTGTGGCCCAACACAAACTCTTAAACTTTCTGAAAACATTACAATATTTATGCTTTTTATTTATTTATTTTTAGCTCATTAGTGTTAATAACATCATTAGTGTTATTGTATTTTATGTGTGGCCCAAGACAATCCTTCTTTCAATATGGCAGAGGGAAACCAAAAGATTGGATATCCCTGTATAAAATATAGTTTATATGTATGGTGGTTAATATTGAATGTCAACTTGATTGGATTGAATTCAATCCAACTTGATTGGATTTCAAACTGTTGTTTCTTGATGTGTCTGGGAGGGTGTTGTCAAAGGAGATTAAAACTGGAGTCAGTGGACTGGGAGATGCAGACCCACCCTCAATCTGGGTGAACACCATCTGATCAGCTACCAGAGTTGCTAAAACAGAGCAGGTAGAAGAAGGTGGAAGAAGAACTTGCTGAGTCTTCCAGCCTTCATCTTTCTCCCGTGCTGGATGCTTCCTGCCCCGGAACACTAGACTCCAAGTTCTTCAGTTTTTAAACTCTTGAACTTACACTAGTGGTTTGCCAGGGGCTCTCGGGTTTTTGGCAACAGACTGTAGGCAGCACTGTCGGCTCCCCTACTTTTGAGGCCTTGGGACTCAAACTGACTCACTACTGGCTTCCTTGCTCCATAACTTTCAGATGGCCTATCATGGCAAGTTCATTATATTGGACCTTTGTATCATGGAAAGGGCAGTAGTGTGTCATCATTGGAATAGGCAGTTACTCTGGGTATGGGTTTGCCTATCCTGAACACACTGTTTCTGACAAGAAGACCATCCATGCATTCATGGAATGCCTTATCTGCTATCATGGTATTCCACGCAGCATTGCCTATAACCAAGGCACTCACTCTACAGCTGAAGAAGTGCGGTAGTGGGCTCATGCTCATGGAATTCACTGATCTTACCATGTTCCCCATCATCCTGAAGCAGCTGGATTGACAGAACAATGGAATAGCCTTTTGAAGTCGCAATTACAATGTCCACTAGGTGACAATATTTTGTAGGGCTAGGGCAAAGTTCTCCAGGAATCTGTATATGCTCTGAATCAGCACATAATACATGGTTCTGTTTCTCCCATATCCAGGACTCATGGGCCCTGGAATCAAGGGGTGGAAGTTGAAGTGGCACCACTTACCATCACCCCCAGTGACCCACTAGCAAAATTCTTGCTTTCTCTTCCAGTGACATTATGTTCTTCTGGCCTACAGGTCTTAGTTCCTAAAGGAGGAATGCTGTCACCAGGAGACACAAAAATGGTTTCATTAAACTGGAAGTTAAGATTGTCACTTGGTTACTTTTTGCTCCTCCTACCTCTAAGACAATAGGCTAAGAAGAGAGTAACAGTGTTTGCTGGGGTGACTGACCTGGACTATCAAGAAGAAATCAGTCTACTACTCCACAATGGAGGTAAGAAAGAGTATGTCTGGAATATAGGAAATCCCTTAGGGTGTCTCTTACTATTACCATGCCCCTGTAATTAAGGTCAATGGGAAACTACAATAACCCAATCCAAGCAGGACTACAAATCGCTCATACCCTTAGGAAATGGAGGTTTGGGTCACTCTACCAAGTGAAAAACCATTACCCATTGAGGCAGTTGCTGAAGACAAAGGGAATACAGAATGGATAGTAAAAGAAGGTAGTCATCAATACTAGCTATGACCATGTGACCAGTTGCAGAAATGAGAACTGTAATTGTCAAGAATATTTCTTCTTATTTTGTTAAGAATATGTTTGCTCATGTATACTCTTGCACTAAGAAAATATCTTCATTTTATTTCATATCTTTTTCCTTTATTATGTGACATAAGATTTATTAACTTCATGTCAGCATTTAAGTATTGTTAACTTTATGTAATATCATTTAAGTTAAAGATTAGTGTGCTTCCAGTTGTATGAAGGACAGCTGTACCATGCTAGAAGAAATGACTTTATTACTTCTTTATTTGAAGATTATGTATGATTTCAGGAGATGTGTATGGGTTCAAGTTGACAAGGGCTGGATCTGTGATGGTTAACACTGAGTGTTGAGCCTATTGGATTGAGGATGCAAAGTATTGTTTCTGGATGTGTCTGTGAGGGTGTTGCCAAAGAAGATTAACATTGGAGTGAGTGGACTGGGAGAGACATACCCGCCTTCAATCTGGGTGGGCACCATCTAATCAGTTGCCAGGGCAGCCAGAATAAAGCAGGCAGAGGAAGGTGGAAGAACTTGCTGAGTCTTCCAACCTTCATCTTTCTCCCGTGCTGGGTGCTTCCCACCCTGGAACATCACATTCCAAATTCTTCAGATTTTGGACTCTTGGACTTACACTGGTGGTTTTCTAGGGGCTCTCGGGCCTTTGGACACAGACTGTAGGCTGCACTGTCGGCTTCCCTACTTTTGAGGTCTTGGGACTGGGACTGACCCACTACTGGCATCCTTGCTCCTCAACTTGCAGATGGCCTATCGTGGGACTTTACCTTGTGATTGTGTGAGTCAGTTCTCCGTAATAAACTCTCTTTCATGTTTACCTATATCCTATTTGTTCTATTCATCTGGAGAACCCTGACAGTATGTATATTAAAAATTATATATGAACTATTCATTTATAACATATATATGTTTTCCAGTACTTTCCAGAGTAGAGGAAAAAACCTCTATCCTGTTTTGCCATCAGTTCTACCACTTATGCCTATTATACCTAAATAATTCTTTAAAATGTCTCATCTTCTTATAGTATTTTTTCTTGTTGCATAGTATTTGGCAGAAACGAATCTCATTAATTTTACCTATACTTTACTATATCAAAGTGGTTTCAAATTTTACATGGATTTATTTATTTTTAATTGTATTTTTTTAAATAAATTATTCTCCCTACTGTGTGTGTGTGTGTGTATTTTAAAACCACATACAGAAGTTAGGTTATCTAAATTTCATTACTTGTTTTTTCTTAACTATAGCTGAAATATATATGCATGTATAGGTGTATGTGTATATATATTTCATTTTACATATCACTATGGGAACGTATAGTGCTAAGAGCTTAATGTCCTACTATATATTTACTATAGAAATATGAACAGAGCAAAAATATTTTAGTATTTTCTTTTTAAGGTTTACTTTCTTAAAAAAAAACACAATCTAACTCGTTTGTTGCATGCATATCTCAGAAACAAATTATATTAGATTTTTAGAAAGATTAAGCAAAAAAAAAAAAATATAGTCATGTGCCACAAAATGATGTTTTGGTAAACAATAGACCAAATATATGACTATGGGCTCATGAAATTATAATGGATCTCAAAAATCCTTGACACTTAGTGAAATCACAGCTGTCTTAATGTTTTATCACAAAATACATTACTCACATGTTTATAGTGATGCTGGTGTAAACAAACTTTCTGTACGCCAATCACATAAAAACATAGCACATACAATGATGTACAGTACACACTATTTGATGATAATACTAAAACTACTGTGACACTGGTTAATTCACTTATTACACTACACTTTTAATCATTATTTTAGAGAGTACTCTCCAAGAGAATAGAGTACCACTAGCCTAGGAAAAGATCAAAATTTGAAATTTAAGGTATAGTTTCTACTGAATGCATATCATCTTTGTACCAGCAAAAAACTGAAAAATGGTAAGTCAAACTGTTGCAAGTTGGTGACTGTAAGCATGTGTGTTCCTGTGCATAAAAATATATGTATAGGATACTTACAAGTATATAGACATGTAAAATTTTTTTCTAATAATGATCAAAATCTGGGCTAGAAATCATATCTCCTGGGTGTCATTTTCACCATTTGAAAATTGAGTAATTGAAAATTATCAAATATTTGTGTATGTAAATATCTTTTTTCTTAATTTTTGCCATATGTATAAATACATAGGTGTGTATATATTTTTAAATGAGGTAAATTTTACAGAATGGAATGCAGGGATATTAAGTGAAAAATTTGACAAGTTTTAACAGAGATTTCCATTCTCAAACCCAACTCCCAAAAAGACAGAGATTATTTTCACTTTTTCAGAAAATTCCCTTTACCCCTCTTGTCTCTTCTATAAGCATTCCTCCTGTAAGTAACAAATGTTATGCATTGTCTCAACATAAATTAGTCAGTTCTTAAATTTCACATGAGTAAAATTTTTTGTGTCTGACTTCTTTCACTGAGCATGATGTTTTAGAGATCCATCTATGTTGTTTGCAAAATTGTAATTGCCTGATGATTCCTTCCCTGCCCACTGCACAGAAATAATTAATTCACTGAGATCATGACATTGTAGTAACAAAAGAGTTTACTTGACATAAGGCTGGTCACGGGGAAGACAGATTTACTTCTCAAATCAATGTCTCTAAAGACTCTGAGGTTAGGGTTTTTAAAGGACAGTTTGTTGGGCATGTGACTAGGGAATAGGGAATGTTGATTGGTTGAGGATGAAATTATAGGGGTGTAAAAAACAGTCCTTGTGTGCTGCCTCAGACTCTAGGTGGGCCACTGAGCCACCTGAGTCAGTCCTGGGTCTGTGGAATCAGCCAGTGGTCAAAAATGCAAAAGTCTGAAAAGATATCTGAAAATGCCAATCTTAGGTTCTACAATAGTGTTATCTACAGCATTAACGGGGGAAGTTACAAATCTCATGACTTCTGGAACAATGGCTGGTTATCATTTAACAAAGCCTACATTTTATCAGAATTCAGATCCCTCTCATAACCCTAACCTTGTGGCCTTTCATTAGTTTTACAATGAAATTTTAATGAAATTTACAATGAAATTTGGGAAGGGCTATTATCATCCTTTGTTTCAGGTTAAACTATAAACTAAATTATCTAAAATTTAGCTCAGCCTATGCCCAGTAATGAACAAGGATATCTTGGAGGTTGGCCTCAAGATGGAGTCAACTATGTCATATTTCTTTTACTGTCATAAATTTGCAGAGGCCGTTTCAAAATCAGTAGTACTTCCTTTATTATTGCTAACTGGTATATCATTCTAAATTTAAAAAGTTTATTTACCCAATTTCCCATTAAAATGTATAGATTTTGTCACTTATAAATAGAGGTGAATAAATAGTTGCTACAGTTTTGAACAAGTATCTTTCGAACCTATGTTTCTGTTAGCTTTGGGTAAAGTCCTAGGAGAGGAATTGCTAGACCATTGATATTTATCTAACTTACAAGAAACTACTATTTTTCAAAGTGGTTGTACCATATTACACACCCATCAGAAATATCTGAAATTTACAGTTGTTCCATATGGTCACCAACATTTTATGTTGATAATCTCTTTAATCATAGTAATTCTAGAGACAGTAAAGTGGTATCACCTGGTTTAATTTGCATATATCTGATATTGAGCCCCTCTTCACATGCATTTGGTTATTGAAATGCATGCTTTTGTGAAGTTCCTATTATAAATTTAGATGGTCGATAACTTATATTTATATTTCTTGTATAAGTTGAATCTAATTTACTGGCATAAAGTTGCTTAAATATTTTCTTTTTATTTATAATACATATGAAATCTGCAATGATATCACTTCATTCATTCCTGAAATTCAAAATATATTTTCTCCTTTCTTTTGATTAATATTAAATTTTTAGCAATTTTATTAATCTTTTCAAATGACTGACTTAGACTACTTTAATTTTCTCTATTATTCATTTTCTATTTTATTGAGTTCATCTCTCATCTTTATCATTTACTTCTATATACATTGTTTGTGTCTAATTTGACCTTATTTTGTCATCTCCTTACGTTTGGTCTTTGACGTGGGGTCAAAATCATACAACATTTTTTAGTAAATTCCCTTTTATGAATATGTTCATGATATAGACCATCTATGATAGGCTTGGACTTTCTGACTTGTCCTAAACATCTTTCTTTTCAAACAACTGTTTATTTTACTTACTTTAGGATAGAAAATAAGTTAAATACGTAAAAACAAATCACTTATTTTAAATTTTTGTACTTTTTATAACAAACGTTTGAAGCTGTAAATTTCTTTTAAGTTACTGTTTTGTTTGACTCTACAATTATATTTGTTTGGCTTCAAATATTTTCTAATTTGCCCTTTGATCAATGGGTTAATTAATGTGTTGTTGAATTTTCATATATGTAGTGATTTTTTATATATCTTTATTGATTTCCAGTTTAATTCAGTTTTGGTCAGAGACCACATTCTGTAAGATTTTAATAATTTCAAAGTCATTGAGACTTACTTTATGGCCCAGAATATTTTATGTACATTTGTAAGTAGTGGCAAATCCATAAGCCTCTGCAGCACTTGATTCTTGCCTCCTCAAAGAAAATAATTCCTCTGAGGGACATAAGGCAGAGTCAGAGCCCAAGGCAAGTTTTAAAGAATGAGGGAAAATTTATTACAAACTTTTACAGTAAGGACAAAAGGAAGTAAAGTTCACTTTGAAGAGGCCCAAGCAGGTGACATGAGAGAACCAAGTGCACTGTTCGGCTTTTGACTTGGAATCAAAATTGTACAACACTTTTTAATAAATTCCCTTTCATTAATATTTTCACAATGTAGATGTTCTGTTGTATGCTTGAACATTCTGACTTGTCTTAAACATCTCTCTTTTCAAACAACTGTTTATTTTACTTATTTTAGGACAGGAATTTACCAAGTAAGATGTTTTTCTGTATAAAGTCTCTTTTTGGTAACCTTTCTTATCAAAAATACCTTTTTACCTTTATTACCTTTGAATTATACAAAAGTAATTATAGAATTAATTTAGAAAGTTATGGTTTGTTGCTATGTGAGTACTGTGAAGGGGGAGTAGATAAGGATAAGTTATCTGCATACTGCAGAAATTATCTGCCATCAAGAGATTGCTCAGTTAGATTTTATCGCTAGGGCTTGTCTGAATATGTGTGAACTATTTTTAAACCCCTGAGGTAGGACTCTCCAGTTTGAAGTTATTGGTTAAAGACTTAAGTAACTTTCCCAGGAGAAATAGGGTTATATTAGGGAAAGATGAATTCAGAGGTTGAGTAATATTAAGCAGACACCCATCCCAAAGTGTTGTAGGGTATTTAGGCATTACCAGGGACTGGTAGGAGAATGGTATTTGGTCCCCTAAGCAGTATGAAAGAGTGTGATTTTTTTTTTTTTTTTTTTTTTTGAGTTAGAAGGTGACATTTGCCCCAATCACCAGACATGATTTGGAGTAAAGCTGCTTAGAGAAGGAGATTAGCACAGAATAGGCAGCTCTTAACCTAAAAAGGGAAATGTATAATTTTACTTTCCACCTCCAGGGTTGCCCTTGGTTTTCTCCTGTTAATGGCAGTGTTTGATTTAGAAGCAAGCCAAAGCAGGAAGTCCCTTCAGCTCAAGGCCATTAGGAGTTGTGATTCTATCCCAGGGGCCTTCAACCCTCGGGGCAGTACCACTTCCAATTTCTGTGCTTGTAGCAGAGGGGGCAAGCTGTGCAGGGCTTTTTGCCATTTATCCCATTGGGACAGTTTGTCCTCCAGTGGCCTGGCTTCCCATACTAATGGCTGTTACCTGAAGGAGTGTTCTCAGGGCAACCTGGAGGGTGCTGGCAATCTTGTAAAGCAGCCAGTCAGGGAGTCTGCCTCTTGTCCCTATGTTTCTCTTTCTCCTTAGCCCTGCCCTCCTTGTCCCTATCTCAGTTAAATAACTGAGGAGCTTAATTTGAGAATTTCCTGTATAGGGGCACTGGGTTCTGAGACTGACTTTTGTAATTTTCTCCCAGTTCATTTTTAGGCCAAACCGTATTACAAAGAAATCCTAGCTTTTTGTTTTAAAGTTGCAGGAAACTGGCCGGGCGCAGTGGCTCACGCCTGTAATCCCAGCACTTTGGGAGGCCGAGGCGGGCAAATCACGAGGTCAGGAGATCGAGACCATCCTGGCTAACACAGTGAAACCCCGTCTCTACTAAAAATACAAAAAATTAGCCGGGCGTGGTGGCGGGCACCTGTGGTCCCAGATACTTGGGAGGCTGAGGCAGGAGAATGGCATGAACCTGGGAGGCGGAGCTTGCAGTGAGCCGAGATCTCACCACTGCACTCCAGCCTGGGTGACAGAGTGAGACTCTGTCTCAAAAAATAAAAATAAAAATAAAAAAAGTTTCAGGAAACTGAACTTTTCCAAGTTTTTGAGGATGCATCAAAGGGGTATGTTGTGTGGTATGAAGATGTGATTGCTCACCTGTGAAGACAGAACAGAGGAGAAATAAAAAGAAAAGAGAAGGTGTCCCCTCTTATTTCCCTGTTATTCTTTCCTGAACAGGGTGTCCCCATTCACCCTTAGGGTTCTGGAATGAACCAATCTCATTAGGCACCCTTAAGTTTGCTCCTATCTCATCAAGATTACCTGCTAGAGAAAAAGAGGTGATAGTGGAGTAAACAGGGAGCCCCCTATTCATCCTGGGGGTTTGAGAATGAACCGGTCCTACCAGGTACCCCAACCTTGCCTGCATCTCTGTTCTGATAGTAATCTATTCTCTGCCTGTAGCCTAGGATCAGCCTTCATCTCTGTCCAAAGCATACTTTTGTCTCTTGTCCTGTGGCCTTGGGCCAGCCTACATCCTTGTCTCCAGGACTTACAGTGACTCTCGCTTGAAGCATTCTAGCAACAAAATGATTACCTCTTTTCTCAGATTACCACATCTCATGTTCTCTAAGTAGATGAGAAGCCTGTTTTTCAGCTAACTGCCACAAGAAACTGGACTTCTCTCCCTTCGAATATGACCTTGAAGGTCTTGATGCATATTGAGAAGGGCTTGGAAGTGATTCGAGAAAAAGAGAAAAATTTCTATTTTGGCTTCCTCTTTCTCCTGGGGTAACATGCAGAACAAATGCTTAAACAGACAGGAAAATCTCCCTGCGGTAGAAGGAAGTGGGAGGAAGTGAGGGGAATATTTGGAAAGCCTTCATATGCTCTCAAAAAATGGCAACCCTTTTATTTGAAAGTGCAATGTTTATTTGCCCTCTTGACATAAAGGACGAACCTCTGGAACACTCAGGGCCTTGGATAAGGGTTCACAAATAGCAAAGGAACAAATTTTCTTCCTCACAAAGGGATGCTAATTCAAAAAAAAAAAAAAAACAAAAACAAAAACAAAAACAACTAGTTGATGGTTGCTTAAAGGGCCACAGAATGAGGTCTCATGCAGACAGACAAAATGCTTCAAAACCCATCAGAAAATTCAACCCTGGAGCGTAACAGAGATGAAAAGCTTATTGTAAGTCATAAGGAGCTGGCAGAATCGGGCTTCTGATTAGCGTCTGTCCTGGTAATGAGCCAACAGACATCTGCAAGGGAGCCCATTTCTTTGCTGCCATGCAAAGCAGCAAGTGCCACAGGTGCACGGATAACAAACAGTGAATGTGTGTTTAAGGCAGACAAGGAAGTAACCTGGTATGCAAAGTGAAAGCAGAGAAAAGGCACACGTGCCCATGAGGTAGTGTCCAGCAGTGTGCAAGCCCATTTCGGGTTACATACAGAAACAAACAGGAGGGTAGGCAGTGCAGGTTTTGGGGAAAGAGCCAAATGCAGTTGAAAAAGCAGAGGAAAACCTAGGCATTGCATGGTCTTAGGCTCCCTTGATTTTACCATGGGGCAGGCTGTCCTCACGTGCAGTGATGCATGAGCAGTGTGTCTACTGAAGCTGTGTGCATGTTTATTAGAGGTATTTTTTCACTTACCAGGCAAGTGTTCCTAGGGGAAGGTAATTTACCAGTTAAACTGCCATTTTGCCTCTCAGTCCACATGCTTGAGCCCACTCAACTCCTGAGATCTCTCTAGGAACCGGCTGATCACCAGCTTCAGGTGTTTTCTATTTGTTGGGAGCATGCCTTTTCCTGGCACCAGCTGTGACTATTAGTTTAGAGAGAGAGTTTAACAATTTCCTGACCATCACCTGATGGTCGTCTGATATTCCTTGGCAGGGGCGCGCTCCTGCCTTGCTCATATCTGCCTGGCTACCTCCTCTCACACACTGAAAAGAAATTCCTGTTGGATCTTTCTGGTTCTGTCAAACTTCATTTTATTCCTTGTTAGGGAAGGCCTATTTTGCTTTATATATTGGACTTAGATTGTGGTAATTACTCTAGGTGCTTTATTTGCTCTAAAGGCTTGCCCCTTCTGGGATCTCACCAAGGACTCAGTGAGGTTTCTTCACTCTGGATGGATCATAAATCTAATGTTTCACCATACTACACAATCTTTCCTAGCCCCATTCATCTTTTAGTTTTGTAGCAGGTAATCTTGCAAAGTGTGACCATAAGTTGACAAGACCTTGGTTAAACACCTGTGGTGAATCTTCTTTCAGACTCCCTTATACCACACAATTCTTCCTTTTCAGAACAACTGTCTTTAAAATTCTTGTCAATTTAGCAGTCTGCAACTCCAGTATTTGTATTCTCTGCTCAGTGAAACCACAGTTCTGATTGGATTTCATCTTCATGAACATTTGCATAAAAATGTCTCCAGGTAGAAACGTCTTGATATCATGGCACTGCCCTCATGTGTTTCTCTTCTTTTCAGTATTATAAGCATGAGTGGTCTGTTGGTCAGGGCCTAAAAACTGTTACCTGATATATTTTGTACCATTTTATCATAGTTTTTGATGAAAGGATAAATCGGGTTTCAGTTGATCTGTTATAGCTGGAAGTAAAAATCCAACTACAGTCAAGTGCAGTGGCTCATGACTGTAATCCCAGCACTTTGGGAGGCCGAGGTGGGCGGATCGCTTGAGGTCAGGGTTTCGAGACCAGTCTGGCCAATATGGTGAAACTCCGTCTCTACTAAAAACCTAAAAATTAGCTGGGCATGGTGGTGCGCACCTATAATCTAAGCAACCTGGGAGGCTGAGGCAGAAGAATCACTTGAACCCGGGAGGCAGAGGTTGCAGTGAGCCGAGATCTCACCATTACACTCCAGCCAGGGCGACACAGCAAGACTCTCACAAACTAATAATAATAGTAATAGTAATAATAATAATAAATACAATAAAATAAAATACAACTACACCTTTGGAATATAGTTGAGGAAACACAGAATAATCAAATTGCTATCTCTTTTATTATAGGATTTGACGTTATATAATAATAAAGCTATGTGTGGCCCTTTAGTAGGAAAGAAGTAGATATGATTATGGACAGTCAGGTAATCCTTATGAGCACAATTTTCCCACTCTATAAAACACAGATCCTAATACAAATGTTTCAAATATATTACCAGTTTTTAATAAAATACCATTTGTAAAGTATCTGCCATATTGGAAGTACATAGATTTTAATATTTTCTCTAATTTAAAAAGTATATAAATATAAGTGATTACAAATATTGAAAAGATTAGTTGCACAGATGTCTCTGTTTTCCCTCAGGTTTATTATTTTTGTTTAATTTCACCAAAAATAATTCGTTGGTTATGAGCACAAGAAATTAAAACTGATGAAACTGAGCAGCTTCCTCATCACGGTGGTCATGTGGCCCTGAAAGTATTTTCAAAACAGGGTTATGTGTCAACCAATATAATCTCTTTTTTCATTTTTTAAAATCTCTCTCTCTAATTCAATGTTACACATTTATTAGTCCTTGAAAACCCAGTCATTCTACTTGCCTCATTTTTTTTTCTGCTTCACATACATTTCAAAGTTTTCCTTGTACCACTCAATCATCAATGCTACTCTGCAAATTTATTTCTTAGCCGAACACTTTGGAAATTGTGTACAGCTCCTTAGTGTGTTTTTTATATAGCAAAGAGCATAATCTGCATCCATGCCCTTTTATTCAAAACATTTAATCCTAGAAATCTTTGGTTTTCTTGACCTCCTTCCCTTTGTTCTCCTTCCCTGTAATCTTTTCAAATAAATCCTTTTTCCGTTCTTTTCATTTTATAAGTCTATAAGCACATTATCTTGAGAAAATTTTAGTGTCCTTTAAAGTAACTTTACTCTCTTTTTAACTCTCATAATTTTCAAAGAAGGAATCAAAGAGGGAGATAAACAAGGATTTGCTTCACTTTGTATTTAGTAAGTGAGGTACACTACAGGTAGTAACACTACATGCCTGATTGGTAGTTTGGTTGTCAGAGGAAGACAGGGCTAAGGGGCAATTTATCAGAGCATCTGTAGCACTCCGTCAATGGGAATTATTTCATAACATTTCAGCAAGAATTTTTATCAACTCAGTAAAAGATACATTTAATAGAAAAGCAAGAAAGAATGGCTGGTTAACTTTCTGTTTAAATAAAAAGCCATGTGACTATTATTGCCTATTTTTGGCCTTCTGGTTAGCGCCTGATGTTCACTGTTTACCTAACTCATAAAAAGTAGAGGGATTCTTGACCTGCTACGTCCACATTTGTTGGGCATCAGTATGAATTACAGTCATTCTATATCCTGCTTGTCAGAAGTAGTCTTAACCTAGAGCCTCCTGATGCAATTCCAATTTTGAAGACAGATTTTTTGTTTGTTATTGTAGGTTTTGTTTTTTGTTTTTGTTTTTTGGTTTTTTTTTAAAGAACCAAACTGAGAGGAAAAGAAAAAAAAAATCTTAATATAGAGAATAGTAGTCTCAATTTCTAGGTTTTCTTTATATTACTTAATAAATAAGTATACTCAAAGTGTATTAAATGTGTTCAAGAATTGTTTTATTATTATAGTAGATAGGAAACCAGAACTGACTGCCCTTAGAGATGTTATAAAATAAATACGATGGAAACATATTATTAACTGCTGGCCAAATACCTTTGCTTGGGGAAGGCTATGCAACTAAGGCCTACCTCTCTTTTATAAAAAGGGAGATTAGTGAAAACTGAGGGTTGTTAAATAGATCTTAGTGACAAAGTGAGAATCTTCTCATGATGCAATCAGAAAGATTGAAGCCAAATTGAAAAGAAAATCATTTTCTCCCCATGTAATACAAGGTAATTTAAAGCTGTGTCTTTAATACTTAAAATCATCTCTATACCAATAGTAGTACATGTCACGCATATTTTGGAGATTGGCAGAAGAAAAACCCTCTTAATCTTAGCATATAGATATATCATAGCTGTTTTAAAGTCCCCTGCATTTTTCATCTTTTCTAATCATTGAACACAAAACATTATTCACTTAATATGGAGGGCTAATAAAAATGTCAGTATCCCTTGAAATATTTACTAATTATGGTCACTATCAGTCATTTTTTTTTCTTGTATTTATGGTTTCTATCATGGTAAATAACTATATTTAGTTTTAAGAGTCCTAAAAAATTAATCATGCTTAATCAGTATGAGAGGTCTGAACAAATTGCAATCTTTTCCAGAACTAAAGCAAATATCTAACTAGGGAGAACAGCAAATGTTTTAAAGAGCCAAGTTTTTAAAAGAGAAACTAGTCCTCAGTCATATAGCTCACATTCATTTTCTTTAACTGAATCTCTTAGTAAATCTGTAGCTTCCTGAAGGCAATTCTGATTGTCCTGAATATTTATATTATGCTACGAAAGTCATATTTATACTCATACACAGACACTCACACATCCTCACCCACACTTACACAAATACACAAATAGAGCCATGGGCGGAGTCCAAACTACATCAGAAGGGAAACAGGAGACTGAAAACAGAAAATAGACACAAAGTGAGAAGAAAAGATGTTTCACAGCCTAAGGACTTAAATAAAAAAAAAAAATCTCTGAAGTCACAATTCCAATAGAGCCCACAGAAACCCTCTTTCCTTGCAATACTGTTTATTACAGCACACGTTTTTCTCTTAGGTCCACTGCAATAGACAAGGCCTTCGGCATACTCAGAAACATCTCAATTTCTGAAAACAGGCTCAGGCTCAAATTCAGACTTGCTTATAGACAGAAACTCACAATATGATTTGAAAAGTATTCTGAAAAAGTCCTTTACCCACAATAAATATCGATCGTTTCTTATGCATGTGTATGCAGATTTTTGCAAGATATTTCAATCTGGAAGGCAACTCTTTAAATTTATCTACCTAGTAAACTCCTACTTAGCTTTAATGCCAGTCCAACTATTTCCCTTATAATAATCTTTAAGCTTAAATTTGTTTTGCTTGTGCTCACACATCCCTATTCTTTAGGCTTTATTACTTTTATGTATTTTACTTCATTGCCTCCCTCACTATCCTAGATTTTGAATCAGCTCCTGATAGTTTCAAGTATCAGCTTGGCTTTTTAATTAGTTTAGAGACTTAAGGAAGGCTCAAAAATATTTTAAACTTATCTTTTAAAAGTGTAATACCTTAAATTAAAATAAATTAAACAAAATAAAATAAAAATATTATGATCTGTATTTTTCTGATATTTAAATAAACATATATTACATATATATGTGTGTGTATATATAAAATATATACATATATAAAATGTCCAGCACATACTTGAAACTCAAAACATGATGGTGAGTAGTGTTATTATTTTTTGTAACTTTACTATAGAAAAAAGTTCAAATCATATTCTTTTTTTTTTTTTTTTTTTTTTTTTGAGAGGGACTCTCGCTCTGTTGCCCAGGCTGGAATGCAGTGTCGAGATCTCGGCTCACTGCAAGCTCTGCCTCCAGAGATCATGCCATTCTCCTGCCTCAGCCTCCCGAGTAGCTGGGATTACAGGCGCCCGCCAACACGCCTGGCTAATTTTTTTGTTTGTTTGTTTGTTTTTGTATTTTAAGGAGAGACGGGGTTTCACCGTGTTAGCCAGGATGTTCTTGATCTCTTGACCTCATGATCCGCCCATCTCAGCCTCCCAAAGTGCTGGGATTACAGGAGTGAGCCACTGCGCCCAGACACAAATCTTATTCTTAAGAGCTATAAAAGAAGTGTGTACTATGCATTTATATATATAACATAGGTTATATATCTTGCTATGCTTTAAATGTTCATGTCCCTCCAAAATTTATGTTTTGAAACCTACACACCAAGGTGATGGAATTAGAAAGTGGGACTTTTGGGAGATGATTAGGTCATGAAGGCTCTGTCTTCATGAATAAGATGAATATGCTTATCAAAGGGGCTGCAAAGTCATGCATAGTTCATCCAAGTATGTAAATGGCTTGCAGACCCACTGTTTGATCATATACTTACTAGATATGTTTGATATATTCCATTTCCTTAGTATATTCTTCTTTACATTACGTTCATAGATCCTTTTGTATGGGTTTCTTTATTAATCTACTTTAGCAGCTTACAATGTGACTGTAATTTTGCATATTTAATTATTATAATTAAGTTCTGGAGCTATGATTATCTAGATTAGCATCAGTCTCACTCTTTTCTTTCAGTATCTGTCTTCCTTCACCCTTAATCAAGAATATCTGGGTCTTATTCAGTTTGAAAGAGTTTAGACCTGCTTCCAAACACTAGATACGCATAAAAATAGAAAATGAATTTATCCACAGTATTAAACTTTTTTCCTGGAAAGAAGTGTATATTGACAAAAATATAATCAGATTATTAAAGCAAGAAGACAAGAGATAAAAATATTCAACACTAAGTGTTTTTTGACTTCCAAAATAAATACAATTGAAATGCAATTCCCTTCTTTTTTTCTGTATCACTCCTGTTGTTACCAACTGATATTTGCTTGCTTGTACAAACCAGAGAAGTTGTGTATGTTACTGCAAATCAAGTAGCTATGCCAATGTTAGGTAACATTTTGTCTTCATCTTTCAGAGAAGGATGCGGGAATGTCACCCATATATAAATAAGTACCTTTATAGATAAACATAAGCATATAAAACATTTTATTTCCATTCCTGAACACAATGCCTGGAAGGTTTTAAGTGCTAATTAAGCTATATAAATATTTCTTAATTTATTCTATATCTATTTCCTTGTATTTTAATAGGTAATAGGTTCCATCAATTTTAGCTATATTCTCAACTCAAATTTATAAAACATACACTTCTTTCCAGAAACTATCCTAAGTACTTTACATATATTTTCTCCTGTTATCTGTATATCAATTCTATGAAGTGAATATTATCTCCATTTAACAGGAAACTGAATCTTAAAAGGTATACCTGAATTGCTCATAATATCTAATGGAACCAGGATTTGAATTCATTTCTCTCTACATCTGGAAGCAAAATTATTAGCCAGCATGCTAATAATACTAACTCTCTGCTAATTAAAATGCAAATATTCCTGGATTAATAACACAATAAATCCTGTAACATTAATGTAAAATGTGTTTCGTAGATAATTTTCCTCTAATGTAACAAATTATACATTAGAAAGACATGATATGAAAGCAAAGGATGCATTTAAATATTAGAACAGGTGATACAGGGGAGGAAGTGTGCTATACTCAGCCAATCTGACCTTTATTTTCTACTTTATTATTCTGCTTTGCCTAAGATATTAATATTCAATCAGTTTAGAAATTAACATATTTAGAAAAGAAGTACTTTCACAGTTTTATTGTATGACATGCATCTGACACATAAACACAGATACAAGAATGTGTCAAGCTTGCATGCAGACGTAGTATAGAGGAATTAAAGTGTTACAGATTACTAGTTTTAATCTGTTTTTTTCTAACAGTTTTGCATTATATAAAATAAGAAAATTTAAAATTCTGATGGAATATTTTTCATCCAAATTATATAGGAAATATTAAGATAAAATTGTATAAATCTAGTATATTTGATTTCTACCAGTTAATTTATATATCTAGAGATCAATCTGTATTTAACTGGAAGCCCTCCACACCAGAGGCCACCAAGGATTATACATGCATTTTAACTTTTTAAAAATGGAATTTGAAAAATCACTCAAGGTTGTTTATATCATGTAATACATGTTTGCAATAACAAACTAACAATGGGAGATAAGAGCATAAGTGTAAAGCCACTTAATATTTTAAACAGAAAAATCAATCAGGTATAATTTTCATTAATATAGCACATAGGTACTTAAACTATTTTAGAAGTAAAAAACATTATTTATGCCCATTGCTTATATTTTCATATATACATATTGTGATGGGTTTCTATATATTTAACATTTCTCCCAGTATGAAAGGACAACAGAAATAAGGCCCACTTCATAAATGTGCTTAATGCTTACAGGTAATGATACTTCAGTAAACTTTAAAATTTGAATGTTATCTGGGAACATCTTGAAAATAGGGATTCTGCCATGTCCATCTTTGAATATTCAGTGCTTTGCAAAATGCTTGACTTATAATAGCTGGTGATGATATTCAGAATTAGGTTTCCAACTAATATTTCTTAATATTTCAACTACATTTAGACATTCATTTAAATATTTCATATTTTGCTATCACATTCAACAGTTACATGTATATAGTGTCCAACCTACCTTTGTGATGATCTAAGTAATAAATTTTAATCTCAGAATTGACTATGAGCACTTAATCTAATCTTTGATATGCAATTTATGTAGATCCTGATATTTCTGTCTTACATTGTTATCAATCTATTTATAATATAAAAATTTTCATGGCATTTTATCAAAATATTGTTACTCCTCCTTAGATACTATTAGACACAACTTCTAACTCAGTCTGCCTGTGTTTATCAATTCAAATTTTGTAAAGTAGAATCTCTGGACGAATTCAGCATATTTTGCAAGTGCACTTCTGGACCAGTGACCAGACTCTGAATTAATTATGTATGGTTAAGATGTTTACCCTTGATCCAAAAAGGTCTGATTCAGTGGATGATGGCATCACATGGTGAAATAAATGACTGAAAAAGGACAAGAATGTGTTGATTAGTTTGTCAGCCCAGCAGACATGGAGATTGGCATTAATATAACCATTTCTATTGGTTATATTAATGCCAATATAATAATTAATATAACCAAGCTTTTCTGTTCTTTATGTTTATTTTGTGAGACTAGGTCTCCCTCTTTTGCCCAGGCTGGAGTATAGTGGTGTGATCATTGCTCACTGTAACCTCAAACTCCTGGGCTCAAGCAACCCTCTTGCCTCAACTTACTGCAAGCTAGGACTACAGGCATGCTATGGTGCAATAGCTAATTTTTCTTCTTTTTTAAAAAAATTATAACTTTTTACTGTTTTTATTTATTTATTTATTTATTTTTTTGATGGAGTCTGCTTCTGTCACCTAGGCTGGAGTGCAGTGGCGTGATCTCAGCTCACTGCAACCTTTGGCTCACTGCAACCTCCACCTCCCGGGTCCAAGCAGTTCTCATGCCTCAGCCTCCTGAGTAGCTGGGATTACAGGAGCGTGCCACTGCATCTGGCTAATTTTTGTATTTTTAGTAGAGATGGCATTTCACCATGTTGGCCAGGCTGGTCTCGAACTTCTGACCTCAGGTGATCCGCCCACCTCGGGCTCCCAAGTGCTGGGATTACAGGTGTGAGCCACTGCACTCGGCGTGTTTTATTCTCTGAAGATTTTACTCCAAATTTCTCTGTTGATAGGCACCTTAGGTTTTGTCCTTGAATGTACATTATTTTTCTTTGATTTCCCTCAAGACATAATAATTCTTATGAAATCATTTATCACATATTTTATGTATAGTTCTTAAGTCTGTAATTTTGGCTTCAACCATGCTCTGAAATGTTAAATCTGTTTTTCCAACCACCTACTTGCTTTATGTGCTTGAATGTCCACTAGATTTATGTACATTTGTTCAAAAACAAACATATTATTAATAGCCACTAAATTAATGTCCTCTTCTGGAATTGATATTTTCACTACTGGAATGACAATTCTCTTAATTGCCAAGATTTGTCCTTGGATTACCCTTTCATTCTTTTGTCCTTTATCCTCCACATTTAGTCAATTGCTGAGTACTATGTAGTCTGCCTCCACATTATTTCCTGTATCACCTTTTATGTATTTTCACGTTCAGTGCGTGGGTTATGCCTTTATTATTACTCTTAGCTAGACTAAAATATTCAACAGTGTTCCACTCTACATTATGTATCACTCTCTGATTAAACCTCCCACAGAATTGTAGTTTTATCAGTCCCAATTTCAGTCAAGACTCAGGACAAATAAATGGCACTCTCAAAGTTGTGAATTTTAAGGGAGTTTCATACTAAGATTTAAAAAGGTATTGGTCAAGTGAAGAAAAAACACAAGGGATAATACTATACCCAGGGGTTTATATCTCACTGTTTTTTTTTCCATTCTTATAGCTGAAGGAGATAAAAAAGAAATTGATTATTAGAATCTAATGATACAAAAGGCTGTGTGCAAAGGGCACCTGTCATGAGGGAGGTAGCAAGCCCAGCAAGAAGGGAATCTACGTATGTAAACCACTTCACTCTCCTTCTATCCTCCAGATGGCCTGTGACAGCTTCTGATTGGGCAAACCGAACTGGAAGCCCAAAGCCAGGTGGTTGCATGAATATGGTGCAGATAGGTGGGCTTCCCAGGGTAAGCAGTGGAAGGTATATTTGAAGGGGGAAGTAGAGAACAATGCAGCTACCTTAAACATCCACTAACCTGCTGTTCCCTTCTAAAAGAAGCAGAATGCATTTAAAACCTTTTCCTGAATGACCTATATCTTTGCCATTAGGCTTACTGGTCAAGCTGACCTACAGAATCAGTCGTTGCATTTTCGTTACATTATCTGACTTGTTCTTTGTTGAAATACATTCGTTCTTCCCTTGTCACATCTCCTATCACCTTAAAAAATATGTAGATTTTAATCCTTGCATCACCATTTCTCATATACATTTATTTTCCACTATATATATATAGAAAGCATAATTTTAATTTTTATCAATCCAACTTCTGTCTAATTGGACACTTACTTTTTATTCCTCTTTGCACTTTGTGGTTGGCAGAATTCTTCAGTTCCCCAAAAGACTCCACCTTACCCCGATGTGCATGCCCTGTATAATCCTCTTACTCTTAACTGTAGCAAGACCAGTGTATATGATGGAATATAATTCCTAGGATGATGCTATCTTACATGACAAAGAGATTTTTCAGATACAGTCAGTTAACTTTGATGTCATAAAAATGGAGAAACTGAGTGGACATAACATAATTAGATGTACCCTTAAAAGATACTGGACACTTTCTTAGAAAGGGGATGTAAATCATGAGAGATTATCCTGGCAGCTGGAAGGAATAGAATGCCAGATTATGGAGAGGGCCACATACAGGAACCAGTGGACAGCCTAGAGAAGGTCAACACTGCTCCCCGTTGATAACCAGCAAGAAAGCAAGGACCTCTGTCTCATAATTAGAAAGAATTAAATTCTGCCAATAATTAGTGAGCTTGGAATAGGACCTTGAGCCTCCACTGTGGTGGCAGCCTTGGCCAGCATGTGGCCTTTGGGCTGATGATACCCTGAGCCAAAGATCCAGCTAACCTATACCCAGAATCTGACCCATGGACACCATGAAATAATACATTTTTGTTGTTTTAAACTACTGAGTTTGTGGTAATACATTACACAACAATGCAAAACTAATATATACTTCAAGCATGTAAGTATCTAACTCAACTTTCTAAACTTAAAACTTACTTGAAAGCTATGGTTGTCTTCTCCTTCTAGAAGACAGAATACCCTCTCAAATTATAATTAAAACCATGCTCTTATAACAAGTCAGTTACAGAGTGTAGGTGAAAATTCGTGTCTTATGACTTGCCACATAGAGCAGCCTTTCCACCTCCATTCTCTAATTGTTCTCCTGATGAGAACAATTAATCTAAATAGACATATGGAGACCCATTAGTTATCTAGGTGGGTTCAAAATATTAGATAATGGAGATAATCTAGAATAGATAATAGTAACTCTCTTTTCAAGGTACCAAAGGGTAGTCTGGGTTTAAAAAAATAATGATTTTATACATATAAAGGAGCATCAGTTTGATTTTGTTTTTTTAAAATGTAAATATTAGTTTTGCTGCTGAAAATAAATTTTTTTACTAAGCAAAAAGATAGCTCAAGCTTATAAAGGATGAAAATATTAAAAAGCAGTTTTTCATTCAGAGCCCTCAAAAAAGAATGATGTTAGATTTGATAGTATTGAATGGTCAAGATAAGATGCCTCAAAAAAACACTGAATCAAGAGGAGACTTGACGGGAAAGGAAGGAGGTAGCACTTCAGAAGATGAATGATTTTAAAGAGAGCATTTTCTTCCTTTAAATGGAGTTAGAAAACAGAAGGCAGATGCTGTCTGATTATCTCAGATTCTGCTAAAGTGGATGTCATTTGTTATTCCAATTTACAGAAACTGCACAAAGCAGTCATAACCAGAGCACATTCTCTTTCCCTGCAACACGTTAATCATCATTACATCTTTTTCTGATCACTCCAGAAAGAAAAGTTGCAGATGTTCAGGGAATGGGTCACACACAATTCTTGAGATTAGTGCTCTTTCCTGCAGATGAAGTGAACAGAAATGAAATTTTATAATTTCAAAAATCAAATTTGAAGCTGTATCTATTTTTGTGTTAATCACATTTTAGTAAGACAAATAAATAGGAGGGAAATAATTTTGTCTTTTGTTTTCTGCTTTTTCTCAGGGTACTTAAATTTTGAGACAAATACAATGAGACAAGATCACTTTTGTTCTAGTATTGTTTTTGAACTCTTTAATAAAGGAATATATTAAGTTTGTACTCTAATTCACTGTGGTATTTTAGGAAATCATTTTTATAACTCAGTATGATTCTGAAACCCAGGTTTACAGTTGACTTGAGAATACATTGGAAAATTAGTATATTAATTCACTTACTTTGCTTTTATATGTTATCTGTTCTCTGTTGATGCTCACTACGAAAATTGAAATTTATAAAAACATAAAGGATAGATTTGTAATGGGTGGGACAGACACTGCATTCAGAACTGAATTCTGAAATAATGTGGGACAGAAAGATAGGGAATGTGAAATGTTGGTGTATTAGTCTGTTCTCACGCTGCTGGTAAACACATACCCAAAATTGGGTAATTTATAAAGGAAAGAGGTTTAATTGGCTCAGTAACATGGTTGGGGAAGTCTCAGGAAACTTACAATCATAGCAGAAGGGGAAGGAAACACATCCTTCTTTACACGGTAGCAGGAAGGAGAATTGGGTGCTGAGCAAAGGGGGAAAAGCCTGTCATAAAGTCATCAGATCTCCTGAGAACACACTCTCTATCATGAGAAGAGCAGCATGGGGGTAAGAGCCCCATGATTCAATTACCTCCCACTGGGTCCCTGTCATGACACGTAGGGATTATGGGAGCTAAAATAAAAGATGATATTTGGGTGAGGACACAGCCAAACCATATCAATTGGTATTTTTAGATTCAAAGGGATTAAGGGAAGTTAAAAAGTTATTCATATTTGTAGGTAGAAAAATATCCCAGAAGGATAATTATCCTTTTATTACAGTCTAAATAACTTTATTTTGTTTATTTATTTAAATAGAGATAGGGTCTTACTATGTTGCCAAGACTAGTCTCAAACTCCTGGCCTTAAGTGATCTTCCCACCTAGGCTTTCCAAAGTGCTGGGATTATAGGTGTGAGCTACCATGCCTGGCCCTTAAAAAATTTTGTGTTAAAAATATTAAATCTCTTTGGGAATCTATTTCACTAGAGTTAATATTTATTTATTGGCTGGGCACAGTGACTTACGCCTATAATCCCAGCACTTTAGGAGGCTGAGATGGGTGGATCACGATGTCAGGAGTTTGAGACCAGCCTGACCAACATGGTGAAACCCCGTCTCTACTGAAAGTACAAAAACTAGCCGGGCATTATGGTGGATGCCTGTAATCCCAGATACTCAGGAGGCTGAGGCCAGAAAATTGCTTGAACCCAGGAGGCGGAGGTTTCAGTGAGCCGAGATTGCACCACTGCATTACAGCCTGGGCAACAGAGCGAGACTCTGTCTCAAAAAATAAATTAATTAATTAATTAATTAATTAAAATAAAATGCATTTGTTTTCTTTTCTATACTTGTCTCAATATATTCATTCAAATTTAATTTCTTAACAACCATTAAAAAAACTCAGTCTTTAATAATACAAATTGAAATAATTATTTAGTTTTCTTTACAGAAATAATGTATAAGAAACAAACAACAAAAGTTTTCAGGGGTAACTTTCATGATAATTTCTTCTTAACAAACCTAGTAAGCATATTATATCTACAGCACTATATAGGCACTATGGAACAAATGAACTTCTTCCCTATAATCGAAGGCCTAGAAGAGGAAATGCATATGTAATTTCACGGTTGTGCAAGGTAGCATAAAACAAATGCATAATTAGTTTTCAAAGAGGTGCACAATGTGATAAGGGAATAATTAACTGCAATTAAAGTTAAAAAAAAGTCTTTATAAAACATTGTATAAACACATTCCAATTAAAAACATAAACAGATATTTAAATATATTCACATATATGGACATATTGTATTATTAACTTTGCCTTTCAGCCCACAGAGAGAATGCATAATGAAGTGTCTGTTCAAAGTTGAAAGTAGCAACAGAGAGTAGAGGTCAGATTTGACCCTTCATATGTTACATCAGACTCACTTCTTCCACAACTGTCCTATAACTTAATTAAAATGAAATCAGGAATATCCTTGGAAGTATCCGAAGTACTGGAATAAATGTTAAAAACAGCCAAGTAGGTAAAAGGACAAGGAGAAAAGCCAGGTTCATCAAAAAGTAAGTGTTGTAAATGAGGCCAATGTCTGGGATGTGTTAGGAGAGATGGAATAGAAGAATATGGAAACTTGTGAAAGAAGTGACCTATATCTAATGCATCTAATGAATTTGTAGTATGATTGCCTCTAACCAGTTTTTACACTGTGTAGAAATAGTACCCAGACTATTAGAAGAAGTAAGTGGCATAACATCGCCTTTTACACACTTAGAGCATAGGAGTACTTTAAAGTAGAGCAGACAATAGCATTGTCACTGGAGAAATTAGATGTTTGTGTTTTTTTGGTAAAACAAAATGAAACAGAGGTGACACAATAATCATAATTGCCAATCTAAGGAGAAAGGGAGTAGGTTGAAAGGAAGAGAACCCATCCTGAAACAAATATTATCTGATTCTCATGAGAACTAGGAGAAAATGTTTTGGATAGAAACAAAGAGAATTAGAATTATTTAGAAATCAATAAAAGCTGAGAAGTATTGGGGTAGATACTATATATATACACACACACACACATACACTTACACACACACACACATATATATACACACATACCTATATAAAATAGCATATATAGTGCTATTCTACTAATGTTTATAGGCATACACAAAGGTTGATATGTAATACAATGATTGCATTTATTTTTCTTTATTTCCCTACACTCAACAAATGACACAAAAATTAGGAGTTTTTAAAAACTATTTTAAAAACAGATTATAGAAAAAAGAATACAGAAATAGTTTCTCAAGCCACAATACATATACCTTAACATCAAGTTGAAAAAAGAAAAAATTGGTATCAAGAAACTTAGTGTGGAAAAGATTGTGAGCTGCCTTCCAGTGATCCACACTGTCCTTTGCATAGAGTGGCGTCGTTTCTGTAAAGTGCCTGTGAATCTGGGGATATATTTCCTAGCACTCTTGCACTATGAGAGGGCCACCAAATCGTTTCTTGCCAGTGGAATGTGAGCTAAAGTAATATATGTCACTTTTGCATTAAAGCTGATTATTTTTTGTTGGTGTGAGTTTGTTTTCTGTTTTAGTTTTTATAGAAGCAGTCTTGACTTCCGCATCTTTTTTTTCTCTCCTTTTTTCCGTTCAGATGCAGAGGATTCATGAAATGGATACCATAGGATGGAAAGAATTCCTTAGTTACCTCATGAGAGGAAGTTGATCTCCAAACAGCAACACTTTCAATGGACTGTTACGTGAGCACTTCTCTTGTGTAAAATATCTCTAAAATTTAGGAATTTTTTTTATTAAGACGGCTAGTATTATCCTTGTGGATATCTTGGATATATATTTTTTCTTTTTACCATGAACCAAAAATAAAACAATAATAATTCAAGGTTAAATGCAGTAGGTATAAGCAAAAAGCTATTTTGAAATTTAAATTTACTGCCTACAGCAAGGATTGGCAAACCTTTGGTTAATGGGATATCCAGTAAGTGTTTCAGGATTTACAGGGCCTTATACCTATGACAAATCTACTCAGTTCTGCCATGGAAAGACAAAAGAAGTCATAGGTGAAGACAAAAGAAGTCATAGGTGAAGCATAAACAAATGAAAGTGGCTGTGTTGCAATAACATGTTATTTACAAAAAGAAGTTATTGGCCTGAGGTATGGTTTGCTGATCCCAGGCTTGGTTTTGGCACTCTGTTCTCAGTTGGTGGTGGCAAATTAAACTGCAAGAATAGCTAAACGGCATAATTAAACTATGAGATATATAGTAGTTGAAGAAAAAAGCCATACACTTAAAACCATGAAGTGCATTCCTGTGCTTAGAGATTTTCTTTTTCTTTTTCTATTTTGGTTTTTTTTTTGTTTTTTTGTTTTCTGTTTTTTTGTTTGTTTGTTTTTTGTTTTTGTTTTTGTTTTTGTTTTTAAAGACAGAATCTTGCTTTGTCACCAGGCTGGAGTGCAGTGGTGCAATCTCAGCTCACTGTAACCTCTGCCTCCCACGTTCAAGCAATTCCCCTGCCTCAGCCTCCCACGTAGCTGTGACTACAAGGGCACTCCACCATGCCCAGCTAATTTGTTTTTGTATTTTACTAGAGATGAGTTTACACAATGTTGGCCAGGATGGTCTTGAGATTTTCTTTAATATTATTATTGTTTTTTCAATAAAGCTTCTCTACTTCCTCAATGATTGAAAATACAGCTCATAGATAAAATGTAGACAGTATTTATTGATTTTTAGTTTACACTTATTTTATTTTTAAAAATCAAGATCATTCACAAAAAAATGGTAGTATTCTGTACTTATTTTTACAACATCATTTTCATCATGCTATATAACATTTGAACAGAAAAGAATGACAGGGTGGCAGCTCACTTTTATTGTATGTTATTATAAACATATTATCTGACTGAAATTGTCAAAATAAAGTTAAGATGCATATGGTCGGGGGAAATGGGGTGATGTCGAAGTCATTCCACTGTGGTATCTGCATTTTCATCATATTTTCTTTACAATTTCTCTCAATAATCTAGTTTCACATAATTAAAATAACACTCATTTCTATAAATAATGAAAAGAAGAGACAGAACTCATCTATATGATGAATTGCAGAGCACCTACATCTGGGCTCCATACCAGTTTATGTTATCAACATAAAAGTTGATAATATTAATTGACTTCAAGACAAAAAAAAAAAAAAGAAGAAACAGTGTTATTTGTTCTCCTTTCAATATCAAAATTAATTTTAAAAAGTCTTCAATTGAATATGTTTCAGTACTTGTAGTAATTGCTAATGAATAAAAATAATATTCATTCAGAACATTCTCAAAAACAAAACAAAGTTCAGTTCTTTCTTCAGGCCTAGCTTCAAATGTTGCAAGTCTCAATGTTATTCTTTGACACCCCACCCTACCCCCAAATAATGTGAAAAGAAAGAAATACAGTATGTAGCCAGTATGATTTATCTATGGATTGATTTATTTGTTTGTTTATTTTGACATCCTCATGAAAATATTAAGATGAAAGGTAAAGGAGGCAAATTTTGCTTCTGAAAATATTGGTTTGCAATGTATCGACAACTGATGATGCTCTGTATCTCCTTCCTGTGCATCCTCAAAAATCAACTATTGTCTAAATAGTTCATGAAATCCTTCATAACTATTTGGGCTCAAATATATGTCATTGAAGCCCTCCAAAATCATTGTCTAAACCACTTATTTTATTAAGTAGTATGTAGTCAAGAATTTTTTGTGCAATGTAAATATATATATATATTATATTGAAGTAAATGCTTTAATTCTTAGAAATCATTTTGTGTTCAGATTAACTCAACTCAAATATATATATATATATATGTATATATGTTTGAAAGCCAACAAGAAAGCCAGTTTAGTAAAGACAAAGATTTTGCGTTTGAGAATAATTGTAGGTATTACACCTATAATTCCAGAACTTTTGGAGGCCAAGGCAGGAGAATTGCTTGAGCCTACGAGTTTGAGACCAGCCTGGGCAAATAGTAAGACCCCCATCTCTACAAAAATAGAATACAAAATTAGCCAGGCACGGTGGCACATGCCTGTGGTCCCAGCTACCTAGGAGGCTGATGAGGGAAGGTTGCTTGAGCCTGGGAGGTGGAGTCTGCAGTGAGCCCTGATTGTGTCACTGCATTCCAGCCTAGTTAACAAAGTGAGAGCCTGTCTCAAAAAAAAAAAATAAATAAATAAATAAAAATAAAAATTGAAAGGCTCCATTTTAAATTACGGTAATAGAAATGTTGTAGAGTTCTCAGTATGAGAATGATATAATTGAGTCAAGGTATTAATTTGATTATATATGGATAATGGAGAAATTATATATGGGGAATGGAAAGAATATGGATTATATATATAATATATTTATATATATATATTATATATATATATCTTGCTGTATAACATTTTCACAGTTGTGTGTAAGTCCTCCTCATGCTCCACATCTGTATGCATAGAAAAAATATAGACAGCATTATACACTTACCTATCTATCTCTATCATCTATCTACCTATCTATCTATATTATCTATCTATCTATCTATCTATCTACCGTATTTATCTGTCTATATGGAAAAGAGAACAAGAGAGATAATGGTAAATGTGTCCATGACTTTTCATAAACAGATTGTCTGCTTTCATTTGTTTACCTTTAGATTATTTTATATCTCTTTTATATCATCAAAGGACACAGGATCTGATTATGTGGGCTCAGAGTAGATTTTTAATCAATACCCCTTGAATCAAAAGAAATTATATAGTTAAATATTTTTAAGAATTTTTTCACCTCTTTGTGATCAAACATTTTCTCTGTAAAATCCAACAGAAACAACATCACTGCTCACATAGACGAATGCACACAAAGCAACATAGACTATAATACGTTGAATTACACAATTGAAGGTTTTATCTAAGATGTTTGACTTTACCTGTATAATTACATAGACATCTATTTTTATAAAACATAATTGAACTGTATAATAATGTTAACATGGTCAATATAATGAGTAAAATTTGAGTTGAGTTAATCTGAACACAAAATGATTTCTAAGAATTAAAGCATTTACTTCAAGTGGTGATTGCTATAACAAAAATAATCATTTGTAACTAAAGTTCAAAAATGCATATACACATAGAAATCAAATGTGATTATTTAATAAAAATTATATTACCTTTTAACATGAATAGAGTTATACATACCTTAGCTTGATATATAACTAGTATTTTTTGTTAAGGATTTTCTACCAAAAAGTAATTTTATTTATTGCACAAATTACTGTTCTTGTGTATTCTCCTAGCGTTATGATTTTATATAATCTAAATGTCAGCAAACTGAAATCTTGAGTTTTACACCTTCACATGGATATCTCAAACTGAAATTTGACAAGTCTTATGTTCTATGATAGAATGACTTCCAAAACAAGTAATAATGTCTGACTTAAGTATAATTTCATGACTTAAAGGAAAGCTTTATAACTCAGAAGTTTTTTGTTGTTGTTTGTTTGTTTCGTTTTTTACATTTTTCTGGCAATTTTCAAAGTCTAGAGGTTTTTCATTTGTCTACCCATGTTTTTCCTCCATCCTTCTTCACCTGGTTAGTGTCTCACTTACATTGGGTCAGTAGAATCCTGCCCTATGGATTCTTTCTTCCTTTTTTTTTTTCTCTTTTTTTTTTTTTTTTACTTTTTTCCTTTTCCTGAGACAGAGTGGAGTGCAGTGGTGCAATCACGACCTATTCTAGCCTGGGCTCAAATGACCCTTCACTTCAGCCTCCTGTGTAACTGGGAATACAGGCACATGCCATCATGCCTGGATAATGCTTTATTTTTTGTAGAGATGGGATCTCACTATTTGCCCAGGCTGGTTACAAATCCCGGGGCTCAAGTGATCCTCTTGCCTTGACCTCCCAAAGTTCTTAAATTACAGGAGTGAGTCACCATGCCTGGCCCTCCCCCCTGGCTTCTAATTGTGATCTAGCTGTAGGGATATTGGAATTAGGGAAGGCATTGCGTTCATGATATTTATTTTCTTGCTAACTCACTCCCTGTGGCATGACTTTTGGCTGATTGTGTCCCTCATCAAAGGCCACAACTCCTGTCAAACGCCATATGAATTTTCTTTCTCTTGGTTTCCTGCTTCCTGCCTTTGCTACCTGAATTACTTGCTCTGATGTATTGGACTAGATTTTATGATTTATCCTCAAACTTTCCTTAAATAAAATTATCTAAAAATAGCCACTTGAAATGTATAATCCTTTTCCTATTAAGACTCTGACTGATACAGTTAGTTCCCAAAGTAAAAGTAACTAAGCATCCCTTTGGGTTGGGAAGCTTACTAGATTGACAAAAATAAAGTAATTGCCTTTTTTCGTCTCTTTTGCAACATTTATTTATGTTAAATCATTAACCTTTTTTTCTGCTCTCCATTTTCTCTCCTGTGCTAAACAGCCATTCTTACCCATTTTTCCATAGAGACATTTGAAGTTTCCTGTTTTAGACTAATGGTAGGAAATAGGGGAAAGAAAAATGAAATTTTAAAGGGAAGAACAGTGGTAATAAGAGGTAGGTAGGAGGAAAGGAAAGGAAAGAAAAGGAAAGGGAAAAGGGAAAAGGGGAAAGGGAAAAGGGGAAGGAAGAAAGGGGAAAGGGGAAAGGAAAAAGAAAAGAAAAGAAGAGATAGAAATTCAAATTCATAGCATAGATAGATAGATAGATTAATAGATAGATAGATATAGATATAGATATATTTGCTTGCTGCATTTTACTTTGCCCAGCCTTGGTCCATAATATTGAGAAAAAAGGAGGAAGGTAAGGAATACATTAAAAAGAAGGAAATTGTGTCATTTCACTGTTGCACTTCATTGCAATTACAGCAACAATTTTAAGACCTCCATGTTATGTACTGCTCTTCCTATAACCTCAATTCAGATTTCATCTTCTCACCTTTCTTTATCTCTAAGATTTCTCATATTGGATCAATCCTTTAAGCATTTTTTCTCACTTTACACATTTCAGTTTCCAGTTTCATTTCTTATCCAATTCCTTTCTGTTGGTTTCAGTCTTAGAAATATTTTCAGCTTATTGTAGCAATATTTACCACACTACTCAATGTTTGTTACAAAAAACATAATCTTTTTATACTTAACTGATATTAGTCTAATGTTTACTCCAACTAAAACAGTTTAGTTCACAAACCTAGCTCTGAGCTATTAGGGAGGCCAAGAGAGTCAGCGTATTGGTATCTTAGACAGTAAATGTTGGTGAAAA
Source organism: Macaca fascicularis (assembly GCF_037993035.2). Classification (NCBI taxonomy): domain Eukaryota; kingdom Metazoa; phylum Chordata; class Mammalia; order Primates; family Cercopithecidae; genus Macaca; species Macaca fascicularis. The sequence continues at coordinate 74,929,333 of NC_088376.1, forward strand.
CGAAGTGAAAAAAACAGAGAGTAGAAAGAAAATCAGGCTGTTAGGGAATACAGGCCAAGTAACAAAAATAGTCAATAAGAATTAATTTGAATGATGTCATAAGAATTTAGATCATAAGAATATCATTATTTTATACTGAAGTTCACTGCCCTGAAATTATTTACTTTTAGGTCAACGGTGTTTCAGTATCTATTCCTGTTGATATAATTTGCATTAGCTTCATGAGAGTATGAAGATTCTAGAAGTTACAGTCTTAGAAGAATTCCACCTTTTCAGAGCTTTCTTCCCAGGTTGTCATGGTGAAGACCCAAGAAGGACCCCTCATAGCTTTCCTCACCTCATGAGTAGGGGTGGAAAGATAAATCTTTGTAAATTACAACTAGGGCCTTCTCCCTAAAAATATCTACTCTCCAGTGAGTAGTGCTTTGAAAGAACACAATTTTGAAAATTTAAATCAGCTCCTGGAAGGAAATTACTCCTCATTTTGACCTCCTCCAATCTTCTTGTCTCACCTAAGGAAATTAAGAGAGAAAGACAGCCAAAAGGGATACTGATTCAAAAAAACCAATTGGAAATGATTCAATCAGGGAAGGAAATAGAGTCTAGGAGTAAAATGGCATACAACTAAAGGAGAGATCTAAATACACATAAAAGGCTTACCCCTGAGACAAAGAAGAAATTTAGTAATATGATTTTTAAAACGTCCCCCTTCTCACATCCTACTACCACACCAAGGTAACTCAAGTATAATAATTAATTCCAGCTAAAAGAGCTGCAAGAAGCAGACTCCTTATAAATAACAGTTATGTACAAAGTCCAAGAGAGAATATAAAAACGTGGACACTAGAAAAATTAGAAGATTCTTGTATCTACAGCCACCAAAATTTACACACAGCTCAACTCATAATCAGATTTACATAAATGCACAAATGTCCTTTTACCAGAGATCTTATTGTCAAATACAAAATATCTGGCTCTCAACAAAAAATTATGTCATGCCAAAAAGCAAGAAAAATAACATTTTGAAAAGACAATGTAATCATCAAGATTAAATTCATTCATGACATAGATTTTGGAATTACCATTCAGAGAATTTTAAATGCCTATGATTGATATATTAAGGATTCTAAGGGGCGAAGTAGACAACATACAGGAATAGATGGGTATGGCAAGTAGAAACAGGAACACTTTTTTAAAAAGCAAATGTTAGAACTGAAACTCACTGTAACAAAAAAGAATGGGTCTATCAGAATACTTGACATGACTGAGGAGGAATCAGTGAGCTTGAAATACATCACTAGATTATCTCCCAAACTGAAATACATAGAAAAAAAAAGAAGACAACATTCAGGAACTCTCAGGAAATTTCAAAAAGTTCAGCAGACATGTAACTGTAATACCAAAATAATATAAAGAAGAATAAATGTTTGAAGTAGTAATTGCTGGTAATTCTTCATAATTAATGAAACATCAGATCACAGAGCCAACAAACTCAGAGAACATCAAGCAGGATAAACACCAAAAATCTACACATAGGTATATTTTATTTAAACTGAAGTAAACCAAATTCAAAAAAGGAAAAACAAATAATAAAGGAAAACTAGGGCCGGACACTGTGGCTCAAGCCTGTAATCCCAGCATTTTGGGAGGCCGAGATGGGCGGATCACGAGGTCAGGAGATCCAGATCATCCTGGCTAACCCGGTGAAACCCCGTCTCTACTAAAAAATACAAAAAACTAGCCGGGCGACGCAGCGGGCGCCTGTAATCCCAGCTACTCGGGAGGCTGAGGCAGGAGAATGGCGTAAACCCGGGACTCGGAGCTTGCAGTGAGCTGAGATCCGGCCACTGCACTCCAGCCTGAGCGACAGAGCGAGACTCCGTCTCAAAAAAAAAAAAAAAAAAAAAAAAAAAAAAAAGAAAACTAAAACCCATTAACAATAAGAAAAAAAAAGGATAAGAATTATAGCAGACTGTTTATCAGAAATTATGTGAGCCAGAAGATAATGGAGGAAAGTATTTTGAATTGAAGAAAAAATAAACACTAACCTAAAATTCTATATCCATTGGCAGTTTTCCTTAAAGGTTAAGAATAAATACACCCTGATTCAGACAAACGAATGCTAAGGGAATTTATCAGCAGCATATCTGCCCTGCTTCTTATATTGAAAAATAATTTTCAAGCAGAACGGAAATTACATAGGTCACAATTTTGAATTAACATAAATATAAAAGAGCATCTGGGAAAAAACAAAAGTCAAATAAAATATTTTATTTTTCTTATCCTTAATTTCTCTAAATGATAATCTTAAAAAAATCAATAATATCAACAATATATGGAGTGAGGAAATCATATAAAAGAGTAAAATTAATTACAAATATTCCAAAAAAAGGCTGGAGGGAGTAATTAAGAATATTCTTTTATAAAGAATATGCACCAGTTGTAAAGCAATGTAATATTGCTTTAAAGTGAATTTAGATTAAAAATAAATATTGTAAACTATAAGGTTACTCTTAAATTTTTTTTATAATATGTATCATTGATGAGATAAGACAGGAGAAAAAAAATAATTATTTGAAATACTCAAATGAAACTAGGTAAGTTAGGGGAAAAACAAAAATAAGAAACAAGAAAAATTCAATGAATAAAAAGTTACCAACATGGTAATTATCAATCCAACTTTATCAATAATAACTTGAAATATAAATATTTAAATATATTGATTTTAAAAATAGGTTGTTAGAATAGATACAAAATATCTAATCATATGTTCTACAAAAATATAGGTTTCAATATTTTTTAAAAATCCTCAGATAGGTTAAAACTTAGGGGCTAGGAAAAGATATACCATGCACACAGTAATCAAATGAAAATGGGAAAAACTATATTAATTTCAGAAAAAAAGATTGCAGAACACATAATGCCAAAATAAAAATTCTTACTGACAAACATATAAGCTGGGCTGTATTAAAGTGAGAAACTCCTACTCTGTGAAAGACATTTAAGAAAATGGAAAAGCAAAACACAAATTGAAAGAAAATGTTGCAAAATGCAAATCTGCTAAAGTACTTGCATCAAATTATGTTTAAAGACTTTTAAAACTTAGCAATAATAAAATAAATAGCTCAATTAACAATAAGCAAATGCTCTGGACACCTCAACAAAGAAGATGTACAAATAACAAATACATACATATGTAAAGTGAAATAAAATTAAGGGATATTAAAAGGAAAAATAGGCAGGGCAGGGTGGCTCACGCCTGTGACCACAGCACTTTGGGAGGCCAAGGTGGGCAACTGCTTGAAGCCAAGAGTTCGAGACCAGCCTGGCCAACATGGTGAAACCACGCCTCTACTATAAAATACAAAAATTAGCAGGTGTGGTGGTGGGCACCTGTAATCCCAGCTACTTGGGAGGCTGAGGCATGAGAATCAATGGAACCCAGGAGGCGGAGGTTGCAATGAGCCGAGATCGCACCACTGCACTAGCCTGGGCGAGAAAGTGAGACTCTGCCATAAATAAATAAATAAATAAAATAACAATGAGATACCACTACAGAGTTATTAGAATGGTTAAAGTCCAAATAAATACCAATTTTAGATAAAGATAAGAAGTAACAATATTTTTATTCATTTATGATGGGATTGCAAAATGACATACACGCTTTGAAAGATAGTTTGGCAGTTTCTAAAAAAGCAAAACATAGTCTATCAAAATAATTTGGCAATCATGCTCTGAGGTATTTACCTAGTTGAAAATACGCCCACCTAAAAACTTGGGTGTGACTATTTATAGCAGCTTTATTCATATTGTCAAAAACTAGATGCACCTAATATGTCATTCAGTAGGTGAATGGATAAACTATGGCACATCAACTGAATGGAATCTTTTTCAGTAATAAAAAAGAAGTATCAAGCCATGCTTAAACATAAATTAATCTTCAAAATGTATTAAGTTAAAGGAGTCAGTCTGGAAAAAGGATACATACTTTATTATTCTATTAAATAACATTTAGGAAAGGCAAACCTGCAATGATCAACACACAAGTGGTTGCCAGTGGTTTGGGGGAAGGGCCAAAATTGAAGAGTAGCACACAGGAGCTGTTTTAGAGCAATGCTATCATTCTCTATGAACCTTAATGGTAGATATATGCCACTAAGTATTCTTTGAAACTCATAAAATTTTAAAACAGTAAAAGTAAATTTTTTTAATTATATATTTTTTAAGTTTTATTTTTAATTGACATATTATAATTTTACACAATTATGGGATATAGAGTGATACTTCAATACATGTGCAATGTGTAATGATCAAATCAAGGATATTAGTATTTCTATCACTGTAAGAGTAAATTTTAATATATGAATTTATTTTTTAAATGAAACAGCCAAAAGATGCAGAATGGAATTCAGAATTTTCAAAGTAACCTGTTTTAAAAATGTATGAAATAAGCTCACCGAAGAGGGTTGGAGGAAAAGATGTTGAACCAAGTAACTTTTGCAATGAATGTAGTCTTTACAGACTAAAGGAAGAAGAAAATCCACACAAGAGCTGCATTCTCTTTAGTAAAATTGTTTCCCCTAGGTTATAGACTAATGATTTATGACACTGCTATTTATGTATATTTTAATAGAACAATTAAATCGATGATGGATGTTGGCAGTGATGTTTTTCACTGTTGAAGTGGGAAGTTACAGACGAGGAAGAGAAAAGCATAGAATTATCCAAGCAGTTCTGTATTGCAGTTGGAAACATCAGTATGAATTCATGTTTAGCTTAATATAGAGGCAAATAAATACCTATATCAATATTTATTGATATGCATAATATACCAGTTAGCATGCACACTATATTTCCTCTCTCTCTCTGCTAAAGTAGTCAGTGTTTTTTTTTTCGGTTTTTTTTTTTTTTTTTTTTTTTTTTTTAAGACTAAGTTAATGAATACGCAGTCTGAACTTGGATCACTTGAAGTGCCAGAATGTAAGGAACCACTCAAAATCAAGCAAACAGAACCACAAACAAGTGAAGAGGATATGTCAAAAGAACACAAGAGCCAATTTAAAGAGTTCCCAATGGTCAAAGTTGGAACAATTGGAGCAACAAAATGAAGTGGTAGCAGATTATAATCCAAAGCATGGAATAAATACCCATGAGTACATAGTTATATAAAATGATGATTGAATATATAAATAAGAGGGGAGAACATACAAATCTCTTGTTCAGAGGAATTCCAAATACTGTATTGTCACTACACTGCCCTCTATGAGATGGAGTATAACTCTCTACTCTTTAAATATGAGCTTCGTATAGTGAATTATTTCTAATTACTACAGTATGAAAAGCGGAAAAACACTAAATTCATAGTGGAGAAATCTGACAAACACTGTGTCAGCTAGGTGATCAAGAGTAACTGCAATATTGTAAATCATACTAATAATATTGATTCTTGACACAAGGTGATGAAAATCGCACTTTTGGTCTATGGTTTTGCAAAAAGCTATGACCTTAGTCTAATCATGAGAAAACATCAGACGAATCCTGAATGAGGGATGTGTTAACAAATAACTGATAAATATTTTTCAAAATTGTCAACATTATCAAAACTAAGGAAAGTCTGGGAATTTGTCACATCCAAGAAGAGTTTAAATAGACGTAAGAGCTAAATGTGCTGTGGTATTCTACGGGAAATCTGGAACAGAAAAGGACGTTTAGTAAAGCAAAATAAATCTGAAGAAAGTATGGCCCCTGGTTAATATTAATGTTTCACTATTGGTTCATTGATTGCGACAAATGCAGGATACTAATATAGGATGTTAATATTAGGCAAAACTCAGTATGGGATATATGAGAACAAGCTAATGTCTTCAAAACTTGTCTGCAATTTTAAAAGTATTCTAAAATTGAAAGTTTACTTTAAAAATAGATTCACCATCATTCACACACAAAAAGACTAGAATTATGAAATGTAAGTGCTAAAAAAGTTTTGCAGCCTCTTTAAACACAAAAAAGTAGCTCTGTTGAAGCAAAAGGAATTATAGTACCTTTCTCAAAAAATTACTTTGAGAATCAAATAATGTGTTGATTCTTATTCAGAGTGATAGTCTCAATGCCTAAAACAAATTTGTTCATCAATGAAATAAAGCAATAGCAACATTCCCTCATTCTCTTTTTCACTCTAGCACACACAGTAATCCATTTAACCATCTTTACCTTTCACTGAGTTAAAAAATCGATCAATCAAAGATTAGCTGGCTCAGGCAAAGAAACAGAGGCTTCAAAATGATGGAACAGATTCTTTTGAAAAGTTGAATTTCTATATTGGGATTCAGAAAGTGAAAAGTGGGAATGTGTATTTAATTAGCTACATAATATACCCCATGTTTAGAGACTGGTATAGAGTCAGTGAAAAGTAAATGTTAGTAATCACTGATGTTTTATCCAATGAAATTTTATTAAGTATGTGTCAATGTTTGCTTTAAATAATACATGAGCTTAATATATCCTATAAATCTACATATTAAGTGTGCACTATGCATTTGACTAAGCTATGAAAGTTAAAGTATAAATATACAACAATACATATACACATGCATATATATTCTTGATTTGGAACTCAAAAATAATGAATGAAAGAGAATGTACGCAAATGAAAATAACATAAAACAATAAAAGGTTGAAAAATGGGTTAATCCATCAAGAGCTCATCACAAGAAACTGTATTCAATGTATTTGTAACTATGTTAGAGAAACAAGGTCAAGGAGTATCTATGAACCTAGTGAGAAGATTCAGATTGTTAAAGGTGGAATTTTAAGAGGAAAGAGTTAGGCAAGAAAGTTGCTGAAGTTCTGTATGACTTGCTGTTGCTATAGAGGGAACAATATAATTTTGAGAATGGGACTAAAATAAGAAAAAAGTAGGCACAGTGATTGCTGGGTTTAATGTGTTTAAACAACAGGTGGCTAGGTTATGAGGAACAGATGAATAGGAGATCATAATTAGTTATTGTTATATTGGATATTAAAGACTTGTGTGTGGAACTGTTTTGGCTGACGACAAGATTCAGTATATACCTATTGTCATACATGATTGAATATGAAGAATAATATGGTTGAAGCCAAGTCAGTGAGTGTGGGTGTTTTTAATACCCAAGATGAGTATCTATGTACTTGTTTACCTGGAACAACCTGGTGTATACTTGATGTCCTGGCAAAATTATCAGTAACACTTTTGCGTACTCTTGAATTTTACTAATTTGAATACAAATTATATGATCATCTCCTCACTTTGGGCCAGTAGCAAATTGCCATAATAATTTGGAAATAGCCAGAAATTCTTAAAAAAATATAGAACAAACGAGAGAAGTGGAAAATTGTAAGTTGATATTTTGAACAGGAGCTGAAGGAAGACTTTTCATGAAGGAGACAGAATAACAGGGTGGAAGCCATCCAAACTTATCTCCTATTTTTTCTTAGCAGAGCTTTTTTTGGACAGGTCTGGTTTATTCTGTTATTGCAGTCCACGCCCTATACTTTACCATGAACTTTATTCATACTATGCCCCTAAATGAAATAATTTTCTCTTTTTCTTCTTCAAAACAATTTCTTTAACCATTCAAAGCTTAGCTCCAAAATGACCTCAATAAAATACCTTCAAGAAATAGGAAAAAGCAGTCATTCAAATTTTTAAAGAAGGCTGCAGAATTTAATTTTTGTTGATCTTGTCCTGCAGAATACATACAAGTGCTGGTGAATTTTCGACAGTCTCCAGTGACTGTCGAAAACTGAAAAAAATAGCTTAGTGAGAAATATTTGATGCTCATACTTATAATCAAATATAAACATCAGTTCAGCTCAGGACTGAGGTATGTTTAATCTCTCCATACATACTAAGCTTTTATCTTGTAATAAAGAGATGATAACTACATATGCTATATGAATTTGTAGCTACATTTCTGTAGAAACTATTAGTGTAATAAAGTTTATTGTATGACCTATTTTGTATGTGACTACACACAGAAATACTAGTGGCTAGGTTAATGCCTACATGCTGAGAAGATATTCATCAAGAAAACATAATACAAGTGAAGAAGTATACATGTCCCCTTTTTATTTTTAGTGTTGGATATTGTTTTGTTCGGTTTTGTTTGTTCTGGCGTTAGGCAAGCTCCCTTTCTGTATTACAAAGTTATAACCTTTATCTTTAAAGGCTTTATCTTATTCATTTTTAACATCACATAATAGTTGCCTACAGTTGATAAGGCTCAGGAAGTATCACCTGCTAATGCCCTCTACTGGTAGAACCTTATGAAAGATGTATCTGCATTTGAGAATAGTTGTTCAGTACTGTAATTCATTACTAAAAATCCCTTAACATTATGAGCAACAAAAACAATTTATCCTATTTATATTACCTATCTTTAAAGAATGTCCTATGCTTATATAAAAGTAGTCTTATTTCATTGAAAAAAAAAATTAAAGGATGTGAATGTCATATGATTCTTTCTCTTAAGAAGTTCTGTTCATCATATTAATGATTCATGGATGACTTCTTTAAGATAAATAATTTCACTTGTTCATAGTATATTTTTTATTTTTACTGCAAATAGGTATACTTTTGACAAAAGTTGTAAGTAAATAACTAGCCTTTTTTCAAAAAATTAAAATATATTGCTGGACTAAATTATGAGACGATATTATCTTTTAATCATAATATTTCCTTAGCCGACAATTCTATTATTACTTTTATATGATGTATCAATTAAAACCCAAACATTATGTGTATTTGGTTTTTAAGAGACCCGTTAAAATTTCACAAAATTTATGAGTGACTAGAGAGTTTTGAAGTGGACCAAATAACATGTTAGAATTTTAAAATAAAACAAGGTTAGTGTTAAAAATTTACCAACACAAATTTATTTCATAGCAATAATATTTCTAGTACCTATTCTGATACTATAAACAACACAATATTCTAAAAACTTTTATTATGTATTACTTATATGCATAATATGATATAAAATTTAATCATTAAAACACTCTACATGAACTTATTTTAATAAGGTTCAGTTAAACAAATTCTAACAATTTACCTTTATTCTCTTCTCTGTTTCATTCCATTTTTTTATTTTTATAAATACAAGTCATGATGTACACACATGTGTTTGTATATGTATACTTTTTGACTACATAGATGGTTTAAAAACCTCTGATATACTGTCATGGGATCCTTGGGGCATTGCCTCATCATCAGGAAACCTCTGTAGCTAGTGGTGTCTTCTGCCTGAGTATTGCTCGCACCTGCTGGACTCATTCTGCTCACTCAGCCCAGAAGGCTGTTCTTGGCTCGTGTTAATGGCCAGGATCCCAGACCTGACAAGGGCAAGCCAGTTGCAGAGCAGTGAGAGGTGTATAGGCAAGCGAGTGCAGGTTCTGGCCACTGCACACAGCCAGACACTCTGGCTGCTGGAGAGGGGCAAGGAGCCCTGGGAGCTGGCACAGCTGCCAGCTCTGTGAAAGACTGTGGCTGGACAATGTACTGCACGTGGCTGCTACTTTGGGCAACTGTGTCTGGACAAGGCGAATGCAGTGTCATTCAGAAGCTTGGAGATGCCAAAGAAGGTGTCACAGCCCTCATGCAGGGAACCACTAGATCTGGGCTCCTAGAAGGGCTGCAGCTCTGCTCTCCTCCTTGTTTCCCGCAACATGGAGAGTAGTGATGGGGGGAGAATTTCAGCCCTGTTTGTGTTACAGCTATTCTAGTCCTGCCATTCAGCATGTCCCGAGTTCTTGTCCCATGTCCCTGAAGAATGAATGGACAACTGAAGGGTGAGCAAGGTAAAGAGGAGCTTCCTTGAACAACAGAACAGTTCTCAGCAGACCCGCAGTTGGTAGCTCCTATCTGCAGGCAAGTCATCCTGTCTGAGTGTACAGCTCTCAGCAAAGGGCAGACCCACAGTGGGTAAATCCTCTCAGCAGGAAGGTCATCCCTGTGTCTGCTCAAGTCTAACTGAGTCTGGGGTTTCTATGGGTTTCAGAAGGAAGGAAGTGCATGCTGATTGGTCCATGGATGACCATGGGTGGGCCTGGGAAAAGCACCATAAGTTATCACTCCAGAACTGGCAGCCCAGCCCCAGGCTTCAGGCCATCTTTGACCTGACGGTGTAGTTTCACTGGGGACCCTCCGCATTTTGCCTGAAAGCCTATCTGCCTCTTGTCACCATCCATGGTGCCCAGGCTGCTCATGGCAAGGGGCGCCTATAGGCCCATGCTGAGCCACCCTCAGCCCCCACCCCAGCCTCCCTCATGTGCTGGTCCACGCCCAAAGTCTGGAAGGGGCCAAGGTGACAGGGGAGTGGCATGTCAGCGCTGCCTTGAGCGTTTGTACACATGGACGGGTTGTGACTGTGCCTGGGCTCAGCTTTATCTTTGCTCTGAAATCTGAGCAGGTGATGGGAGTGGAGAGAGGCCAGGCAGCAGGAGCAGGCACTTCCCAGCCTGCAGGGCAGGGAGACTTCCCTCCCCTGAAAGTGCAGAGATAACTGGGTCTGCAGCTGAGTGGCAGCAGCTGTGCCTGGGAGGGCAGGGATCCCACCCGTCCAACTTGGAAGAGGGCAGGGTTCTCACCTGTTCCTGGCTCTTGTCGAATCAATGGAGCATGCAGCCCTGGCTATACCTACCACGCTGCAGCCAGCATGGCAGCAGCTGGTCTAGACCTCTGCTGCTGCTTTCATAATTACGGGCATCAGCACTATTCACAGTAGCAAAGACATGGAATAAAGCTACATGTCCATCAATGATAGATTGGGTAAAGAAAATGTACTTATATACCATGGAATACTATGCAGCCATAAAAAAATGAGATCATATATTTTGCAGGAACATGGATGGGGCTGTAGGTCATTATCCTTAGCAAACTAACACAGGAACAGAAAACCAAATACTGCATGTTTTCACTTATAGGTGGGAGCTAAATGATGAGAACACATGGATACATAGAGGGGAACAACACACACTAGGGCTTATTGGAAAGTGGAGCATAGGAGGAGAGAGAGCAACAGAAAAAATAACTAATCATTACTAGGCTTAATACCTGGGTGCTGAAAAAGTCTGAACAAGAAACCCCCATTTGTTACGTTTTTCTATGTAACAAACTTGCACACGTACCCCTGAATTTAAAATAAAAGTTAAATAAAAATAACTGGCATCCTAATAGCCTCACTTTTTCCCTCAGTACAAATTCCTTCAGTATAAAAACTGTTTGAGTTTTAGCTTTTCAATATTGTATCATAATTATCACAACTTTTTTCCTAATTAGTCATAAGTTTATAAACTTATTATTAGTTAATATAATTTGGCTCTTCACCAAATTGTTAGTAATGCCAAAATCCCAGATTTAATCTTTTTAATCCTGACATTTTGACAGCCTGGCTTTAGGATGGGAATTGGGGAAACTAATACCAGATGTTATTCCCAAGGAAACTACTAGAAAATGTAAGCTTTAGCAAGATAAGCAAGATGTATTTTGGAGAGATGATGTGAAGACTGAAAAAATAGGGCTTCTCTTAAAGGGCTAGTAGTATATTTCCTGTTCACATGTGATATCAATCAATTGCATATAGTTAATTGCATTGTTTAGAATATTGTGAAAAAATACTTTAAAATTAATTTTTCCTATAGAGTTACAAAATGATATTTGAGGCATCTATTTTTAGCTGGTAAACATAAAATTTCAAATCAGTTCATTCTTTAAATATTACACGTGAATGATGACAGACCTATAATTTACGGCTATTTATTTTCACTCAAATCATTCCAGAAAGTATTTAAAATTATTGAATAACTCCATAACTTTAAATGACAGTAATATAATACAGGTAAGTAGTTACAAGCACATGGCAGACATTTCAGTCAGTCAAGCTTGACATTTAATCTCATTTCAGCCATGTTGCACATGTGTGTTGTTGGCCAGGATTCCTGACCAATCAGTATATTTTTGCACTGCATAAAATGGGTAAATAATTGTTTTCTAGGGGGATTACCTTAGTGATTATATGAAATGATAATAATCACTTAGATCAATTCTGGTACATAGTAAACACCCCATTAAAGATATTCATTCCATGTTTCTTTCCATGCAAGCTATTTTTTTATTGAATGCCAAACATTTTAAATTTTATGTCACTGGATTAAAAAAAAAAATTTTAATGAAAAAAAATTTTTGAAATGTGTCCCGGGATTCAGTTAAGTTATTTAGAAACAGTTTTATTTTTTTGATGCTTGATTTTACACTTTGGTAGACAAGCCCAGAATAACTTTTAATCTAGGATTTATTTGGCCATACTAAGGACTCTACTTGATATGCCATGTGCCATTAGAATGTTCCACTCTAGTTATTCAGAACATGACCCACTTCCAGCCCTATGTGATCTACAGTAATTGTTCTGCTTGTTCCTTTCCAGTGGTCTTTCCTTGGTCGTGAGATTCTTCATGAGTATGTGCCAATCCACATTCAGAAGGAGATGTAATATTTATCCGCAGACCTCTGGAGCTCTCTCTCTCTCTCTTTCTCTCTCTCACTCTTGCTTTGTCTCTCTTTCCTATCTAAAATTCTGTTTTGTGAATTCTAACCAAGTTGGCCTTCCCGAACTCTATAGTCTTCTCCTCATCTTATGAAGATTAGCATGCTCCAGTTTGGGCAACCTGTCTTGCACTAAAGCCTAAAAATTTTATATAAGAATTGGGCCAGAACAATCTTAGGTATCATGTTATTTATTTTCTTTATTTCGCTGGCCTAAGAGTCATGTTGAGCAATGAAAGGAAAAAAAAAAAAAAAAAAAAAAAAAGAGGCTTCTTAAAATTGGTAGTTTTTTGGTCGTTAAAGATAGGAGGTAAGTCTAGTTCCAGTTATAATATCATGGCTAAAACAATTTTAATATAACGATATCTTTAAAACACTTTATTTTCTTTGAAATATATATTGACTTTACTTCCTATTCTTTCAATCTCATTACCCACAAATGTCTATTGTTATAGGTTTTGCACATCCTTCTGAAACAATTCTGCGTAAAATAAATAAAAAGAGAAAAGACTTTGCATAGGACAATGCATCAAGCAATACTATTTTTTATAATATTACTATTAATTTTAGGTGTTACCTTTGTTAATTCTTTCTTTCTTCAGGATAAGGTGTTTCTTCTGAGGCTTTCTCCCTGGTTTCTTGAACTGAATGCTTTTTCAAAAATTATTTTCCATCTCTCTTAGCTTTTGACTAAATGCATTCAAGCATTCACCTTTCTGGCCTTTAGAGGAATAACTTTATTGCTCTGCTTACATTTATTTTATTCTATCTCCTGGTTCAATTCTCTTTTAAGTTTCATGGCACTCTCAGTAAAACCTCCCATTTCCAATTTTCTTTCCTGACTATTAGACACTCTATCTTAATGTCCTCTTCTTATGGCTGGGAAGTTTAGCTGTTTCAGGGTGTAGTTACATATCAGTGGAACTATATTTATTTCAGGTTTCCAGTGGTTCTAAGTGGCATAAGCTTAGGTCTCCTGGGCATGTATGTAAGGTTATACTGCTTCAAGTACATTTCAGTCTCTCTTCTTCTGTAAAGACTGAGTTTATTAAGTTAGTAGGTGATAAATATAGTTTTTCAAAATAAATATTTTAGAAGAATCATACAATATAGTCTGTATGAAGAATCCTTAAAGAAAAATTATAACTTTGTGCCTGCTTTAAAAAATAAAAACATTGCCCTGATTATATTAAGAGCTTCTATTCTGTAATTATATTATGTTTTAAATACACATTACCGTCTGATTAATCCTGGATCCTCAAATATTTTTATTCTGAGTCCCCAAATAGCATCTATTTTATCTCAATAGAAGTACAGGTGTATTTCTGTTTCTCAAAAAGGTTTTTCTCTTCATTTTAATGAGTCTTGGGAAAAAATAAATTCAAGTGGTCAATCAGCTATATTAATTCAAAAATTTCAGAATCTTGAAAAATACATGTAGGGGGTGTCCTGTACCACAGAAATTCCCATTCAATATCAAGACACATTCTCTCAGCTGCTGGAAGAATGGATTATGTCTCATTTCAGAAATTTCCCTCTGCTAAACAAAGCTGCCTTACCCTAGGTTCTACCCTCTGTCTCAGGTATCTCTCTCCAATCTAATGACTGGTGCAATTACGCAGCACCTTTGCCTTGATACATGCCAATTCTGAAGGGCCATGAGAACTCCAGAGTTCTCTGTTGCATCAGTTTAAGCTTTTGCTACAATTTTGTTGCAGTCCAATTTCTCCCTTTGGAAATCCTGCTTCTCCACTTACTCACAAAGGTGGTTGCAAAGCTTATTACAAACTTTGTGAGTGCAAATTTCCATCTTAGTGTGTTTCCTTTAGATCCTAAACTAAGACAAAACACCTAATCAATTTTTATGCTAAATATATTTTGCACAAATTTTCTGACTTACAGTCTTCATATTTATCAGCACATATTTATCAGTATTTTTTTCCACTCTTCCACTCTTGTTGCAAAGTTTTAAAATGTGGTATATCTTTAATTTTAAAATTAATGTGTTCAGAAACGTGAGTTTTATGTTCAATCTCTTTTCTTTTTTCAAATAATTTAATAGATTAATATTCCCCCTCTCAATTATCCTATTTTTACATATTCCTTTTATCTTAAAAAATACTCCTCTATCTTTCACTACCTTTTAGCTAACACTATCTCATTAATTCCCCTCACAAACTTTGCAAAAGTGGTTTATACTAAAGTGATTTACACTCACTTTCCCAGAAATCTAATTTTTACACAAACTTATAATTAAAATTACCACTCTATTAACAAGTGACTTTTTCATAAAATAGATCACATTAAGTATGTATTTTGTTTAATTCCTCTATTTCTCACTCCCCTTTGCTGGGAACCTCTTTCCTTCTTTGATTTTTATTAAAACCCTTTTTATCTGGACACTTTATTTCAATTTTTTAACCCTTTGTATCTGTTTCCATTTCATAAATACTGGCATTTCTCAAGGGTCAACCATGTTTCTCTTCCCTTCCCATCTATACAATTTTTAAATAACTGACTGTAGGTTCTATGCTGATGACAGTCAAATCTATACAATTTGTCTGAATCTCATACCTAGGTTTCAGACCCAAATTTCCAATTTAAATTTACCACCTCCAATTTGATCATCAGGAACATCTCACAGTTAACTTGCCAAGAAAACAGTTTCTGCTTTTTCTCTCAAATGTGAACATTGTATTTTATTGTTTCCTATAGTAAATTACTTCCGTATTTGCATAATTGTTCAAACAGGATCATTGTAAAGTATCATCCTCTCTTTTCTAGTCAATCATCAAAGCAAATCAACAACTTAATTAACTATTCAGCTTGACTCACTTACTTGCATTTTTTACTACAATGTTTAAAACCCTGTCCCTGAGATTTTTCATTTCTATTATTACAATTACCTTTAAATTTCTGTCTATGCCTACATCCTTTCCAATCCTTCAATACATTCTCAATACCACTATCAGTGATTTACATTCTAGTATCTAAAATTATTTCCATTAGTAAAATCTATACTGTCACTTCACTTGGTACAAGAATACGTAAGTTTTTTTTTTTTTTTTTTTTTTTTTTTTTTTTTTTAAGCAGGGCATATAATTCTATTATGATCAGGTCCTTGCAAAAACTTCTAGTCTCACTTCAATGTGTGCTGCCCACCCTCCAACTTAAAAATGATTACAAAAACAGAAATTAGAGGAGGGGCTTCAAATGGTTGACAAGAAGCATTTTGTATTCTTAAACTCAATGAAGAAGAGCCAAAATAGTGAATATATAATCACATTTCAAATATATCAACATAAAGACATATGAACCATGAAAAAGCAAGAAAAAAAAAAGACCACTTCTTTACTTGATAGTAAAGAAGCTCAATGAGATAAAAAAAAAATCTGAAAAACAAAACAAAGAAATCAGAGAAACTATTCAGAATATAAATGAGAAATTTATCAAAGTGATAGCTATCATAATGCTGGTAATCCCAGCACTTTGGGAGGCTAAGGCAGGTGGGTCACCTGACATCAGGAATTTGAGACCACTCTGGGCAACATTGTGAAACCCTGGCTCTACAAAAAATAGCCAAGCATAGTGACACATGCCTATAATTCCAGCTACTTGGGAGTCTGAAGTGGGAAGATCACTTGAGCCTGGGAGGCAGAGGTTGCAGTGAGCCAAGATGATGCTACTGCACTTCAGCCTGGACAACAGAGTAAGACCTCGACTCAAAAAAAAAAAAAAAAAAAAGAAGAAGAAAGAAAAGAAAAAAGAAAAAGAAAAGAAAAAAGGGTCAAACGAAAATTATGAAACTAAAAAATTAATTTTAAAAATGCAAAATATATTCTGAAGATTCAAAAATAGACTAAGCACAAGAAATCATTTCAGAACTTGAAGGCAGGTCTTTTGAAATAACCCAATAAGAACAAAATATAAAAAGAATACAATAAAAAGGAATGAGCAAAGCCTTTCTGATGTAGGGGAAAACATAAAGCAACCAAACACTTGAATTATTAGAGTCCAATAAGAAGAAATAATGAGTATATTAAGAAATTTATTTAACAAAGTAGTAAATGAAAGCTTCTCAAGTCTAGGAAGAGATTTGGACATTCAGATATAGGAGGTTCTTAGAACCCCAAATAAATACAATACTTGTAGGTCTTATTTATAATACATTTTCGTCAAAATGTCTAAAGTCAAAGACAAATAATTCTATAAATAGTAAGTAAAATCATCCACTCACCTATACAAAAAACAAACAAACAACAAAAAAAGAACCCCAAAAAACTCTCATCAAACTAACAGCAGATTTATCAGCAGAAAGTTTATAGGCCAGGTCAAGGAGAAAATGGAATAATACATTCAAATTGCTGAAAGAAAAAAATACTGCAAGGATATTATATTCAGCAAAACTCTCCTTCTTAAATGAAAATGAAATAAAATCTTTCACAGACAAATAAAAACTGAAAAAAATTCTTAGCCACTGCCTGGCTCCACAAGAAATGCTCAAAAGTGTCCTAAACCTAGAAGTGGAAAAATTGCATCTACTATTATGAAAACACATGAATGTATAAAACTTAGTCATAAAATGAACACACAAATGAGGAAAGCATACAAATTGTACCACTATAGAAAACCACCAAAGCACAATGATGAAAATTAAGGGTAAAATAAAGGAACAAAAAGTATTGAAGACAACCAGAACACAATTAAAATATGTCAGGAACAAAATCTCATAACCTTATATTATATATATATATAATATTATATATATTACATACATTATATTATATATATATTAGTTTTGAGTGTAAATAGATTAAATTCTCCACTTGAAAGGTATAGACTGAACAAACAGAATTTTTTTTAAAAGGAGAAAAAAAGCCACATGACCCAACTATATGATGCTTACCAAAAAAAAAAAAAAAAAAAAAAAAAAGACACATACAGGCTGAAAGTAAAGGAGTAGAAAAAGATGTTTTATGAAAATGGAAACTAAAAGCAAACAAAAAGACAGACTTTACAAAGAGTAAATTTTAAAAAGACAAAGTAAGTCATTATATAATGATAAAGAGATCAATCCAGCAAGAAGACGTAACAATTCTAAATATGTATGCACTCAACATATGTGAGCACCATTGTGAGCACCCAGATTCGTAAAGTAAATACTGCTAGATCTAAGGAGAGAGAGATAGTTTCCACTACAATAATAATGACTGACTTCAACAATTCACTCTCAGCACTAAACCCATTATCAAGAGAGGAAATATACAAAGAAGCATTCATTTCAAACTTGATTTTAAATCAAGTTGACCTAACATGAATTCATAGAACACTCTACCTGACAACTACAGGATATATATTCTTTTCAGCACATGGAGCATTCTCCAGGAAAGACAATATGTTACATTACAAACAAGGCTCAATCTTTCCTTAAATGAAACCATATCAAATATCTTCTCAGATCACAGTAGAATGAAACTAGAAAGTAGTATGAAGAGGAACTTTAAAAATTATATAAATACATAGAATTTAAACAACTTGTTCCTCAGTGATGATTGGGTCAATGAAAAAATAAAATGGTGATATGGTGTGGATCTTTGTCACCACCCAAATGTCATATCAAAGTGTAATCCCAAATGTTGAAGGTGGGGCCTGCTGGGAGGTGCTTGGATTATAGGAGTGGTTTTATATGAATGGTTTGGTACCTTCCCTTTGTTGCAGTTATCATGAAAGTGAGTTCTCATGAGATCTGGTTGTTGAAAAGTGTGTGATATCTCCCTCTCTCTTCCTTCTGCTCTGGCATGACATATCTGCTCCCCCTTCACCTTCTGCCATGATTGTAAGTTTTCTAAGGCCTCTCCAGAAGCTAAACAGATGCTGATATACTTCCTATAGAGCCTACAAAACTGTGAGCCAATTAAACCTCTTTTCTCTATTAAATTGCTACTCTCAGATTTTTCTTTGTAGCAATGTGAGAACAAATTAATACAAAAAATTGGTACAAAGGCATATGACATTGTGATACAGATACCTGAAAATGTGGAAGTAGTCTTGGAATTGGGTAAAAAGGCAGAAGTTGAGATAGTTTGGAGGGCTCAGAAGACAGGAAGATTAGGAAAAGTTTGTAACTTCCTAGAGACTGGTTGAATAATAGTAACCAAAATGCTGATAGTGATATGACCAGGCTGATGAGGTCTCAGATGAAAATGAGTAACTTATTGAGAACTAGAGCAAAAAACACTTTTAGATTTTGCCTTAGCAAAGAACTTGGCTTCATTGTTCCCCTGCCCCAGTGATCTGTGGAACTATGAACTTGAAAGTGATGATTTAGGATTTCTGGTGGCAGAAATTTCTAAGCCCCAAAGTGTTCAAGAATTAACCTGGCTGCTTCTAACAGCCTGTGCTTATAAGCATGAGCAAAGAAATGACCTAAAATTGGAACTTACATTTAACGGGACATCCTGACCATATGATAAAGAAAATCAAATATTCAGGACAATTCAATCAGACTGCAGAAACTTGTGTAAGTAATCAGCAGCCAAGCAATAATAGCCAGGAAATGGGGAGAAGGCCTTGAAGGCATTTCACAGACTTTTGTAGCAGCCCCTCCCATCACAGGCTTGGAAGTCTAAAACTGAACGGTTTCCTGCACCAGGCCCAGGGCCCCACTGTCCCTTGCAGACTATGGAAAAACTGTTTCCTGCACCCTGGCTGCTCCAACTCTAGCTGTGATACAAAAGGGTCCAGGTACAGTTTTGGCCTCTGCTTCAGAGGGTGCAAGCACTAAGGCTTTGTGGCTTTTATGTTGCATTAAGCCTGTGGGTGGTCAGAGTGCAACAGTTGAGGCTCAGGAGCCTCCACTTAGATTTCGGGGGATTTATAGAAAAGCCTGGTGTCCAAGTGGAAGCTTGTTGCAAGGGTAGAGCCCTGTACTAGGGTCATGTGGAAGGGAAACATTGGGTTACAGCACCCCACGAAGTCACCACTGGGACACTGCCTATTGGAGCTGTGAGGAGAGGGCCACCATCCTCCAGAAAAGCACCTGGAAAAGCTTGCACCCCACACCTGGAAAAGCTGAAAATACTAAATGCTACCTCATTAAAGCAGCTGCAGGGGTGGAGCCCTAAAAAGCCACAGAGGCAGAGTTGCCCATGGCCTTGAGAGCATACCCCTCATACCAGTGTGGGATACCCATACCTGGATGTGGGACATAGAGTCAAAGGTCAAAGGAGGTTATTTTATAGCTTTAAGATTTAAACAGCTCTGCTGGGTTCTAGACCTGCATGGGGCTCGTAAATTATTTCTTTTGGCCAGTTTCTTCCTTTTGGAATGGAAGTATTTACCTAATGCCTATATACCCTCATCATATATTGGAAGTAACAAACCTGTTTTTAATTTTACAAGCTTAGAGGAGGGTGCTAGCCTTGTCTCAGGTGGATTTTGGACTTCTGAATTAATGCTGGAGTGAGTTAAGACTTTGGGGGACTGTTGGGAGGGCATGATTGTATTTTGCAATGTGAGAGGGACATGAGATTTTGGTGTGACCAGGGACAAAATGATACGATTTAAATGTGTTTCTCCACCCAAATCTCATGTCAAATTGGAATCCCAAATATTGCAGGTGGGACCTGGTAAGAGGTTATTAGATCATAAGTACAATTACTAATGAGTAGTTTAGCATTATCCTTTTGGTGCTGTTCTTGTGATGATAGTGAGTTCTCGTAAGATCTAGTTGTTTAAAAGTGTGTGGAAACTCCCCCTTTTCTATCTATCTTCCTTCTGCTCTGGCCATGTGACGCGTCTGCTACTCCTTCACATTCTATCATGACTGTACATTTTCTGTGGCCTCTCCAGAAGCCAAGCAGATGTCCCTATGCTTTCTGTACACTACTAAGTGTCTACTAAGCTAGTCTACTAAGCAATTTTTTCTTTTTAAATTGCCCATTCTCAGGTATTTTTTGTAGCAATGTGAGAACAGATTAATACAGATGGAAATCATAAAATTTTTGAAAACAAATGTATATGGGTACATAATGTAACAAAACCTGTGGGATACAGCAAAATCAGTACTAAAAGAAAAGTTTATAGTAATAACCAACTACATCAAAGAAGTAGAAATGTTTTAAATAAAACATCTAATGATTCACTTTAAGGAATTAACAAAGCAAAAACAACTGAAACTCACAATCAGCAGAAAGAAAGAAATAATAAAAATCAGAGCAAAACTAAAAGTAATAAAGACTAAAAAAATAACAAAATGAAAAATCAATTTATTGAAAAGATTTTAAAAATTGATAAACCACTAGTGGGATTAACCAAGAAAAGAAGAGAAGAGGCCTGAAAAAACAAAATTAGAAATTAAAAAGGTAACAATAAAAAAAAAAAAAAAAGATGCTGAAGAGGCTGCAGAGAAAAGAAAATGCTTATATATTGTTGGTGGGAATATAAATTAGTCGATCCATTGTGGAAAGCAGTTTGAGAATATCTCAAGGAATTCATTTTTAAAATTTTATTATTATTATTATTATTATTTGAGACAGAGTTTTGCTCTTGTTTTTGAGACAGAGTTTCGGTCTTTTGAGTTTCACTTCAGCAAAGGCTGGAGTGCAATGGTACAATTGACCTCCTGGGTTCAAGTGATTTTCCTGCGTCAGCCTCTCAAGTAGCTGGGATTACAGGTATGCACCACTACGCCTGTATTTTTAGTGGAGACGGGGTTCCTCCATGTTGGTCAGTCTGGTATCGAACTCCCAACCTCAGGTGATCCTCCTGCTTCAGCTTCCCAAAGTGCTGGGATTACAGGCATGAGCAACCAACAGAACTACCATTTGATCCCTCAATTACTGGGTATAGATCCATAGGAAAATAAGTAATTCTACAAAAAAAAGACACATGCACTCATATGTTTATTGCAGCACTATTCACGATAGCAAAGACAGGGAATCCACCTAGATTCTCATCAATGATGGATTACATAAAGAAGATGTGGTAAAAATACATCATAGAATTCTACACAACCAGAAAAACAATGAACAAAATTGTGTTATTTGCATCAACATGGATGTAGCTAGAGGCCATTATCCTAAATGAATTAATTCAGGGACAGAATACCAAATACCATATATTTTCATTTATAAGTGGAAGCTAAGCATTGGGTACACAAAGACACAAAAATGGGAACAACAGGCACTGGAGACTCCAAAAAGAAGGGAAGGCTGAAAAACTACCTGTTGGTTACTGTGCTCACTACCTGAATGGCCAAATCATTCATATCCCAAACCACAGCATCATGCAATATACTCAAGTAATAAATTGCAAATGTATCCCTTCCATCTAAAAGTACAGCAGATTTCTTTTTATAAGTAGAAAATATAACTGATACAACAGAATTACAAAAAAAAATTAGAGAATATTGTATATAACTATTCACTAACAAATTGGAAAACCTAGAGGAAATGAGCAAATTCCTAAAAACATGCAAACTACTAAGATTGAATTAAAAAGAAATAAAAACTTGAGGAGACCAATAACAAATAGTAAGATTAAATCTGAAATAAAGTTTTTCATCAGCTGGGCGTGGTGCTAATGCCTGCAATCCCAGCACTTTGGGAGGCTAAGGCAGGTTGGTAGCTTCAGCCTAGTCAAGACCAGCCTGGATAACATGGCAAAACCACATATATACAAAAAATTACAAAAATTAGCTGGGCATGGTGGTGTATACTTATGGTCCCAGCTACTGGGGAGGCTAAGGTGGGAGTATGCCTTGAGCCCAGGAAGTAGAAATTACAGGGAGCTGTGATCATGCCACTGTACTCCAGCCTAGGTGACAGAGTGAGAGTCTATCTCAAAATAAAATAAAATATACCAAAAAGTCTCCTATCAAAAAAAAAAAAAGCCTGGGACCAGATGCATTAAATGACAAATTCTGCCAAATGTATAAAGAAGAATTAATACAAGTCTTCCTCAAACTATTCCAAAATATTGAAGAAGAGAGAACTCTCGTTGACTGGTTCTGTGAGGACAGTATTACCCTGACATCAAAACCAGAAAAATACAACAAGAAGAGAAAACGACAGGTCAATATCCCTGATGAACATGGACACAAAAATCAACAAAATACTAGAAAATTGAATTCAACATCACACAACAAATCTAATACACCATAATCAAGTGAGATTTATACTAGCAGTGTTAGGATGTTTTAAGATCTGCAAATCAATAAATGTGATATATCATGCCAACAGAATGAAGGACAAAAACAATATGATTATCTCAATAGACACGGAAAAATCATTTGATAAATCAATATCCCTTCATGATTAAAAACTCAAACTAGGTATAGAAGGAATGTATTTCAAAATACTAAAGGTCATATCTGGCAAACCCACAGCTAACATCATACTGAACAAGGAAAAGTTGAAAGCATTTTCTCTAAGACCCGGAATAAGACAAGAATAACCACTTTCACCACCCTTAACAAAAATAGTGTTGGAGGTCCTAACTAAAACAACCAGGCTAGAGAAAGAAATAAAAAAAAATCCAAACTGGGAAGAAGAAAGTCAAATTGTCCCTCTTTGTAGATTCTGTAATCTTGCATTTGGGAAACCTAAACACTCCACCAAAAACTCTTAGAACTGATAAACAAATTCAGTAAATTTGCAGGATGAAAAACAATTAAAAAAAATCAGTAGCATTTCTACACACCAATAAGAAATAAATACAGCAATCTCACAATACCCACAAAAATTGTAAAATACAATAAAATACATAGGAATTAATTTAACCAAGGAGGCAAAAGATCTCTGCAAGAAAAACTACAAAACAGTGAATGAAATAAATTGTAGAGGAGACATACAAATGGAAAGACATCACATGTTTATGAATCAGAAGAATTAATAGAAGATAAGAGTCAAGATGGCTGACTGGATGCAACCAGGAAGAGCTTATACCACTGAGACCAGAACATCAAGTCGACTGGCAAACTGCAAGCAGATCTTAGGAAAGAAGGCATCGAGAGTGGATGGAAGGAGGACACAGAACCTGGGGCTAAAGCAGAAGAAGACTAGGAACCCTGTACTAGTTTGCTGAGCACAAGGACTCATTCCTGGCACCCAGCAACTTCTAGGGGAGGGGTGAATGAAATATAAATGATATACATGGAGTGGGCTGCTCTTACCACCATTCTCTGGAGTCTTAGTTGTGGAGACCCCCACAATCCCCATGGACATTTGAACTGGCAGGGACAACTGCACAGAGTGTTGGCAGAGACAGAACTGGAGACTGCACAGTGCCTAGACGGTTTGTCATGGGGATGGCTGCAGTGGAGCACAGCCATGGACTTCCATCGGCCAAAGCTTGCCATACTGTTCTAGGTGGCTTTAGTCTTTATTAGCTGCCAGACATGGAAAGCGCAAGGCTGTTTTGACCATGGGACAGGGCCAGACTGATCCAAATGCCCCCTGTCTGCTAGTCTCTCCCACAATTCCTGCCTGGCTGCACCCTCTGAAGCATTTGTCAGTGGCCACCACCGTAACTCTTTTGTCAGCAGCCTCCACCTTTCCATGAGAGTGCTTTTGCAGAGAATCTCCTACCAGCGTGCACTTCCCCACAGACTCCCCTTCGCATATGCACGTGGGGACCTGCTGCTCCTCTGACATGCATGCACTCATGGCTGACTTATATCCTCACTTATAAGTGGGAGATAAACATTGAGTACACATGGATACAAAGATGGGAACAATAGACACTGATGCCTACTTGAGAGAGGAGTGTGAGAGGATGAGGATCAATAGCTACCTATTAGGTACTGTGCTCACCGGTGGCAAAATCATTTGTATACCAAACCCCAGCGACATACAATCTAACCATGTAACAAACCTGCACATGTACCCCGAAAACCTAAAATAAAAAGTGAAAAAACAATCCAATGATTAAAATATGTCAATAAATTTTTAATAGATTTTTAAAAGAATTAATATTGTTAAAATGACCATATTGTGCAAAGCAAGCTACAGATTCATTGCAATCCCTATCAAAATACCAATGTCATTATTCACAAATACAGTTAAAATGATTCTAAAATTTACATGAAACCAAAAAAAAAAAAAAAAAAAATAGCCAAAGCAATCCTGAACAGTAAGAATAAAGCTGGAGGCATCACACTCCCTGGCCTCAAAATATATTATGAGACTAAAGTAACTGTAATAGCATGGCATTGGCATAAAAACAGACACCGATCAATGGAACTAAACAGAGAACCCAGAAATGAAATCATGCTTTAACAGCCAAGTCGTTTTCAACAATGTATCAAGAAATTTCAGCGAAGGAAGGGTGGTCTCTTCAATAAATGGTCCTGGGAAAACAAGACATCCAAATGCAGAAGAATTAAAACTGGACCTCTATGTCTCACCACATAACAAAAATCAACTCAAGATGAATTAAAAACATATGTAAGACGTGAACAAGTAAAACAGGTAGAAGAAAACATGGGGAAAACTCTTTAATACATTGATTTAGTGAAAGTTTTCGTGGCTGAGGTCTCAAAGGCACAGACATCAAAAACAAAAATAGACAAATGATACTATATTAAATGGAAAAGCTTCCTCACAGCAAAGAAGACATTCAAAAGCACACCCTGTTGGGTGTGGGCGGAGCAAGATGGCCGAATAGGAACAGCTCCAGTCTCCAACTCCCAGCACGAGCGACACAGAAGACCAGTGATTTCTGCATTTTCAACTGAGGTACTGGGTTCATCTCATTAGGGAGGGCTGGACAATCGGTGCTGGTCAGCTGCTGCAGCCTGACCAGTGAGAGCTGATGCAGGGCGAGGCATCGTCTCACCTGGGAAGTGCAAGGGGTAAGGGAATCCCTTTTCCTAGCCAGGGGAACTGAGACACACAACACCTGGAAAATCGGGTAACTCCCACCCCAATACTGCGCTTTAAGGAAACGGGCACACCAGGAGATCATATCCCACACCTGGCCGGGAGGGTCCCACGCCCACGGAGCCTCCCTCATTGCTAGCACAGCAGTCTGCAATCTTGCGACAAGGCAGCAGCGAGGCTGGGGGAGGGGCGCCCGCCATTGCTGAGGCTTAAGTAGGTAAACAAAGCCGCTGGGAAGCTCGAACTGGGTGGAGCTCACAGCAGCTCAAGGAAACCTGCCTGTCTCTGTAGACTCCACCTCTGGGGACAAGGCACAGTAAACAATAACAAAAGCAGCAGAAACGTCTGCAGACGCAAACGACTCGGTCTGACAGCTTTGAAGAGAGCAGTGGATCTCCCAACACGGAGGTTGAGATCTGAGAAGGGAAAGACTGCCTGCTCAAGTGGGTCCCTGACCCCTGAGTAGCCTAATGGGGAGACACCTCCCACTAGGGGCAGTCTGACATCCCACACCTCACAGGGTGGAGTACCCCCTGAGAGAAAGCTTCCAATGCAATAATCAAACAGGTACACTCGCTGTTCAGCAATATTCTATCTTCTGAAGCCTCTGCTGCTGACACTCAGGCAAACAGGGTCTGGAGTGGACCTCAAGCAATCTCCAACAGACCTACAGCTGAGGGTCCTGACTGTTAGAAAGAAAACTATCAAACAGGAAGGACACCTACACCAAAACCCCATCAGTACGTCACCATCATCAAAGACCAGAGGCAGATAAAACCACAAAGATGGGGGAAAAGCAGGGCAGAAAAGCTGGATATTCAAAAAATAAGAGCACGTCTCCCCCGGCAAAGGAGCACAGCTCATCACCAGCAACGGATCAAAGCTTGACGGAGAATGACTTTGACGGGATGAGAGAAGAAGGCTTCAGAGAAGGCCATAAACGAAATGAAAGAGATGAAAACCATGACACGAGAAATACGTGACAAATGCACAAGCTTCAGTAACCGACTCGATCAACTGGAAGAAAGAGTATCAGCGATTGAGGATCAAATGAATGAAATGAAGTGAGAAGAGAAACCAAAAGAACAAAGAAGAAAAAGAAATGACCAAAGCCTGCAAGAAGTATGGGATTATGTAAAAAGACCAAATCTACGTCTGATTGGGGTGCCTGAAAGTGAGGGGGAAAATGGAACCAAGTTGGAAAACACTCTTCAGGATATCATCCAGGAGAACTTCCCCAACCTAGTAGGGCAGGCCAACATTCAAATCCAGGAAATACAGAGAACGCCACAAAGATACTCCTCGAGAAGAGCAACTCCAAGACACATAATTGCCAGATTCACCAAAGTTGAAATGAAGGAAAAAATCTTAAGGGCAGCCAGAGAAAAAGGTCGGGTTACCCACAAAGGGAAGCCCATCAGACTAACAGCAGATTTCTCGGCAGAAACTCTCCAAGCCAGAAGAGAGTGGGGGCCAATATTCAACATTCTTAAAGAAAAGAATTTTAAACCCAGAATTTCATATCCAGCCAAACTAAGTTTCATAAGTGAAGGAGAAATAAAATCCTTTACAGATAAGCAAATGCTTAGAGATTTTGTCACCACTAGGCCTGCCTTACAAGAGACCCTGAAGGAAGCACTCAACATGGAAAGGAACAACCGGTACCAGCCATTGCAAAAACATGCCAAAATGTAAAGACCACCGAGTCTAGGAAGAAACTGCATCAATTAACTAGCAAAACAACCAGGTAATATCATAATGGCAGGATCAAGTTCACACATAACAATCTTAACCTTAAATGTAAATGGACTAAATGCTCCAATTAAAAGACACAGACTGGCAAACTGGATAAAGAGTCAAGACCCATCAGTCTGCTGTATTCAGGAGACCCATCTCACATGCAGAGACATACATAAGCTCAAAATAAAGGGATGGAGGAAGATTTACCAAGGAAATGGAGAACAAAAAAAAGCAGGGGTTGCAATACTAGTCTCTGATAAAACAGACTTTAAACCATCAAAGATCAAAAGAGACAAACAAGGCCATTACATAATGGTAAACGGATCAATTCAACAGGAAGAGATAACTATCCTAAATATATATGCACCCAATACAGGAGCACGCAGATTCATAAAGCAGGTCCTTAGAGACGTACAAGCAGACTTAGACTCCCATACAATAATAATGGGAGAGTTCAACACTCCACTGTCAACATTAGACAGATCAATGAGACCAAAGTTAACAAGGATATCCAGGAATTGAACTCATCTCTGCAGCAAGCAGACCTAATAGACATCTGTAGGACTCTCCACCCCAAATCAACAGAATATACATTCTTCTCAGCACCACAACGCACTTACTCCAAAATTGACCACATAATTGGAAGTAAAGCACTCCTCAGCAAATGTACAATAACAGAAATTATAACAAACTGTCTCTCAGCCCACAGTGCAATCAAACTAGAACTCAGGACTAAGAAACTCAATCAAAACCACCCAACTGCATGGAAACTGAACAACCTGCTCCTGAATGACTACTGGGTACATAACGAAATGAAGGCAGAAATAAAGATGTTCTTTGAAACCAATGAGAACAAAGATACAACATACCAGAATCTCTGGGACACATTTAAAGCAGTGTGTAGAGGGAAATTTATAGCACTAAATGCCCACAAGTGAAAGCAGGAAAGATCTAAAATTGACACTCTAACATCGCAATTAAAAGAACTAGAGAAGCAAGAGTGAACACATTTGAAAGCTAGAAGAAGGCAAGAAATAACTAAGATCAGAGCAGAACTGAAGGAGATAGAAACACAAAAAACCCTCCAAAAAATCAATGAATCCAGGAGTTGGTTTTTTGAAAAAATCAACAAAATTGACACACCACTAGCAAGACTAATAAAGAAGAAAAGAGAGAAGAATCAAATAGACGAAATAAAAAATGATAAAGGGGATATCACCACCGACCCCACAGAAACACAAACTACCATCAGAGAATACTATAAACACCTCTATGCAAATAAACTGGAAAATCTAGAAGAAATGGATAATTTCCTGGACACTTACACTCTTCCAAGACTAAACCAGGAAGAAATTGAATCCCTGAATAGACCAATAGCAGGCTCTGAAATTGAGGCAATAATGAATAGCCTACCAACGAAAAAAAGTCCAGGACCAGATGTATTCACAGCTGAATTCTACCAGAGGTACAAGGAGGAGCTGGTACCATTCCTTCTGAAACTATTCCAATCAATAGAAAAAGAGGGAATCCTCCCTAACTCATTTTATGAGGCCAACATCATCCTGATACCAAAGCCTGGCAGAGACACAACTAAAAAAGAGAATTTTAGACCAATATCCCTGATGAACATCGATGCAGAAATCCTCAATAAAATACTGGCAAACCAGATTCAGCAACACATCAAAAAGCTTATCCACCATGATCAAATGGGCTTTTTCCCTGGGATGCAAGGCTGGTTCAACATTCGCAAATCAATAAACATAATCCAGCATATAAACAGAACCAAAGACAAGAACCACATGATTATCTCAATAGATGCAGAAAAGGCTTTTGACAAAATTCAACAGCCCTTCATGCTAAAAACGCTCAATAAATTCGGTATTGATGGAACGTACCTCAAAATAATAAGAGCTATTTATGACAAACCCACAGCCAATATCATACTGAATGGGCAAAAACTGGAAAAGTTCCCTTTGAAAACTGGCACAAGACAGGGATGCCCTCTCTCACCACTCCTATTCAACATAGTGTTGGAAGTTCTGGCTAGGGCAATAAGGCAAGAGAAAGAAATCAAGGGTATTCAGTTAGCGAAAGTAGAAGTCAAATTGTCCCTGTTTGCAGATGACATGATTGATTATATAGAAAATCCCATTGTCTCAGCCCAAAATCTCCTTAAGCTGATAAGCAACTTCAGCAAAGTCTCAGGATACAAAATTAATGTGCAAAAATCACAAGCATTCTTATACACCAGTAACAGACAAACAGAGAGCCAAATCATGAATGAACTTCCATTCACAATTGCTTCAAAGAGAATAAAATACCTAGGAATCCAACTTACAAGGGATGTAAAGGACCTCTTCAAGGAGAACTACAAACCACTGCTCAGTGAAATAAAAGAGGACACAAACAAATGGAAGAACATACCATGCTCATGGATAGGAAGAATCAATATTGTGAAAATGGCCATACTGCCCAAGGTTATTTATAGATTCAATGCCATCCCCATCAAGCTACCAATGAGTTTCTTCACAGATTTGGAAAAAAATGCTTTAAAGTTCATATGGAACCAAAAAAGAGCCCGCATCTCCAAGACAATGCTAAGTCAAAAGAACAAAGCTGGAGGAATCACGCTACCTGACTTCAAACTATACTACAAGGCTACAGTAACCACAACAGCATGGTACTGGTACCAAAACAGAGATATAGACCAATGGAACAGAACAGAGTCCTCAGAAATAATACCACACATCTACAGCCATCTGATCTTTGACAAACATGAGAGAAACAAGAAATGGGGAAAGGATTCCCCATTTAATAAATGGTGCTGGGAAAATTGGCTAGCCATAAGTAGAAAGCTGAAACTGGATCCTTTCCTTACTCCTTATACGAAAATTAATTCAAGATGGATTAGAGACTTAAATGTTAGACCTAACACCATAAAAATCCTAGAGGAAAACCTAGGTAGTACCATTCAGGACATAGGCATGGGCAAAGACTTCATGTCTAAAACACCAAAAGCAATGGCAGCAAAAGCCAAAATTGACAAATGGGATCTAATTAAACTAAAGAGCTTCTGCACAGCAAAAGAAACTACCATCAGAGTGAACAGGCAACCTACAGAATGGGAGAACATTTTTGCAATCTACTCATCTGACAAAGGGCTAATATCCAGAACCTACAAAGAACTCAAACAAATTTACAAGAAAAAATCAAACAGCCCCATCAAGAAGTGGGCAAAGGATATGAACAGACATTTCTCAAAAGAAGACATTCATACAGCCAACAGACACATGAAACAATGCTCATCATCACTGGCCATCAGAGAAATGCAAATCAAAACCACAATGAGATACCATCTCACACCAGTTAGAATGGCAATCATTAAAAAGTCAGGAAACAACAGGTGCTGGAAAGGATGTGGAGAAATAGGAACACTTTTACACTGTTGGTGGGATTGTAAACTAGTTCAACCATTATGGAAAACAGTATGGCGATTCCTCAAGGATGTAGAACTAGATTTACCATATGACCCAGCCATCCCATTACTGGGTATATACCCAAAGGATTATAAATCATGCTGCTATAAAGACACATGCACACGTATGTTTATTGTGGCACTATTCACAATAGCAAAGACTTGGAATCAACCCAAATGTCCATCAGTGACAGACTGGATTAAGAAAATGTGGCACATATACACCATGGAATACTATGCAGCCATCAAAAAGGATGAGTTTGGGTCCTTTGTAGGGACATGGATGCAGCTGGAAACCATCATTCTTAGCAAATTATCACAAGAACAGAAAACCAAACACCGCATGTTCTCACTCATAGGTGGGAACTGAACAATGAGATCACTTGGACTCGGGAAGGGGAATACCACACACTGGGGCCTATCATAGGGAGGGGGGAGGGGGAAGGGGGGAGGGGGGAGGGTGGAGGGGGGAGGGGGGAGGGATTGCATTGGGAGTTATACCTGATGTAAATGACGAGTTGATGGGTGCTGACGAGTTGATGGGTGCAGCACAGCAACATGGCACAAGTATACATATGTAACAAACCTGCACGTTATGCACATGTACCCTACAACTTAAAGTATAATAATAATAATAATAATAATACTAAGAAGAAGAAGAAGAAGAAGAAGAAGAAGAAGAAGAAGAAGAAATTTGTACAGCAAAAAAAAAAAAGAAAGAAAAGAAACAACCTGTTGAATGGAAGAATATATTTGCAAATGATTTCTTCAATAGAGGACTGATATTCAGAATATACATGGAATTCAAAAATCTCAACAATTAAAACTACATATAATCCCATTAAAAAGTGAACAAAAAAACATTAATAGACATTTCTCAAAAAAAATTATATAAGTGACCCATAGGTATGTGAAAAAATGCTCAACATTGCTAATCATCATGATAATGCAAATCAAAACCACAATAATATATCATCTTACCCAAGTTAGAACAGCCATTATTATTATTATTATTATTATTATTTTTTTTTTTTTTTTCTTTTTTGAGATGGAGTCTCGCTCTGTCCCCCAGGCTGGAGTGTAGTGGCGCGATCTGGGCTCACTGCAAGCTCTGCCTCCTGGGTTCACACCATTCTCCTGCCTCAGCCTCCAGAGTAGCTGGGACTACAGGCGCCAGCCACCGTGCCCGACTAATTTTTTTGTATTTTTAGTAGAGACAGGGTCTCGATCTCCTGACCTTGTGATCCGCCCATGGTCTCGATCTCCTGACCTTGTGATCCGCCTGCCTCGGCCTCCCAAAGTGCTGGAATTACAGACGTGAGCCACCGCGCCCGGCCAGAACAGCTATTATTAAAAAGACAAAAATAACAGACTTTTGTGAGCATGTGAAGAATAGGAAACTCTTATACATTTTGGCAGAAATGTAAATTAGTGCAACAATTATGGAAAAGAGTATGAGAATTTCTCCAAAAACTAAAAATAGAACTACTGTACAATCCAGCAATCCCACGACTAGGTACCTATCCAAAGGAAAAGAATTCAGGATATTAAAGGAATACCTGCATTCACATATTGCTCACAGCATTATTTACAATAACAAGGATATGGAATCAATTTAAGTATCTGTCATTCAATAAATAAAGAAAGAAAATGAGGTTTACATACACAATGAAATAATATTCAGCCATAGAAAGTAAGAAACCCCTGTCATTTGCAACAACATGGATGAACTTGGAGAACATTGTTAAGTGAAATAAGTCAGGCACGGAAGGGCAAATAGCACATATCCTTACTTACATATGAGAGGTAAAACTTGACCTCATGGAGATAAAAAATAGAACAATAGGTACCAGAAGCTGGGAAGGGTATGAAAGTAGGAAAGGAAACTAAAGAGATTGGTGAATGGGTGGAAATATACAGTTAGATAGAATAAACATTTTATAATGTTCAGTATCTGACTAGGGTGACTATAGTTAGCAAAAATACATTGTATATATGAAAGCAGCTTAAAGAGTGGACTTGAAATATTACAACACATAGAAATGGTAAATTCTCATTTTGATGGATATCCCAAATACCCTGACTTCACCATTACATATTCTATGCATATAAAAAATACTCACATGTATCCCACAAATATGTATAATATCATTTCCTTTCAATAAAGGAAAAAAGTGTTAAAAATAAAAATTATTGTTGGCCAGGCACTGTGGCTCAGTCCTGTAATCCCAGCACTTTGGGAGGCCAAGGCGGATGGATAACAAGGTCAGAAGATGGAGATCATCCTGGCTAACACGGTGAAACCCCATCTCTATAAAAATACAAAAAATTATCCGGGCGTGGTGGTGGGTGCCTGTAGTCCCAGCTACTTGGGAGGCTGAGGCAGAAGAAGGGCATGAACCTGGGAGGCAGAGCTTGCAGTGAGCTGAGATCGCGCCACTGCATTCTAGTCTGGGCGACCAGCGAGACTCCATCTCAAAAAAAAAAAAAAAAGAAAGAAAAAGAAAAAGAAAAGAAAAGCATTACAAAAAACCGGCCATTAGACTGCATATTATTTGTCACAACTCTAACTTTTGGCTTTTGGCCTGATGCCATCCTCTGTTTAATTTATTTTTATTTTTTCTTTCTCCTCTTCAACTTGCTACTATAAAAGACTTCACTTAATCATAAACTTTCTTACCTCAATAGCTGTCAAGTTCCTTGTATGTTTTATTGAGTATCTATCTCTTGGGAATTAGTATGTCATTGTTATCTTTTATTTACTTGTTGTGTTATCGATTCTATCGCAACTTTTTAAAGTCAGATCACTGTTTTATGTATCTTTGTATTTATAGTGCCTAATTTAGTAAGCCCAGTAAGATTGAATTTAAAAAAAGAAGGAAAAGATGGCTGAGACAGGTCAATTATCATTAGACATTTTGATTATTAGACTTAATATATAGGCTATATGGATCATCTCTGGTTTCTTGACCAAGACAAAGACATACCACTAGTTTTGTTTTAGAAATATTAATCTATTCTTATATGGTTGTCAGATTAAAGTGTAAAAATTAAATGTGGAGAAACAACTCATAGGCAATTGAGCTGTTTTCACAGTTCTGATACATTTTGAGAATATTACTTTTATTTTACTTGCAGCTGAGAGAAAATATCTTGAAAAGCTGAGAAAGTTACACTTTATACTTAAATTTTAGAGCCCATAAAAAGGAAAGCAAAACAAAAACCCAAAAATGAATTTAACCAACTATAAAAGTTTTCAATTTATTCATAATATAATAACAATGAGTAACATTTTTAACCATTTATTGAGAGATTAGGCATTATTAAAAATTATTATGTAACAAGAACTCTTCTATCATCACATTAACGCAGGGAGATCAAGGTAGGCTTCGTTAAAAGGAAAATTTTAGACAGAATTTATTTGAGCAAACAAAAATTTATAAATTAGGCAGCTTTAAGAAATAGAAAAGATTTTGAGAAATTCACCCAATGGTATGAACAGGAACTTTTTATAAGCCAAATACAGAAGCAAAGTAGAGAAATCACCTGATAAGTTACAACTAGGTTTTTGCCTTAATTTGGGTGTGGTGTAATGAGGCATTTGCCTTATTTGGTCATGGTCTGATGAGTGGTTCCTAGTTTTATACTTAATCAGCTGTTTGGCTGTTTGTGATTAGTTGAGGTATTTATTTATGTATTCACCTAATTCAGTTACAAGAAATGTTTCCACCTTAAGTTTCTATTATTTATATAGGAGCTCTGGCTACAAAGACAATCTCAGGCTAATGGCGACTTTCTCATTTACTTTAATAGCTTCATGAGTGTGTAACCAGTGCAATCCTCAAGGCCCCATGTGTAGAAAGGGTCCACACTTGGGGTTTAACATTCAGTGGCTACAATTTTGAATTTCTTAATTGTATTTTGAATTTTTATATTGTAAGTACGATATGATAGGACAGGAGAGCATGGGCCAAGGGAGCAGGGTCATGGAGCTTAGGCTTATGTGTGGGTCCCCTTGCACAGTCTTCCTGCACACCAAGAGGGATCTTCAGTTACCCACTGCATACCTCATGGGCCACTAGACCACTCTCCCAAACCCAAATCCCACTCAGTGACTATTGTATCCCTTTCTAATTATTTTTCAGTACCCGTAAACCATCCCACCCTCCCACTACCTTTTCTAGCCTCTGATAACCATGCTTCTACTCTCTGACTCCATGAGTTAAATTGTTTTGATTTTTAAATCCCACAAATAAGAACATGAGATGTTTGTCTTTCTGTAAGACCCCACCTCTTCATACCATCACCTTGGATTCTAAGTTGGAGGAAGACATGCACTCAAATCATTGCAAATGACAACCAGATATATGAAATGGTGCTCCACCTCACTAATCATCTGGAAAATGCAAATCAAAATCACAATGTTATATCATCTCATACCTGGTAGGATGGCTATTACCAAAAAAAAAAAAAAAAAAAAAAAAAAAAAAAAAAAAAAAAGATGACAGTCGTTGGCAAGGATGTGGAGAAATTAACCTAACATTTTTGTAACTGGTTTACAAAACCACCAAACTATTGTTTAATCTCAAAGAAGAATTCATTCTGAATTTATAATTAAAGTTATTTGTTTTAAAAATTAATGACCTTCTAAACAAATCTGACAAAAGTAAACCAAAGTTGAAGCATTAAAATTTGTGACAGAGTTATTTGTACATATATGTATTTGGCTTCTTCTCTGTTTTGCAATTAATGCAAAACATTGTTATTAAATTACAGTATATCATGTAATAATCCATCTTATCTACGTAAAGACCATTTTTACTATAAAATCTACAGAAAAAAATTTATAAATGTACATATAAATACTTTTAAATAATGTTTGCTCTTCTGAAAAATAATCTGCAATAATGTTAGGGTATTGTTTTTAAAAAAGAAGGTGCTCTCTAAAACAGTTAGAATGTAGAATATGCCCAGCATTCAGCTATGACTTACCATAGGTGATAGATTGTTACAATATTGACCAGTGAATCATATCTCCTTGTGTCAACACCTTTGTATAGCCTCATTAGCTCCAGCTTAGTCATGTTACTTGCTTTAGCTAATGGAACAGTATCATTTGTGCGTTGAGATTTATCCTTTGTTGTTTCCTAGGACCTCCTGCTGAGAAAGCTTTCACTAACTAATGCAATATAGGACAATGGACCATGCAGAATGAGTCTCAACTAAGGTCAGCAATACCAATGATCCTCCAACCAATAGACCTTACCTGTTACCAACAGAACTTCTCAGCTGAGTACAGTCCAAATTTCTGGTCCACAACATCACAACATTACAAACAAGTTAAATGTTCTTGTTTTAGTCCACTAAGTTTTGGAGTAATATGCAGAAGTAAATAACCAATATGCCCTATATTGTTTTCAATTATTTTTAAGAAGGCATTATTGATATATCCTGCCAAACTGACAAATACATCAGTTTTTGCTGTGGACCACAGCAACAACTGGACTTAGTATTTGTCTGCAGACCTACATGATAAAGGGGCAGTTTCTGTTGAAGTGGCAGTTATTTTATTGTCCCATGACCATTTCAAATCTCCCTGCTGAGATCAACTGTAAGAGTTTTAATAATGATAATATTCATGATAATACGCATTTCTAGCTACTAGCAACAAAGTAGAGACAAGCCAATGTATTTCAAGTTAGCTGCTACAATAGATTCTAGATGGCAAGAGTGATAAATACCTTAATAATTTAGATTGGAATGAGTCTCCTATTAGGGAAACTTATTAATAGTACTAAGAGCTCTAAGTTGCTCTATTTTCCAATAACTCCCTTTGCCAAATTGTGTTAATGTAGACTGAACAATTTTAGAAACGTTAAGTGTTTTCACTTGACTAATGTTGGGCATTTTAGAAATATGCATATTTTATTGCTTTAAATAATTTGAAAGGTGAATCATGTAAAATTAATGTTTCCTGACTTTTTCTGATAAAAATGAATCAGTGGGGCTATTGTGAGTTTAAATATTTGCAGGAATAACTTTTATTGACTTCAATTTATTTTGTATCTTGAAAAAATTAGACTGTCTTAATTGTACAGTTCTTTCGGTCATTCTATTATTTGAGCACTGATCATGTGCATAATGTGATAGGGAGTGGTGGTGGCATTGGATAATTTTGATATGAAAGATATGGAAATGAGATAATAGACATAAGTAAATAATATTCAACAGAAGTTCAGAGCATGTGTAACAGAAATAAATTCAAAGTTTGTTAAAAGTAAACATTCATAAGCTAAAAGTGGCTGACATGTGTAGATAAATAATTCTCTCTAGATTTCAGTCAAAACTACCAAAAAGTAAATAAGATACTCATTATTGTGAAACTTCTGAACAGAAATGGAAAATAAATAATAGTTCAAAAACCAAAGCGGAAAGCACAATTTTCTACAAAAATATACAAGTTATGTTGACCTCAGACTTCTCCACAGCAGTTCTTTCTTTCCTCCCCCCCACCCCAGACAGTTTTGCTCTTGTTGCCCAGGCTGGAGAGCAATGGAGCAATCTCGGCTCATAGCAACCTCCACCTCCCAGGTTCAAGCAATTCTCCTGCCTCAGCCTCCCAAATAGTTGGGATTACAGACATGTGCCACTACGCCCGGCTAATTTTTTTTTGTATTTTAGTGGAGAGGGGCTTT
Source organism: Macaca fascicularis (assembly GCF_037993035.2). NCBI lineage: Eukaryota > Metazoa > Chordata > Mammalia > Primates > Cercopithecidae > Macaca > Macaca fascicularis. The sequence continues at coordinate 74,966,701 of NC_088376.1, forward strand.
CTTCATGTTGGTTAGGCTGGTCTTGAACTCCCGACCTCAAGTGATCTGCCTGCCTCTGTCTCCCAAAGTGCTGAGATACCAGGCATGAGCTACCATGCCCGGTCTCCACAACAGTTCTGTGTAGATGTTTGTTTAATCTGCTTTCCAGATAATTGGACAAAATACATATTCTGTGTGCCACAAAAGAACACAATTCCAGGCACTGTGTGAGATCAAAGAACAGGGAAAACATGAGTCTTCCTTGGATTTATCTCAATATGATGAGAAAAAGACAGACATGAAAGTCACTGGATAGTCAAAATATAAGATAATAGTGAGCTCTATATAAAAGTAGTAAGGAAATACAGAGAAGATTAATTCCAAATGGGAGACTTTGAAATGATTCATGGAGAAATAACATTTTATCTTCCCTTCCCTCATCACTTTTGATAAGCGTGAAGTCAAAGGGCATTCCTACTAGAGAGTATAGTTGGATGGAAGAATTGAGCTGGAAATTTCAAAGCTCAAAAGGACTGATAGTCCCATCAGACTGTGGGGAGCAGGAAAAAAGCTTCCTAAGTGGTGGGGAGGAGGTACTCACTGGGTTTCAAGCACACAAAGATGTTGAAACCATTAGGCTTCAAGGAAACTTCAGAGTTTAGATTGGTTAGTTCCCTCTTGCAGGCAAGCCACCTCCTTACGTACCCAAGTGTGCGTGCCCTTACAATTAGCTTCCTTCCACAACCTGGTAAAGACAAAAATGAGATGCACTAACATAAAAACTGGAATTAAATGTTGAACTATCTGAATGCTGTAGTAAAAGATTCATGATTCATTTTGTGAAAGGAATAATGGACACATTCAGAGCAGTTTCGATTACTTGTTCAAACAGATAAACTTGTAAATAACGCAGAAAACAAACTGAAATGGGGAATGTGTTCACCAGAGAACTATTGGGAAGCAGGACTGACAAATGGGTGATGGAGGTGCTATTGTAAGGAATTATAGGGAAAGGTATTTGAGATATATTATTTAAAGTAGTATAGATTGATTTCAGGTAATACTTGAAAATGTGTATATATATTCAACAAAATATGGATCAACGTTTGTATCTTCCTTAATTTGTAATATAATTTTAATTTCTATAACATCCCCTTGAGATTTATTTTAAGGTATATCCATTTAAAAGATTTTAAAAACACAACTTTGGTCCAAAAATAACAAAATTATTTATAGAAAATCAAGCAAGTTAGTATAGATCCAGGGCAAGAACATAAGATCCACCATCTCTACTAATCCTTTCATATATTTTCACTATCACAACTTCTATTTTCTATCAAACATCTTGTTATTGTTGGGTGAACAAAATAGAAGAGCAATTTGTTTATGAATTATTTCAGTATATTCTTAAACCCCACTTGCCAAGTTGCATAGTTACTAATATCAGAAACTGCTATAATTTTTAATAGTAGGGACATCCAGTAAAACAAGAATAGCTCAAAAGTGAAGTGTTGTATTTTTGTTTAAGCCTATTTTGTCTTTGTTCTAGTAAATTAGGTGTTTCACTGGGAACATGGTATAGAGTCTGAATTTTCAAAGAGTTCTTGTTTTCCCTACGGAAGAAAAGATGACATATATCAAAATGAGCAGTTTGGAAAATGTTATTCTTAAAACAAAGAACCTACTCTAGCTACAGTTTATTATCTTCACCCCAATTCCCAAATGCCAGCCACAGTCACACAGCTTTAGTACATTAGCTCTGTGGCTGACACTATCTTTTCAGAAATGATGTCTCTACCTTAGTTTTTACAGCATTATTCTACTTACCAACTTATATTGATCTTGGTGACTCCAGTCATATGTTCCTATTACCACAATCCCTAAATAATATACTTTCCTCTTAAACCTGGCCTCCAAACAGTAAAATTTCCTCTGTATATTGAAAAAGGCATGCTTTATTTTTAAGGTCTACTGTAAATTTCAAAACTTAAGACTCTCAGAAATCCTATGACCAAAGATAGTTCCCTGCAGAAACTAGTCCTTGTGAAGGAAGTAACTGATGATTGTGCAGTGATCTGAGAGTTTTATGTTAATTGAAAATAAAATGTGTAACCATATTTCCTAGAGAGTGCTATTATTTTTTGAGAATACCTTACCTCTTAGTTGCAAAAGCATCTGGTAACTTTCAGCTTTAGATAAAATTCCCAGGTCTGGGGACATGAGCTCTGTAAGCCTTTAAAATATTTTTTCATTCTCAGTGAGCTCTGTAGATGCCATTTAATACTTAATTGAACTAAGGTTCAATGAATTTACTTCTATACATCATTTGTCTCTTAAAAATACCATTTTCTTACCAATAACTTTCATAATATTTAACAAAAATTATTAAATGTATTTGATTAGAATATTTTAAAAAATCATTCTTTCTCCAAATGTGAATGCTTTAAACACAGAAAATAATTTGTATCATTTGGGAAATGTTATACTCAATCTCAATGCAATTTTATTTAAAAGTACTTAAAGACAATTGAGGTGAAATATTATTTTTGTAACATAAAATGAATAATGCAATGAGCATCTAGAGGATAAGTGGTCTAAAGTGGTTCACAAACAGATATCATTTTGTAAAGTATACAAATATAATGTATTTTATGAGTTTTATAACAATCATTTCAAATATTCTTGGTTTCTCCTTGCTCAGATATCTCTCTTCAAAATATCTGATCAATTTTTTTAGGGCTGAATATTTATTTCTCCAATTAAAAAGATGCTTAAAAGCAAACTAATACAATCTGTTTAACCATAAGGAAAAATTCAATAATTAATAAGATGTACACATAATAAATTATAAGTATAGTTTTAGTGTCTCAAGATTCTGGTAATAACTTCTACTTTCTTTTCACAGGGCAATTAGCGAAGCTCCTCATGATAGGTTAGTATCTTAGCTATCGTTTTTATTCAGATTCATTTTTCATGTCCTAATGTGACAAACATTTCTAAACAAGGGTTTGCCTCTATATTTTTCCTAGTACATGTTAACATTCTAATTCCTTCACACATTCTGAAAATATCTGTCACTTATATGCAGGCTCTTCTCTGATTGCTAAAAATACAGTATCAAATAAAATACACCAAATTTCTATACTAATAGCACTTATATAAGACAACAAATCCATAGTTAAGATAATGGATTCTGCAGCCACTTGGCTGTGTTCAAGTCTCAGATACTCTACGAATTTTAGATGTGTAACTTTCAGCAAGTTACTTAATATCTTTGTAGCTTAGTAATATCACTTGTAATATGAGGATAATTGTACAGCCCTCATGTGGTTGAATTAGTTATTCTAAATAAAATTGTTAGAACAATGTCTAGTATATGGTAACCCCCTTATATATGTTACCTAATTTTAGGTATTTTTAGAGAAGACAGAGAAGACAGGCTATAGACATATATATATATATATATGTGTGTGTGTGTGTGTGTGTGTATATACACACACACACACTACAAGGAGTCAAAATTGTTGGTTATCCTCTCTGGTAAAGTGAAGAGGGTCAACCAGAAGAGTGTTACATGCAGAGGAAATAGTTAATGCTAAGGTCTTTGAGTAAAAACAAAGCAGTTGAGAGTCAACAAGAAGAATAGGAGTTGGTAAGTTCCAAAAGTTAACATTCCCAGTCTCTCTTCTCCTTCTCCTTCTTCTATTCCAGAGACTATGGTTCAATAGCCACAAATATTAGTTACTTTTTGCTCATCAGAACAAAACCATGAGTCTCTCAAAAGAATACCAGTAAAATCTTTTGGCCAATGCAATGGATGACAATACTTGTATCTATCATAATGCTTATTTCCGTGACTGGGCTTCTGTCATTGTTAGAGAAAGAATGGAACTCAAAGAATCATGACGGTTTCCTGAGTTTGTCTGGAGAAAATAATAACAAACATCTGCATTAGTCCTTTTTCATGCTGCTGATGAAGATACACTGGGGACTGGGCATTTAAAAAAGAAAGATGCTTAATTGGGATTACAACTGGGAAAGCCTCCCAATAATGGTGGAAGGCAATGAGGAGCAAGTCACGTGTTACATGGATGGCAGCAGGCAAAGAGAGAGAGGGCTTGTGCAGGGAAACTCCTCTTTTTAAAGCCATCAGATCTCATGAGACTCATTCATTATCATGAGAACAGCAAAGGAAAGACCCTCCCCCAAATTCAAACACCTCCTTCTGGGTTCCTCCCATGACACATGGAAATTGTGGGAGTTACAATTCAAGATGAAATTTGGGTGGAGACAGAGCCAAACCATATCAACATCATTGGGTTCAAGTTTTTCACATGCTTCAAGTGAAAATATCACCAGATTGCATATCGTAGCACATACAGCCTGCCCTCATACTGTTTTGAGACCTAGGAAATCTATGGTTGATAATTTAAACTATTTTAAGTTTGCTAATGAATCACATCTGCATAGGGATGTCTTATGTAGATTTAAATATTTTAAATAAAACTTCTCAAGCATCATCTCACATACTGCTGAAAAATTAATATTACCAAAAGCACAATTTAAACATATTTAGCACAGTTTTATCATCCACAGAATACAGTACAATCTTTTAGTCAAATTACTCAAGCTTTCCACAGTTAAGTCAAGCTATTTGTATAAATATGTCTGTGACTATAGTCATTAATTCAAACTGCCTAAAATTGGGCACTGTGTTTTCTGAACCCACCATTTATTGTTTGAAATTGGCACCACCATTCACTAAATTATCTTTGTTTAGGACTGCCCCTTCCAATGCCTGTAGCTTGCATTGTTCACAATGTGCATAGGAAATGTAATTTCCTCCAAGAATCTGCCACTGACTGTTATTTGCCACAAATAACATGTTGTTTACAGAGTTTGGTAACCCTCAGTATATATTTCTTATGTGAAACATCTCATAGATAGAAGAGACTGGTTAAAAAAAAAGAAACATAGAATTATCTAATTGACTTTGAATCTCAACTTCTCTTGTATAGCTGTTTGACCTCCATCAAATTATTCAATATTTAGGAGCTTCATTTTCTTCCCCTGTAAAATTTCGTAATGTTTCATGCTTACCACAGCTACTGGCACATTGCTGGTACTTGAGTAAGTTTCATCTTTATAATTTGCACATTGTATATTCATATGTGTATCTATAGACACTCTCTTACTAAATTCTGAGCTCCATTAAAGCAAAGAAATAACTTGACTTATATTATTTTGTACTCTTAGCATTGCCAAGCTTTAAAACCTCATAAAGAAAAAAATATATATATATATATAAAATATTTCTTGTGGTTTGGACTAATGTACCTACAATTGGAATACCTATTTACATTTCAGATATCCTTGCAGACTAATGGAGGAATGTTTTGGGTCATTTGGGCCCTTAAGCATAAATGAAACTTAGTGGTTGGTCATGGACCTGTGAACTCTGTGAATACAGCACATTTAGCATGATTTATACGTCTCTCTCTATATATATTTTTTAATTTGGTGAGGACCCCAGAAAAATATGTTATTTCTATGCATAGGAAGGTAACTGATAACATAATAGACACGTGCATGTACACATATATCTATGTGCTTTATTATCATGTAGATCAAATCAGTTACCACAAGAAAACCTGATTTTTATATTTTTATTGAATTATATTTTATTAAAGCTTTAACCAAATGGTTAGAAAAACTTCCAGAATTTTAAGTAAACAGAAATAGTAACTGAATTTCTTTACAAGCTATGTCAGCAAAAGAACAAAACCCTCTTCTACCATGGTGAAAGACTTTCTTGTAAGGTATAGTTTATCCACATCCAGCGACAAAATAGGTACACTTTCAATTGCCTTTCTTTGCCTTTGGTCTTAGCCCAGTCTGAGAGGAATTTAATCTCGTTGTCAGAGTTTACTTCAAATGGCTTTGTTGTAATAGGTTTAGAATGGCTTAGGATCATCATTTGTTTCCATGATTATCACTTCACCTAAGCTAGCAATTACAACTCCCGTAACAACATAATGGAACACAATACAATGTACGGGAAACTAGCACTATCTCTGAAATTGAAGTATTAGCAAAAGACAATATACATATGTGTATTGTGGATGGATTTTAGTCCAATGTTCTTGGCAGCATCCACTTTATGTTAATATAATGTATTGTTTGCAATTATTTTCTTGATAAAGCTGTTCTGTTGGCCATGCCTGCACATATTTGGAAGAAGCAATGCTCCTAGAGGATCATGTTCTATTTTAGTTCTCCATAATCAGTATGAAAATATGGCCTAAATTATATGTTCAGGATTTTAAAGCACTGAGGCCGACCAAGTGAAAGTAAGATTTTGTGGTTAAAGCTAATATATCACCCTGACTCTCTCTTTTATTCCCTAGTGGAATTTTTTTTATGAGACTGTGTATATCTTGCAGGCAGATATTAAGTTTATTTAAATTAATGCATGTAGATATCAATAGGCATCTATAGAATGGGAGACTAGACACTGGAGCAGATGACAGTGGTAAATAAAGGTCAAACCAAAACAAAGATAGGCAGCTTAGCACATATTTAAAGCATTTCTTATAGCTACAGATTTTTCTTTAAAAACATTAAGTAGATTTATTTACACATAGGATTGCAATTGTCTGAATTCCTTGAAAGACCACTTCTTATATTGACTATTCTTTCTTTATTTCTTTTTTCGGGTTTTTTGTGTGGTATAATTGACAAAATATATATATTAAAGGAATTCAACTTGATGTTTTGATATACAAATACATTGTGAAATGATCTAGGTTGGCCTTTTATAATCTTTTTTATAGAAGTATTTTATCTATACACAGAAACACATACATACTCGCATATACACATCATTTAAGTAAAATTGAATCATTTAGCTTATAAAATAGAGGCATCTGGAAATTCAATAAATATGAAACTATAACATCCTATCTAGTAACTCTTTTGAGAAAGGAACTATGATATAAATCAGGAGATGACAGTGAATATTGACACTCAACGAGAAATGTCAGCCCCATTCCAAAAGCCTTCACCAGTTATGCTACAAAATGTTCAAAGCATATGTGCCACATTCTAAAAATCTTTTAAGATGTTTAAGAGATGGTATAAGCATCTATTTATTATCTCCAAATCTATACTCTCTAAATCAGAATTATTTTTCTTCAGACTAATAGGTTATTATTTAATAAATAAGACATCCAACATTATATAATGAAAATTGATTTTACATTTTATCATAAATTCCATTGTCAATAGATGGCAATAAAATTCTTTGCAGTGATTTTTCCTTTCTCTTCAGTTACCAGTACTTGATAAAAATTTCATAAATCAGTGAGGTTATTTATATCTGAAAAGTTCTGTATTTCTACCATTATAATTTTTCATGTCAATGTAGGCCAGCTATGGGGGAGGTATAGCATGACTTTGTTTTATTAATGCTGGCACTTTCCAACGGATTGAAGAAGTTTTTATCCTGTTTATATGTAGAGGTGTGTTATTAGCATTCAGATGCCATTTCTCCATCAACTAATCCACTTCAAAATATTTGCATGAAATCTAATTTGCTTACCAGTAAGCAACATATAAAATATAATTTATAGACTTGGGTTCACATTAGTAAAGTTTAGCTACTTAGAGAATAGAATTATCAGTCAGTCTCATTAACAAGGGAAGACAGGTAGTAAATTCCACAGGCACTGTCACTTTGCCTGTCCTGAGTTGATTTATACAGTGTATATTTCAAGTGTTTAAAAACATGTCGAAGTTGGAGTTTAACTGAAAAGGTTGGTAATATTAAGATTTGAAATTTGTCATTTGTACAATTTCATGAAGTGACAGTCTCTTTTTCTTTTATGAAATTTACAAAGTAAAATGTAGCCCAATTGTATTTGAACAAATTTGAGGCTGACACATGCATTATCTAAATAAAGCATATTAAATTACCGTAAATGTTTACATATTAAAACATGTTTGAACTATGTAAGCAATTTAGGTAATTACAATATGTATTTATATTGTAGTGGGATTTTTATGTAAACAATTGCCTAGGTTGACCATTGTGCCATGGGGAGATATTTTAAAAATGTCCAATAATACCTCATTCTGTGACAATACAGTTCTGAGTTATTTAGACCGTTAATTTAACATGCTTTTTAAAACAAAGTTATGAGGTAGGTACTATAATTATTCTGTTTTAGAGAGGAGGGTACTGAGTTACAGAAATTACATAATTTACACAGGTTGACAAAACAAGTAAGGGAGGAGGCCAGGATTAAAGTGCAAGCATTGTCTAACTTTGATTGTTCGCAACACCACATGACATGGGGCTCAATAGGAACAGAACCTGAGCTGCTCTGAGGGTTGGAGGGGAGATGAGATCCTGAAGACAGGGGTTGAGTAATGTTATAATAGTATGTTTCTAATTGGAGAAATGTGTTCTCAGTGGTAAAAAAACTTTCTAGCATTTCCATGTAAAAGCAAAACTACATCTTACAGGCATTCAGAGAAGTTATACATGGTTTATATGTAACAGAGCTGGCAGTCAAAAATATATGGAACCCATTGGAATGAAGGAATACTTTATTAGCTATCTAGCTAATAAAATTATAAGTAATGTGATCTTCAAACAAAAAAGAATAAGATTGGATTTTTGGGATTGAATGTTAGGAGGAGACCAACTATTCGTCCCAGTCTATCAGAAAAGAAGATGAAGGTAAAGCTATCTGTAGATCATGCAAGGAGAAATAAATTATTTGTCCACAAAAATACTACTACTTTTCCTATCTAGGGGAAGATTTTCTTATTTTGCTTGTTTTATTTTATTTTATTTCTTAAGGAAAAGATTCAGAATTTTCACTGGAGTTTCACATATGATGTTTGTGGTTTGCTGTATTTTTTAGCATAAGTCTAGTAAAATTGTAGGTAATTCTCCAAATGAACTTTGTTATTCTTAAATAACTCTTCTATGTTTTTGTAAAAGACTGTATAAATTAATTGGTCAAGACAAATAAACATTATTAAGCATTTCTTGGCTATTACATGTAGGGAAAATTTGGTTTTATACATCTACTAAAGGAAAACAAAAACCTTTATAATATATACAAGAAATTATAAAATATTAGAATAAATTTAGAAAAGATTTCTGACCTCAAAGGTTCAGGAGCATCATTGATTTTAAAATGGTAACGTATAAACAGTGGATCTATAATTCTTACGAACAGGTAGCTGAAATTGCTGAACCTGCCCACATGGTAGATGTAATCAAGGACATAACATGCATGAAACTTGAATATTCATCAATGTGATATCACTGCAAAACTCAGAGAAAACTCTCGTCTTAAAATTGATGAGTTTTGCTTTTGGCAATTAAAAAAAAGCAGAAAGTAGAAAAGTGAGGACTCATTTTTGTCTAGGTTCATGTGTAGCCACAGGAAAAAAGAGCAAAACAATCAAAGTATATGATCATTTGTACATAGCAAACAAACATTAGAGCACTGTTGCAATTTTGCATGGGAAGGAAGAAAAACATTTTTGATGCAAATTAGAACAAATTTTAACTTTAGCATTATTGTAGTAGGGAAACATACTGTACAAAATAGTTTTCATTTAATTCTTAAATGTTTTAAAACTACATTTCTACCACTACATATGCATATTTTAGTGACTGTTTTTCTCCAATACAGATAAAATCTGTTAGTCTGCTTTGTATTATGTTAAGTAATGATTAGTTTTATATATTGATGAGAAAAAGATTGTTAAATTTTTTAATTCTTCTTAGGTGATTATTATTTCCTAGTTTAGATTGAAAATGAAAGTCTCCATTAAGATTCTAATTCAAAAGATTCATTGTATTTCTCTGACAGTAATAGAGGAAACAGATGCTTATAATTATAATGCACTCTATGTAGAATCCAAAAACATAATAACTCTGCAATACAAAAATGTGCTGAAACTAAGATAAATTAATAATTGTTTTTAACAAATCAAATATATTTATTTATAAATTATTATTTCCATAATTAATATCTATTCCCTGAGGGCTTTAATTTTAAAAAAATAATTTGAAAATATATTAATTATTTAGCTTATATGCATATAATATAGAAATATAGACATATAAGTAAAAACACATGCATACATTCGTACCTATAATTTCAGATCCTACTAATTCCTACCTACCTTTCTTTTAGTTCTAGAGACAGCTCGAAACTTGGTTGTTCAGAAAAAACAATGATATACCATATTTAAATTAGTAATAAATAGTTCGATTATATTCAAATCAGATATTTTTTGTCTCTTTAAACTTACCAATTTGGATTAAAAATTGTTTAGTTATCAACCTATCCTACTTTCAGCATGTCTTTTCAGTGCAGAGCAACATTAGTGTTTAAAATTTATATATGATGGATCATTTAAAAATGTATCCACTTGACATTGATATGAATACTAAACTTAACATGAGTATTGTTTGGCCAGTCTTACAAATGGAACAAAGTCTTCTAAGTGGAATTAATTGAAAGAATAAAAACTTCAAATAATTTTATTAGAGTGTGTCAAATTGTCACTCAAAAATGTTAAGTCTATTCAGGGGAGCATCATTTGACATGTTTCATGTAACGTAATTTAAACTAGATTAAACAGACATTTTGAGACTTTAACTGATTTATATTAAAGACATTATAATCTTTAAAAATGTAAAAAAAAAGAAGTGAAATTTGTGAAAGGCAAAAGAAAAATCAAAACAGACTGAAGTATAAGGAAACAAATAGATTGATAACATGACAAAGTTACCACTTCAAATCACTAAGAAAATGATGTTTTATTAAACACTTAAAAGACTGATTAAACTAAGCAGTAAAATTTTACCCGTGTGTGTGTGTGTAATTTGAATTAATTCAAATGTATGAATCACAAAACTAAAATATAAAGAATCTAAAAATAGAAAGAGTAAAAACTAAAAAACAATGTTTTACTAATAAAAAAGTTGTTTTCATTATGAGCTCTAATGGAAAATTGATCTGATAAAATATAAATACATGAACACATAAGTTTTCAGGGGACCAAAACATGAACACCAAAGCAATACTTTTCTTTAAAAATGTCAAACAATAGTAACTATGCAAATTGAATGTGTAGTGTATGCCTTGCATATCAAATTAAGTGAGATAAGGAAGATATCTCCTCTAAAACTGCAGGCTTCCTTATTGAAGGAAATGGATGGGGCTATTGTTGGATATAGTATAGTGAGTTAAGAACAAATATGGATAAATAAATTAAAAAAAAAAGAAAGTCAGGTATATCACTTTGTGGGGTCAGAAAGTATTTCCAGGTGTGTGTAACATTAAGCCTGAGTTTACAATATAATTAGGATTTAATAGTGTAAAATAAGTGAGGAAGATTATTTTAGACTAAAGATATAGCACATGCACAGAACCCTGAAAACAAACATTAACAACATTATAAGTTTTATCAATTTATCTATCTATCTATCTATCTATCTATCTATCTATCTATGTATCCATTCACTCTTCCATGTAGCTATCACGCATCTGTATTTTAGTTAGGCAATGCTTTGAAATGATACCTAATTGTCATCACTCTGTTCTGATATTCCCCTTATAATTATGTCTACCTTTTATCAATAAACTTTGCAATCTCATTTTCATCTAGAGTCTTTAAATTTCCAAATACAAAGTAATTTATACTTGGTCCCTTTATTTTATATTTTTATTATTTTATCTTTCTTGGCAATCTCATCTATTCTCTTTGACTCTCTTTGCCATACAGGCGCTTCCCAAATATCTTTTAGCCAAAATCTTCATTCTGTTCATCAACCCCTTCCCCAAGTATCTAAGAAATATCACAGTTACTTCAAATCAAGTTCACATCACAATAAACTCATCACTCTCTTCCCCTGCCAGGGTGCTTTCAGGCTGTTCTCGTCTCAGGAATAGCATCACAACTTCAAGCCTGATTGCTTACAATTTCCTTGACTCTTCACATTTCCTCACTCACCTGATGAATCAATCATTACTTCAACAGATTTCATTTCTAAAATCTTTTCAAATGTTCTTATTATCGCAATTATCTCCACTATTATTATAGCATTTTCTCTTTCTTTTCCTGTTTGGCCCCACTTCTGCCATTCTTCATGTACAGCCAGAGGAATCTACAGCCAGATATAAATTGCATACTATTACTCCCTGTGGAAAAACCTTTAATGATCACCAAATTACATCATAATAATGTGTCACAAATATTTTTTCAGTGTATTGTCCAACAATGTAACATACAGAAATTTAAAAAACGAACCATAAGTACCTAATGTAATAGACAATTAGAAAAAAAGCAACCACCTGATCACTCTCTAAGTCAAGATCATAAATTTGCCACAATCTAAGAAGGTCCTGGATTGTTTTTTGTTTGTTTTAAAACATAAAACCCTTTCCAATAATATTGGAATAATATTTACTTGTTTTCTTTTACAATATTATCTACGTATACAACTCTAAATAATAAAATCTAATGTTACCTGATTACAAACTTAAATTCTTTAACAACCATGGTAGAAATTTTTCATAATATCATTTTACTTCCTTAGTCCTTACTGTCCTCCTTGAAACAAAGAAGTTGGAAAAAACTAGTGTCTAGTAGTATAATTATTATTATTTTTTTCTACAAGAAGCCAGTGGTTCCTCGAGCTAAGCTGCTTTTTATCAATACTGCCCAGTGTATATTCCTAATCAGTGACTTTTTCATTCATACCATCCTCAAAACAATTTTTTTTTTTGACAGTGAGGTGTTTCTAGGGAAGGCTAGCTGCTTTCTTAAAAATTTTCTCCCGTAGTATTAACTTTCCCAGAAGTGCTTACAATTCTCACATTAAATTGTCAGACAGAGATTAGTTTTCTCTGAAATCTCTCGCTTCTAGAGTTCAACTGACTCTGAATGAAAAGAGACCAAGCAAGCAGTGAGGCTATTTGCTGAATAAATGAAGGTGTCTCCCTCCTCACAAAGTAAAATTCTTAGTCTTTTTGTAGTGATTTTCACTCAGTCACAGGAATGGTCATAGCTTTGACTTCTTGCACCAATCCCATCTTCCATTCTATCCCCCCTTTCGTGTTCAGTTGTGAACATTTGTTTACCAAGGGACTGCTCCATAAATAATCTGGTCCTAAATAGGCATACTGGTTGTCCCCCAACTATTTGCTTTTATAGAGCATGTAGGAGATTTGTTCCCAAACTCAGGTTTTTGAAACGATGTAATTTTAAGTAAAATGTGTTCCTAACAAATATGTTCTACATGCATCTAAAACATGGAAAGGCGGTCTGCCATTAGACCTTATACAAATAAAAGGGATGTTAAATTTCAACTCTCTCTATTACATTATATTCACACCACATGTGGCTTTCAGACATCTAATATGTATTGATTATTCATTTAAGTTGTAACCAAATATGTGGCTATGATTCAGAATCTATTAATCAGATGTTTACTAATAATGCTTTCTTGTTATGTTCTAAAGTAATTATTATTTAAAAAATTTTTATCTTTGGTGTATTTGTAACTTTATCATGTGTGAGCATAATTTTCTCCCTGAAGTTCACTTCTTTCATGAGTTCTTTGACATAAAATTTCCTTAAATTTTATGTTTAGTTAATAATTTTTGTGTTTCTGAGACAGCCAAGTATAAAAGGGGAAGGTGTCTGGAGAATCTCCAACTGGTCTGTGCACTGGGAGAACGAAGTGGAACCACAGAAGTTCCTTCATGCCATTTTCAAGGGGAAGAAGTCTGGCCTCTCCTATTCCTGGCTGGTAACTGGGGATTCAGTCTGTGAGATGAGAAGCCTGCTAGCAGGACTCTCTCGCTTTGCTAGGAGTCCTTGTTTCCCTCCCCCACCCCTCCCCGCAGTAAACCCTGCCATTCTCACCCTTCAAAGTGTCTGTGAGCCTCATCTTTCTTGGTTGTGTGACAAGAACCCGGATTTTCCTACAACATTTCTTCTTATTTGTCCTCCATTATAAGAATTTCATCATCAAAAGGATGTAATATATGAATTCTATAATGAGTTTTGTCAAATCACTTATTCTTCCTCATTGACGTATAAGAATCATATATAAATTAAAAAGATGTAGCTGTTAAAGTTTTTCTTTTTTTTCTTTTCTTTTTTTTTTTTTTTTTTTTAGACAGAGTCTCACTCTGCAGCCCAGGCTGGAGTGCAGTGGCGCGATTTCGGCTCACTGCCACCTCCGCCTCCCAGGTCCCTGTTCAAGCAATTTCCTGAGTAGCTGGGATTAAAGGCACGCACCACTATGCACAGCTAATTTTTGCATTTTTAGTAGAGATGGGGTTTCACCATGTTGGCCAGGCGGATCTTGAACTCCTTACCTCGTTATCTGTCGGCTTCGGTCTCCCAAAGTGCTGGGATTACAGGTGTGAGCCACCGCACCTGGCCCTGTTAAGGTTCTTAATTACAAACCATAGTAACTATCTCTTAGTAACTTGAGCAAAAAAAAAAAAAAAAAAAAAAAAAAAAAAAAGATTTACGGAATGTTATGTATTGCAAAAATCTCATGGCAAAAAATCAGAAACAAAGGGGTTCTAGGAAGTCAGAATCACAGCCAATGCCCTACCTCAGGGGCTGCTTGATCATAGGTACTGTAGCTACTGCCTCTGGATACTGGACAGCGATTTTGTCTTTGAAGTAATTAACACATTGTGCTCTTCTTTTGAGAAGTAAAGGTTCATGTCCTTTGCCCACTTTTTAATGAAGTTACTTGTTCTTTGCTAATTCAATTATTTAAGTTCCTTATAGATTCTGGATATTAGATCTTTATCAGATGCATAGTTTATGAATATTTTCTCCCAGTCTGTGGGGTGTCTGTTCACTCTTTTGATAGTTTCTTTTTCTGTGCAGAAGCTCTTTAATTAGGTCCCACTTGTAAATTTTCTTTTTGTTGCAGTTGGTTTTGGGGACTTAGACAGAAATTTCCAAGATTGATATCCGGAATGGTGTTTCCTAGATTTTCTTCTAGGATTTTCATAGTTTTAGGTCTTACATTTAAATCTTTATCTTGATTAATTTTTGTATGTGGTGAAAGGTTGAAATACAATTTCATTCTTTGGCATATGTCTAGGCAGATGTACCTGTACCATTATTTATAGAATAAGGAGCTCTTTCCACATTGCTTACTTTTGTTGACTTTGTGGAAGATCAAATAATTCTCTATTTTATTCCATTGGTTGATATGCCTGTTTTTGCACCAGTGCTATGCCGTTTTGGTTACTGTAACATTATAGAATAGTTTGAAGTCAGATAATGTTATGTCTCTGGCTTTATTCTGTTTGCTTAGGATTGTTTTGGCTATTCAGTCTCCTTTTTGATTCTATGTTAATTTTAGAATAGTTTTTTTCTAATTCTGCAAAAAAATGAAACTGGTAGTTATCTCTCTTGTTCCCTGAACATCGCTGTTATCCTGTTCTTTTTTTAAGATGACCAGATTTCATATTGTTCAAACACATATGCTCTACAATTTGTGCAGTTGACACAATCACAGGGTCCTGAGACGACATTCATCCTCCTCAGCTTACGAAGAAGATGAGGGAGTTAAGACATTAAAGTAAAGACAGGCATAGGAAAACACAGGGATATTCATTGGGGAAGTGATAAGCGTTCATGAAATCTTCACAATTTATGTTCAGAGTTTACAGTAAAGACAGGTGTAAGAAATTATAAAAGTATTAATTTGGGGAACTAATAAATGTCCATGAAATCTTCACAATTTATGTTCTTCTGCCACGGCTTCAGTTGGTCCCTCTGTTCGGGGTCCCTGACTTCCCGCAACACTTACATTCTCTATTTTTCTTCAATGCTTCACCTGCTTTCTAGTTTATTATTTTTTGCTCTTCTTGTTTAATAATTCATTAGATTATTAATTTCAATTATAGCATTTTCTATTTTAGAATTTTTATTATATACCTCTATTAGTCTGTTCTCATGCTGCTAATAAAGACCTACTTGAGACTGGGGAATTTATAAAGGAAAGATGTTTAATTGACTCTCAGTTCCACATGGCTGGGGAGACCTCATAATCCTGGTAGAAGGTGAATGAGAAGCAAAGTCATATTTTACATGGTGCAGTCAAGACAGCTTGTCCGGGGAACTCCAATTTATAAACCCATGAGATCTCCTGAGACTTATTTACTACTACCAGAACAGTATGAGGGAAACTGCCCCCATGATTTAATTATCTCCACCGGGCCCTGCCTCTGACACGTGGGGATTATTACAATTCAAGGTGAGATTTGGGTGGGGTCACAGCCAAACCATATCAATACCTTTAGAAAGACCCAAATTTTCTCTTAGTTTAGTTCATATTTTGCTTAATTTGCTTGAACAAAATTAACTTATCTATTTTAAAACTTTCAATCTTACAATATCTAAATTCAAATCATTTCTGTGCCTCTTTTCCATAGTATATTTTTATTTCTTTGTTTTTAATCATATGGTTTTGGTTTTTAGATGGGTTTTGAAGTTTTTCCTTGTTTTTTTGTTTTGTTTTATTTTGTTTTTTGTTTGTTTAAATTGGCTATCAGCATCACAGTTGCAATTTGTAGAAACACTAGACTATGTTTTCTTTTTCCTGTGAGAGTTAAGTTTTCTTCTGTCACGACTATAAAACAGAAGCAGGGTATTTTAATCCTGTAAAATATTAGTTTTTATTCTTTGTCAGAATATACTGTGTTTCAGTTTCCCTTCTATTTTGTGAGTTCTATAGTCTCAACTGAAATCCTAGGATATTTACCTCATCACTCCACATTGGCATTAAATTCCAACCTCTTCT
Organism: Macaca fascicularis; assembly: GCF_037993035.2. NCBI lineage: Eukaryota > Metazoa > Chordata > Mammalia > Primates > Cercopithecidae > Macaca > Macaca fascicularis. The sequence goes on from NC_088376.1 coordinate 74,983,556, forward strand.
CAGCAGAGTACCTTTGGAAATCTTATCTCAGCTCTTTGGCCTTTTTCCTTCTATAGTTCACTGCATTATTAGAGTCATATTCTACTAATGATAAAATTAGTAGCAGATAATTGTCTGATGGAGATGGAGACTGCGTGTAGCTTTTTAGTGGTCATTCCCATGATTTTCTCTTTTCTTCACATGCTCTCCCTTTTCCAGCCACTTTGACTAATCCAGTCTTCAGCTTTTGTTTCCTTCTGGACAGTGTGACTGAAACATTCTGCCAAGATCTATTGATAAATAATCTCAAGAAAAATGTTGTTGTAAAGATGACGTGCACCGGCTTGTGATTCCATTCAGTGATCACTAACACTCCCTCAAATGTTTCCACTGTTGGTTTCTCATGAATTCCTTTAAACAACTATTTCTACATACTATATTGATTTCATAGCTGTTTTCAGTAAGATAGATTCGCTGTCATGGGCAAACTAAACATTTCTGGGCATCTTCATTTGCTTGTCTGTCACGGCCAAACTAACTATTTTGGGGAATCTTCATTAGCTAACCACTAGATATAATTAGCTAGCCACTAGATCTATAATTTCTGCTGTTTTTTAATATGCCATATTTACTTAAAGTAAGAAAAGTTATAGCCTAATATTTTCTGTCATTCATTTGTTTTTAAATTGTACAATGACTTTATTTTTCTTTGTAATTGTTCTTGTAATTTTTTGATTGAATTCAAGTCATTTTAAAATTCTAGCCCATATATTTGATACATTGTTTTATTTAGTTTCCTTGTGTGATGTTCAATGATATCAAGAGTTTTACCCTTCTAAAATTTTATCTAAATTTATATTTTAAAAATATAACCCTCTTATGTTTACATAGGACTGTGGATGTTGTGATTATTTGAAATATTTTCTGGGTTATAAGGAATTGATTTTACTTTACTTGGTCAATCTGTGTCTTTCATATACTAAAAAACACTGCTGGTGAAAAAATTTCCCTGTTTTGTAGGAAACAGGTGTTCTCTAGAAAATTGTAGGAAACTTTTTCTGTTAATTTATTTGATTCTATGAGAACAGATATAGGTGAACAACCATGGTTATCTAATTTTAAGAATGTTTTCCATACTTTATAAATTCATTTGAATTTTTGCCCCATTAATGGCCCATTAGATTATAAATATATGATCTTCTCTATTAGAAGGTAAACTTATATATGAAACTGTACAATTTTTCTAGGTAAATTTATTCTGTTCTTGATGGCTAAATTGATACCTAGGCTATTTGCATATAATTCAGTGAGTTTTTTCTCTATCTTCACTTCAGAGTCTCAATACTTTCCAGATGCCTGTTTTTCCAATGCATATGCCAAATTAAAGAAAATACATTTTGTATTTACACATACATATATATGCACACAAAATATATATAGGTATATAGTCACCCTATAATTATATTATGTATAAATATATACAATATATAATGTATATATTTTCTGTAAAGTTATATTTATATGTATTTGTATTTATGTGTAAATAATTTTTAAATGCATCACATGCACTTATACATGCTTCATCTTTTTTAACCTACATCAACCATTGCAATTTCTAAAAATTGATATTCCTGATGAGTAAAATGGGTTTAGAGTTTTCTTATTCTATATTCTTATCACATTCTGACTGCATGCCTGCACTCCTCCAAAATGAATGAGTTTTGATCCTTTGAAATTGCCTTCATTCCTTCTTCACCACACCTCACTGTAAACACAGCAGATAAGCCTGGTGTGAGCTTCTTCCATTTCCTTCTCACAATATCTTCCAAACTGTACTGCATTTAGCCCTTATCTTCTGATACTTATCGGATTCAATGGATCTTTTGCTAGTTTCAGCACATAAAATATTTTGTTTTGATTCGTTTCGTGACATAAAGAATTACAGAATAATTTTAAAATATTGTCATGTATCCACAACTTTTTAAAATCCCATAAATACTTTAAATTAAGCTTTTATTTGATGTTAGGCAATATGCCATGCCATATGCTAATAATACAATAGTAAATAAGGTGTAATAATTGTTATTGTACAATCAACAAAATTTATATTTTGTAGCAAATAATCATACTAATTTTGGGGGTTTTTTTTTCGGTTTTTTTTTTTTTTTTTTTTTTTTTTTTTTTTTTTTTTTTTTGCTACATTTTACTTTATTTTGCTTTTAAGGAAAACCAATTGACCAAGTTTTCCCAGAACTGTTAGTGTTCACTGATCAAGAAGGAAATGAGGTCAGAGGGCAAACTTTTCACTTCCTCTCAAACATATATTGAAAGTACCACAGAAAATTGAAACAACACATGCAGCACAGACTGGTTTTCAACATACAGAGGGCCCAAGCAAGAAGGGTTGAGTACTGAAGATCTACAGAGGTCAGACTGGGAGCACTATTACAGGAAGTTAGAATCTATCTACGCAGCTCTTTCCTCCCACATTCCAGGCTCATCACTTCTTCCTATTTCAAGCTGGCTTATCCAAATAAATGGAAATCCAGGCTGCTCCATATATATTAATACTTTCCCAGATGTTTTTCAGGAGGCATCTCCACAAGCCAAGCCCCTACTCAGATTCTGCACAGGAAGTTCCCGTTGCTATCAAAGAACTCTCTCCCCGTCTGCACTACTTTGCTGCTGGTTACCTGGCTCCCCTGCCTTTAACTCCTCCAGCTCCTGATCACTTGGCAACCCACCATGCCTAGTTTTTCCGGTGCTCTCACAATCACTGGAGTACCTCTACAGCTCTCTCTGATGACCCAGGACTGCAGCAACAGGCACAAAGCTCTCCTCCAGGTCCTGGATTCCTTTATTTCTTCCCTTCCGTCTCCTTGGTGTATTTGTCCTGTGAGTGTTTGACTCTCTCACTTTCAAAGTTGTGCTGTAATTCAGGTCTTTGGATGAGGCTTCATGCCCTGGCATAAGCACAGAACCTGATACAGAGTGGCCTGCAGGGAGCAGCTTCCAGGTATTTCCAGAGCCCTGGAGCTGCCGAAGCGAGTATGCGAACCCAGTTTTCTTGAGGACTTTTTGATCCGGCTTCACCTTCTTCTCAAATGTGGGTACAAATTTGCCTTTTAAAATTCTTCAGGGCGGGTTGGCTCACGCCTCTAATCCCAGCACTTTGGGAGGCTGAGGTGGGTGGATCACCTGAGGTCAGGAGTTTGAGACCAGCCAGGCCAACATGGTGAAACCCTGTCTCTACTAAAAATACACAAAAAAAGTTAGCCAGGCTTGGTAGCGCGGGCCTGTAATCCCAGCTACTCGGGAGGCTGGAGTAGGAGAATCGCTTGAACCTGGGAGGCGGAGGTTTCAGTGAGTGGAGATCCGCCATTGCACCCAGCCTGGGTGACAGAGCGGAACTCCGTTAAAAAAAAAAAAAAAAGAAAAGAAAAACTTCGGATCACATCAGTGCAGACATCAAAGCCTTCTGCCAACCTGGGAACTGACCAGGACCAGGCGCCTCCATTTGCCTCCGAATTTTCTGGAATCGGATTGCCTTTTTTCTGTTGTTGCAGGGTGCTGGGGAGAGAACCAATTGCAGAAGCCATGCACGAAAGTAGGATGCATGTCTGAAGAGCCTCAGGCTAAATCATGGATCTCCTAGCCCACTTCTCTTTGATGGCAAGGGCAACCAGGCCATGTTGCCGGTTTAGAGCTCTGTAGGCTGAGAAAGCTAACACCTAGAACAATAACTGCCCTTAAACATGCCAAACTCTCTAAGCGGGTGATGAAATACATCATTAGTGAAGGGACCAGCGGTCCCAGGGGAGCTGAACACCTGACGCTGTGTCCCGGACAACGCCCCTAAGAAGGAACGAGGGCCGCTGCCAGGCAGGGCGCCTGGCACCAAGGGGGCGCAGCCTAGGGCGGTGGGGGGAGCAAGGTCTTCCTTCAAGCTGAGGGCCCAGGGAAAAAATGGTACCTCTCCACCTCCTGCAGCTCCCGTTTCTCCGGCTCCCAGTCAGAATCAGGGTCCGGCTCCCAGCTGATAGGGACTGGGCCCGCCACCCTGTGGGTCGCGAACCCACGGCGAGTGATAGCAGCGTGGACGCGCCCGCCTATCTAGATACTTAGGGTAACCACCATGTCGACGCAAACCAGCCTTCAGCAGCCAAATTGGGTCTATTCTTTGACAGAAGGATTAAAAAAGATTTTACATAATTAATATTTTCTCCCTTTACATGCTGTCTCTTTAAATTGCTCATAAATGTTCAAGATTATTCACCAATTATTATCCAGGTGAAGCTTTGTCAAATCAAATTCAGAAACATGAAGTCATGTTTCTGGTTTTATCCTCACTTTCTAATTTATTTGAGAAAAGAAGTTTTTATTTTTATTTTTATTCTGTTTTATGGTTAAATTTGTTCCTGTTTTTTCTTTGTACTCCCTCTTTTCAAAATCAAGAGTTTGCTCTCTTCTAAAGTTAGTCTTGCCATATTTAAATTATAACATTCACAGGAAAAACAAAAAGAAAAAAAAAAAAACATTAAAAAGCCAAGGACTTGAACAGACACTTCTCAAAAGAAGATGTTCATGCAGCCAACAAACATACAAAAAAAGCTCAACTTACTGATCATCAGATAAATGCAAATCAAAACCGTGAAGAGATACCATCACATGCTAATCAGAATACCCATTATTAAAATGTCAAGAAACAATAGAGGCTGGCAAGGTCGTGGAGAAAAAGGAACACTTTTACAATGTTGGTGGGAATGTAAATTAGTTCAACCATTGTGGAAGACAGTGTGGTGATTCCTCAAAGATCTAGAAGCAGAAACATCTTTTGACTCAGCTATCCGTTACTGGGTATATACCCAAAGAAATATAAATCATTCTGTTCTAAAGATATATCTACATATATGTTCATTGCAGCACTATTCACAATAGCAAAGACATGGAACCAGCCCAAATACCCATCAGTGATAAACTGGATAAAGAAAATGTGGTATATATACACCACAGCATACTATGCAGTCACAGAAAGGAATAAGATCATCTCTTTTGCAGGAACATGGATGGAGGTGGAAGCTGTTATTCTCAGCAAACTAATGCAGGAACAGAAAATCAAACACCACAGGTGCTCACTTATAAGTGGGAGCTGAATGATAAGAACACATGGACACATCCAGGGGAACAACACACACTAGGGCCTGTTGGGAGGAGTCTGGGGAAGGAAAGCATCTAGAAGAATAGCTAATGGATGCTGGGCCTAATAGCTTGGTGATGGGTTAATCTGTGCAGCAAACTACCCTGGCACACATTTACCTATATAACAAACCTGCACATCCTGCATATGTACACCAGAACTTAAAATAAAAGTTGAAGAAACAAAATAAAAATAAACAATATTATGATTAATTGGAAATTAGCCAATAAATGTGGGTAGAATAGAAAACAAAGCTATAGATTCTTTTTGTTAAGACAATTTTATTTCTAACAGTTATTCAAATATTATAGCTGTTATGATGAATATAGATTAAAAACTTTGGAAACAAAAATATGGGTTTGAAATAATTTTTATAAAATATAAAATCTCCAGCTTTGGTTTTGTGTAGCTCTGTTATTTTCAAATTTAATGTGCTATAATGCAGCTGAAAACAGGAAACGTGTGTTACATCATTTTAACTAAAATATGAAGGAGAAATAAAAGTTAATCTGTCTTATTTTGACCCTTTATTTTAGCTAGCACTTTTGCATTTAAACATAGGAATCACGGTTTTGAAATTCCAGGGATTTTCTGCCAAAAGAGAAGTCGACCTACAAACTATTGTGATGCTAGATGCCAGCAAATCCATTTATTTAGTTAGCAAACATCGCAATTCTAGTGTGAACTCAGGCCATGTTTGAGACTTTAATTAAAAGGAAATGTGTTGTCTTAGCTGAGAGAAAGAAAACAACTGGTTATTACATTTTCTAAGCTAGAAATGCAGTGTTTATTGGGTGAAATTTTACACACACACACACACACACACACACACCCTTAAAAACAAGCAACTGTGTTTAGCTCTATTGAATAAATATTGAAATAAATATTACCTGATTTATAAAAACTGGGAAGTAATGCTAATCATTTCTGATCATCACGATGTAAACGTTTATGAGACAATTCTCTGCTGAGTAGATGCCTTCTTGATTTGCAGTTTACTTTAACAAGGATACTATATTTGAGATCTGAAAATACAAAAACGAAAACATGGATTTCTTGTAAACTCATATTATACTTAGGATTTAAGGGTTAAATCGCGATGGATCAGACTTGTAATCCCAGCAGTTTGGGAGGCCATGTCAGGCAGATCATCTGAAGTCAGGAGTTCAACATCAGCCTGGCCAACATGGTAAAACACCATCTCTATTAAAAATACAAAAATTAGCCAGGCATCTTGGCAAACACCCATAATCCCAGCTACTAGGCAGGCTGAGGCAGGAGAATCACTCGAACTTGGGAGGTGAATGTTGCAGTGAGCCAAGATTGTGCCATGGGCAATACACTCCAGCCTGGGCAATACGAGAGGCTCTCTCAGAAAAAAAAAAAAAAAAAAAAAAAGGTGGCAGTTCGGGTTGGGCGGAACAAGATGGCCGAATAGGAACAGCTCCAGTCTCCAACTCCCAGCGCGAGTGACACAGAAGACCAGTGATTTCTGCATTTTCAACTGAGGTACTGGGTTCATCTCACTGGGGAGTGCCGGACGATCGGTGCTGGTCAGCTGCTGCAGCCCGACCAGCGAGAGCTGAAGCAGGGCGAGGCATCGCCTCACCTGGGAAGCGCAAGGGGGAAGGGAATCCCTTTTCCTAGCCAGGGGAACTGAGACACACAACACCTGGAAAATCAGGTAACTCCCACCCCAATACTGCGCTTTAAGCAAACAGGCACACCAGGAGATCATATCCCACACCTGGCCGGGAGGGACCCACGCCCACGGAGCCTCCCTCATTGCTAGCACAGCAGTCTGTGATCTACCGGCAAGGGAGCAGCGAGGCTGGGGGAGGGGCGCCCGCCATTGCTGAGGCTTAAGTAGGTAAACAAAGCCTCTGAGAAGCTCGAACTGGGTGGAGCTCACAGCACCTCAAGGAAACCTGCCTGTCTCTGTAGACTCCACCTCTGGGGACAGGGCACAGTAAACAACAACAAACACAGCAGAAGCCTCTGCAGACGCAAACGACTCTGTCTGACAGCTTTGAAGAGAGCAGTGGATCTCCCAACATGGAGGTTGAGAACTGAGAAGGGACAGACTCCCTGCTCAAGTGAGTCCCTGACCCCTGAGTAGCCTAACTGGGAGACATCCCCCACTAGGGGCAGTCTGACACCCCACACCTCACAGGGTGGAGTACACCCCTGAGAGGAAGCTTCCAGAGCAAGAATCAGACAGGTACACTCGCTGTTCAGCAATATTCTATCTTCTGCAGCCTCTGCTGCTGATACCCAGGCAAACAGGGTCTGGGGTGGACCTCAAGCAATCTCCAACAGACCTACAGCTGAGGGTCCTGACGGTTAGAAGGAAAACTATCAAACAGAAAGGACACCTACACCAAAACCCCATCAGTACATCACCATCATCAAAGACCAGAGGCAGATAAAACCACAAAGATGGGGAAAAGGCAGGACAGAAAAGCTGGAAATTCAAAAAATAAGAGTGCATCTCCCCTGGAAAAGGAGCGCAGCTCATCGCCAGCAACAGATCAAAGCTGGACGGAGAATGACTTTGACGAGATGAGAGAAGAAGGCTTCAGTCCATCAAATTTCTCAGAGCTAAAGGAGGAATTACGTACCCAGCGTAAAGAAACTAAAAATCTTGAAAAAAAAGTGGAAGAATTGATGGCTAGAGTAATTAATGCAGAGAAGGTCATAAACGAAATGACAGAGATGAAAACCATGACACGAGAAATACGTGACAAATGCACAAGTTTCAGTAACCGACTTGATAATCTGGAAGAAAGAGTATCAGCGATTTAGGATCAAATGAATGAAATGAAGCGAGAAGAGAAACCAAAAGAAAAAAGAAGAAAAAGAAATGAACAAAGCCTGCAAGAAGTATGGGATTATGTAAAAAGACGAAATCTACGTCTGATTGGGGTGCCTGAAAGTGAGGGGGAAAATGGAACCAAGTTGGAAAACACTCTTCAGGATATCATCCAGGAGAATTTCCCCAACCTAGTAGGGCAGGCCAACATTCAAATCCAGGAAATACAGAGAATGCCACAAAGATACTCCTCGAGAAGAGCAACTCCAAGACACATAATTGCCAGATTCACCAAAGTTGAAATGAAGGAAAAAATCTTAAGGGCAACCAGAGAGAAAGGTCGGGTTACCCACAAAGGGAAGCCAATCAGACTAACAGCAGATCTCTCGGCAGAAACTCTCCAAGCCAGAAGAGAGTGGGGGCCAATATTCAACATTCTTAAAGAAAAGAATTTTAAACCCAGAATTTCATATCCAGCCAAACTAAGTTTCATAAGTGAAGGAGAAATAAAATCCTTTACAGATAAGCAAATGCTTAGAGATTTTGTCACCACTAGGCCTGCCTTACAAGAGACCCTGAAGGAAGCACTCAACATGGAAAGGAACAACCGGTACCAGCCATTGCAAAAACATGCCAAAATGTAAAGACCATCGAGGCAAGGAAGAAACTGCATCAAGTAACGAGCAAAATAACCAGTTAATATCATAATGGCAGGATCAAGTTCACACATAACAATCTTAACCTTAAATGTAAATGGACTAAATGCTCCAATTAAAAGACACAGACTGGCAAACTGGATAAAGAGTCAAGACCCATCAGTCTGCTGTATTCAGGAGACCCATCTCACACGCAGAGACATACATAGGCTCAAAATAAAGGGATGGAGGAAGATTTACCAATCAAATGGAGAACAAAAAAAAGCGGGGGTTGCAATACTAGTCTCTGATAAAACAGACTTTAAACCATCAAAGATCAAAAGAGACAAAGAAGGCCATTACATAATGGTAAAGGGATCAATTCAACAGGAAGATCTAACTATTCTAAATATATATGCACTCAATACAGGAGCACCCAGATTCATCAAGCAAGTCCTTAGAGACTTACAAAGAGACTTAGACTCCAATACAATAATAATGGGAGACTTCAACACTCCACTGTCAACATTAGACAGATCAACGAGACAGAAAGTTAACAAGGATATCCAGGAATTGAACTCATCTCTGCAGCAAGCAGACCTAATAGACATCTATAGAACTCTCCACCCCAAGTCAACAGAATATACATTCTTCTCAGCACCACATCGTACTTACTCCAAAATTGACCACGTAATTGGAAGTAAATCACTCCTCAGCAAATGTACAAGAACAGAAATGATAACAAACTGTCTCTCAGACCACAGTGCAATCAAACTAGAACTCAGGACTAAGAAACTCAATCAAAACCGCTCAACTACATGGAAACTGAACAACCTGCTCTTGAATGATTACTGGGTACATAACGAAATGAAGGCAGAAATAAAGATGTTCTTTGAAACCAATGAGAACAAAGATACAACATACCAGAATCTCTGGGACACATTTAAAGCAGTGTGTAGAGGGAAATTTATAGCACTAAATGCCCACAAGAGAAAGCAGGAAAGATCTAAAATTGACACCCTAACATCACAAATAAAAGAACTAGAGAAGCAAGAGCAAACACATTCGAAAGCTAGCAGAAGGCAAGAAATAACTAAGATCAGAGCAGAACTGAAGGAGATAGAAACACAAAAAACCCTCCAAAAAATCAATGAATCCAGGAGTTGGTTTTTTGAAAAGATCAACAAAATTGACAGACCACTAGCAAGACTAATAAAGAAGAAAAGAGAGAAGAATCAAATCGACGCAATTAAAAATGATAAAGGGGATATCACCACCGACCCCACAGAAATACAAACTACCATCAGAGAATACTATAAAAACCTCTACGCAAATAAACTGGAAAATCTAGAAGAAACGGATAATTTCCTGGACACTTACACTCTTCCAAGACTAAACCAGGAAGAAGTTGAATCCCTGAATAGACCAATAGCAGGCTCTGAAATTGAGGCAATAATTAATAGCCTACCAACCAAAAAAAGTCCAGGACCAGATGGATTCACAGCTGAATTCTACCAGAGGTTCAAGGAGGAGTTGGTACCATTCCTTCTGAAACTATTCCAATCAATAGAAAAAGAGGGAATCCTCCCTAACTCATTTTATGAGGCCAACATCATCCTGATACCAAAGCCTGGCAGACACACAACTAAAAAAGAGAATTTTAGACCAATATCCCTGATGAACATCGATGCAAAAATCCTCAATAAAATACTGGCAAACCGGATTCAGCAACACATCAAAAAGCTTATCCACCATGATCAAGTGGGCTTCATCCCTGGGATGCAAGGCTGGTTCAACATTTGCAAATCAATAAACATAATCCAGCATATAAACAGAACCAAAGACAAGAACCACATGATTATCTCAATAGATGCAGAAAAGGCTTTTGATAAAATTCAACAGCCCTTCATGCTAAAAACGCTCAATAAATTCGGTATTGATGGAATGTACCTCAAAATAATAAGAGCTATTTATGACAAACCCACAGCCAATATCATACTGAATGGGCAAAAACTGGAAAAATTCCCTTTGAAAACTGGCACAAGACAGGGATGCCCTCTCTCACCACTCCTATTCAACCTAGTGTTGGAAGTTCTGGCTAGGGCAATCAGGCAAGAGAAAGAAATCAAGGGTATTCAGTTAGGAAAAGAAGAAGTCAAATTGTCCCTGTTTGCAGATGACATGATTGTATATTTAGAAAACCCCATTGTCTCAGCCCAAAATCTCCTTAAGCTGATAAGCAACTTCAGCAAAGTCTCAGGATACAAAATTAATGTGCAAAAATCACAAGCATTCATATACACCAGTAACAGACAAACAGAGAGCCAAATCAGGAATGAACTTCCATTCACAATTGCTTCAAAAAGAATAAAATACCTAGGAATCCAACTTACAAGGGATGTAAAGGACCTCTTCAAGGAGAACTACAAACCACTGCTCAGTGAAATAAAAGAGGACACAAACAAATGGAAGAACATACCATGCTCATGGATAGGAAGAATCAATATCGTGAAAATGGCCATACTGCCCAAGGTAATTTATAGATTCAATGCCATCCCCATCAAGCTACCAATGAGTTTCTTCACAGAATTGGAAAAAACTGCTTTAAAGTTCATATGGAACCAAAAAAGAGCCCACATCTCCAAGACAATCCTAAGTCAAAAGAACAAAGCTGGAGGAATCACGCTACCTGACTTCAAACTATACTACAAGGCTACAGTAACCAAAACAGCATGGTACTGGTACCAAAACAGAGATATAGACCAATGGAACAGAACAGAGTCCTCAGAAATAATACCACACATCTACAGCCATCTGATCTTTGACAAACCTGAGTGAAACAAGAAATGGGGAAATGATTCCCTATTTAATAAATGGTGCTGGGAAAATTGGCTAGCCATAATAGAAAGCTGAAACTGGATCCTTTCCTTACTCCTTATACGAAAATTAATTCAAGATGGATTAGAGACTTAAATGTTAGACATAATACCATAAAAATCCTAGAGGAAAACCTAGGTAGTACCATTCAGGACATAGGCATGGGCAAAGACTTCATGTCTAAAACACCAAAAGCAACAGCAGCAAAAGCCAAAATTGACAAATGGGATCTCATTAAACTAAAGAGCTTCTGCACAGCAAAAGAAACTACCATCAGAGTGAACAGGCAGCCTACAGAATGGGAGAACATTTTTGCAATCTACTCATCTGACAAAGGGCTAATATCCAGAACCTACAAAGAACTCAAACAAATTTACAAGAAAAAAACAAACAACCCCATCAAAAAGTGGGCAAAGGATATGAACAGACAGTTCTCAAAAGAAGACATTCATACAGCCAACAGACACATGAAAAAATGCTCATCATCACTGGCCATCAGAGAAATGCAAATCAAAACCACAATGAGATACCATCTCACACCAGTTAGAATGGCAATCATTAAAAAGTCAGGAAACAACAGGTGCTGGAGAGGATGTGGAGAAATAGGAACGCTTTTACACTGTTGGTGGGATTGTAAACTAGTTCAACCAATATGGAAAACAGTATGGCGATTCCTCAAGGATCTAGAACTAGATGTACCATATGACCCAGCCATCCCATTACTGGGTATATACCCAAAGGATTATAAATTATGCTGCTATAAAGACACATGCACACGTATGTTTATTGCGGCACTATTCACAATAGCAAAGACTTGGAATCAACCCAAATGTCCATCAGTGACAGATTGGATTAAGAAAATGTGGCACATATACACCATGGAATACTATGCAGCCATAAAAAAGGATGAGTTTGGGTCCTTTGTAGGGACATGGATGCAGCTGGAAACCATCATTCTTAGCAAACTATCACAAGAACAGAAAACCAAACACCGCATGTTCTCACTCATAGGTGGGAACTGAACAATGAGATCACTTGGACTCAGGAAGGGGAACATCACACACCGGGGCCTATCATGGGGAGGGGGGAGGGGGGAGGGATTGCATTGGGAGTTATACCTGATGTAAATGACGAGTTCATGGGTGTAGCACACCAACATGGCACAAGTATACATATGTAACAAACCTGCACGTTATGCACATGTACCCTACAACTTAAAGTATAATAATAATAAATAAATTAAAAAAAATAAAATAAAGTAAAATAAAATAAAATTAAAAAAAAAAGAGTTAAACTCTAGATTATTTTAATACCATTTAGTAAGTTTAAAAGTTGTGATGCATTAAATAGCACACCTACCTCTGAAAACTTCCAATAAAGGTCACTCATTGACAAATTTTGCATAATGCTTTGCTATATTTACATATATATAAAACTGTTCCTGCTAAGATTCTCTCACCTAACTAGACTGCTTAGATAACAACTGATGGCTGAAAGCATAACCCATAATTAATTTTCCTTAAACAAACAAACAAACAAACAAACAAACTATTGTGAGGATCTTTATGTGGTTTAATTTGCTAAAGGAATAAATTGGTTTTCTGGCATATGATGGTTGCAGTTTTCTTTTCCTTATTCTACCTAAATATTATTCTACTGTTTATTATCATATCCATACAGTATGGTTCAACCTTAAGAAAGTACTTAAAGTCACTTGCTATTTTCCCAGTGCTTTAGATGTGAAGGATATTAAAAATAAGATGGAGTGCTTTATAGTTAATTATAGTTTCATTGTAATTTGAATAAAACAGACATTCTTGTAAAAATAGGACCAGGACATTATAAATATGAATGTCTGTGTGTTATTCCTGAACTTACAGTACAAACGACCTTATAATATTAGGAAAGGAAAGACTTATTGTAAGTTAATGAAATAAGAGATAATTTGAAAAATATTTATTTAATTTTTACTTTGTTTTGGGTCATCCTAGAGGAAAGAAAAATATTTAGATATGGAGAGATGATTGAAGTTCCACATCTAATTATCTTGTTTCTGAGACTTTACGGGAATATGGCCGAATTTATCACTGACTTTGTAGAAGAGTTCTGAGAAGAAATTTGACATAGGACAGCTGAAGCAATGAGAGAGGTGAAGCATAAATATCCCCAAACAACCTATTTTCCATATTGAAATATATTTCTTCTAAGATTGAAAAGCTTTAATGAAGTCGGAGATGACTGCAAAGTGACTTACCTGACAGATGAAGCAATAAGCCCATTCCCTCTCTGCAGTTAAAAGCTTGAAATTACCCATCTGTCATTTCTCTAGTGGGCGGGGATTATAATGGAAGGCAGCCTGCCATCTTAATTACATAACTATCCTAATTCCAATTATATATAATGTAGGGTATAAAATGCATTATCTTTCTACAATAAACTGAACACATAACAATGGCTATATTCCATTTTATCTTTGGCATTTCTATCTTTCCATTACTATTTTTCTAATTTAATGTAGTATTTTAGCACATTTTACCTTGATGTCACTGTTCCCTATTTTTTGATATTGTTATCAAAAATGCAGTGATAATTTGTTGACAGTTAATATGCATGTGAACACATATCGGTATACCACATACGAGATTTTATGAATAGAGGGAAAATAAATATGATTTAAATTTAGACTTCCTTTGTCTTCATTGTTTTTCTTATAAAGGGCCCTTTCACTTTGTACAAGAGTTCTCAAGATATGGGATCCCAGAGGATTCCGCAGGGTGTATAGACTTATTCATGTGACTTTGAGCAAAAGATCCTTGTGATTTAATTCAATATTATTTCTTTATATAGCTGGATGAATGCTAGAAGTCCACACGCAATACTTTTTTACTTTCATTTGACTCATTCAATGATAACTTTGAGCTGTTACCTTCACAACTGAGTATGTGACAGGAATGTTGAGCTGGGTAGGATTAAGATAACACATAAAAAGGAAACCTTTAAAATTTTTGATATAGAGGGACATCTAGATAGAGACACTCAATATAGACAAAATATCTTTTAAAACCAGACTTTGGAATGTTTTATATATATATATATATATATATGTGTATATATATGTATGTGTGTATATATATATGTATGTATGTATATGTATGTATGTATACACACAGACACACGCACAAGAGAGTATACTCTCAGTTCTGTGAGAAACTCAAAACCTTCAATATTTTTATTTTTATTTGGACTTTGTTTTAATATAAAAAAGTTTCTCAGACATGTATATCAGTTACTTACTTTTGCATAACAAGTTCCACTAAAAGTCACAAGCATACAACAAGTATTTATTTAGCTCATATTTACTTTTAACGGATGATCTGGGTGAGGCTTACCTGCTGCCGCTTGTCTCTGCACCAAGTACCTTTCTTCTCCAACCTGGAACCAAGGCTTAATCCAAATATATCACTTTCATGGAAGGCGTAGGAACACAAGACACCAGGGGGAATGTACAAGGCCTCTTAAAGCCCAGACTTCCAACTGGCCCACACTTACTTCAGCCAGATTCTATTGACAAAACAAGTCACATGATAGCATCCAAAGCCAAGGATTAGGAAAATATACCCTATTCCTTAATGGAAGAAACTGAGAAACCACCCAGGGAAGAATAAAAAATCATGAAGGGGTAAAGAAGTAGGTTACAATGTGATTAACCACAGTAAGAGTTGTGCTTGGTCCAGTGAGAGATAAGAACTATAAGACAGGATTTAGTATGTCCAAAGAGTTTGCAGTCTACTTTAGTCAATAACAAAGTGCTTTTCAAAAAAAAAAAAAAATTAAAAAATCATTGTGGCAAAAATGTGACTTTTGTTTTGGTTACTCATCCTGCTTTCAAAAATTTTCTATAACAATGTATAATGTGGGAGGTAGAATAGGCCTTCCAGTATAGAAGATGAAAATGCTAGACATTCTTTCTCAGCTCCTTAGAACCTAAGACCTTTTTCAATCCCATCACTGGGTATATAACCAAAGGATTATAATCATTCTACTATAAAGACACGTGCACACGTATGTTTATCACAGCACTATTTACAATAGCAAAGAATTGTAACCTACTTAAATGCCCATCAATGATAGACTGGATAAATAAAAAGTGGCAAATATACACCATGGAATACTATGCAGCCATAAAAAGGAATGAGTTCATATCCGTTCCAGGGACATGGATGAAGCTGAAAACCATCATCCTCAGCAAACTAACACAGGAACAGAAAGCCAAACACCACATATTCTCACTCATAAATGGGAGTTGAACAATGAGAACACATGGGAAAAGGGAGGGGAACATCACCCACTGGGACCGGTAGGCACCTGGGGCACAAGGGGACGTAGAACATTAGGACAAATACCTAATGCATACGGGACTTAAAACCTAAATGACGGGTTGATAGGTGCAGCAAATCACCATGGCACATGTACACCTATGCAACAAACCTGCATGTTGTGAACATGTATCCCAGAATGTCAAGAAAAAAAAAACAGAAGCTAGAAGAAACAAGTCTAAACCTCAAGATACCCAACAGGGCTTGTGTAACAGAATTCCATAACCCACTTTCATTGAATCCTGCTCTTTCCTTCAGAAGTCAGAAATTATTGAGATCACATTTCCCTCACCCAGGAACTTGCCATGCAAACTGTGGTCTGTGACTTTATTATAACCACCAAATTAACGATTTGGTTAACAATTGATTAAATATGGGTGTTATTTGTAAAATCTTAGAATAGTAGAACTAGAGACTATTACTGGCATTGGTGAAATATAGCACCCTTGATATTTGTAATACCTAAGGTACATTTGTTACAACTGAATTGTAGAACAATCCCCAAGAAAATTAAATATATTTATACATATACATACATACATATATATGTATATATGTGTATATATAAAGTCTCTTTATATATTTGTATAAATATATATGTATATATACACGTGTATATATACACACATATATATAGTGAGAGATCTGAGTTCAACCAATAATATGAGGTCGAGGTGGGAAGGGATACCAAGAAGGTTTTAAATTTGGAGCTGTGCTTGAAGAACTGGTAGAAGGGGAAATGTTTCCAGGGGCACCTGTAGCAGTGTCATCAATCAAAATTTCCTGGCAAAGAGGTGCTGGTAATAGAGGCTGTGACAATGAGCGTCAGTGAGATGTATCTTTCCTGGATGGAAGTTGGCTGCAACTCTTTCCATTCCCTTGTTTTAAATCCCTTTGTTTTATCCGCTTACCTTATCCTGATATGCCAATCTTCTTAGCTATATATATTTTTTTAACAGATTTCCTTTTTGTGGTCAAATAAGACAGGGTTGCATTGTGCTACATAAAGTCACAAACCCTGACTGATACTTTAAGTGTTCAAATTGAGAGATAAATTTTATAGCAGTTCAGAAAAGAAAGCACAATATGAGCAGAATCATCACAAAGCCTAAGGAAGATGTGGGATTTAAGTGATTCTTACAAGATATCTATGGGTAAAGAAAGGAAGAAATGCGTATTAAATATCCTAAACAAAGAAAAGGATACAGTAATTGAATTTATACAATTAGCAGTAGACCAGTGTAATGGTAACTTGAAAGAGATGTTTAAACTGGGCAACTCTAATTCTCCTTCCTGACTCTGCCACACTTTTTAATGTGATTTCTCCTCTTACCATCCTGTTTTAAGCATTTAGTTCCAAAGGCATGATGATTCGGAGGTTATGAATTTCATGGAAAAATTTCATTTATTGTTACTTAGGTGACCTCTACTAATTTAGATTTAGTTTACCACTCTCATTTTTGGTTTCTATGACATGCACCCTCTGGAGTTTTCTCCTATCTTTCTGGCTGCCTCTGTTCCATCTCCTTTTCTGACTCTCTTTCTTCCTCTAACCCACAAAGGCAGGTGTTCTTCATGGCTCTTTCACAAACGTATTTTTGTTCTCGTTGTACACATTCTCCCAGGGTAAAATTATCATTATTTTCAATTACCATTTATGTGTTGCCATTTTCCAGATCTATATTTACATCCCTGATCATGCTTATGTTCCAGACATATATAATTAACTTTCTGGGAGAACTCTCCAGTTGAATGCCCAAGAGGCAGCTCCAATTCAACCAGTTCAAACAGAATTCTTTTCTCTCCTGTTTGCCTTGCTAAATGGCTTTGCCAGTGCAGGTATCCTTGACTTTTTCTTCTTTCTTTATCTAGTCCCCGTGACCTTCTCCACTCCTACACTGTACTGAATTAATTATTAGGGCTTATTGACTCTTCTTTGATATTTCCAAGTCTGTCTTTTTGTTCCATCTCATGACATCACTTTTTTCATTCCAATATCATCTCTCACTTGACTTATAGTAAGAGTCTCATAGCTGACACTCTTCCTTCAAGTATAGTTTGTCTTCACTTTTCTTGATAATAGAGGCACAATATCTTTTAAAAGATTATTTAAATATGACCATTACATTTTTGAAATTTGTTTATTAGGCTTGTAATTGTTCTCAAGACAAATATTAATTTGTTGGTGTAATATAACCTCTCTAGATCCTCCTTTTCTCTCTCCCATCTCAGTTTCAGAAACAGTCTATGTTCATCATGAAATGTACCTAAATGTATTTATCTAAATGGGACATTTTCCTCTCATCTCTCTACTTCTTAACAGTTACTTCCTCTATACCCACTCCTGCCTCCACAAAATACATCACAACCTGGGAAATATCTAATCACTATGCAGAAATTAGCTCAGGTCTCACCTATGCTCCAAAGCTTTATGTAACTTTTTGAGTCTGAGAAGGGCTATTTCTAGGACATTTTATAGCACTCTGTATTTACTTACATTGAGGCACTACAGGTGCTCCACTAAAATTTCATGATTTATTTCTGTATCAAACACTAGACACCAAACTTTCTAAGGTCAGTTTTATACTCTTTTTTTCTCATTTGCATATAGTAGATGATTAACAAATATGTGATTATTTGAACTTGCATAGGGACTATGAATCATGGAGAGTAAGCTAGAAGATAAATATGGATATTGATTGTCATAGAAGTAGAACCAAAAAGAATTAGTTGCCAGTTTTGATAATCCAAGGATAAGGTACAAAGCATTAAAGTTTTATGACCTCTACAAACCTGCCAGCAAATTAATGGCTATTCTTAATTATTGAAAAGTACTCATAGTCTTTTATCTTTGGCCATATTGTTATATTAGCATCACTCTATACCTGCTTTTAAAGATTATTTTATTTATTGCCTTGATTTCTTACCTGCTAAACACTTTATTGATTACTAAGTAAACTCCTAGATACACTGATGCTGAATACTTTATTCCATATCAAACACTTCATACTTAATCTTCTTAAAATAACAACACATATAATTTGAAGTCTGAACACAAACCAAAAAATATAAAAAAGAGGTAGTTATTTTTATTAAAATAGGAAATAGACTAATAAACATCAAATATATTATGATATTGTTACTGTTATATGTTTAGGTGAATTTTATTTTCTTAACTGTTAACTTCTTATTGTGTTTTAAAATGAATGAATGTGTGATGAGTGGTTACACATTAAATGTTCCCAAGAAATTTTTCTTTTTTTTTTTTTTTTTTTTTTTTTGAGACGGAGTCTCGCTCTGTCGCCCAGGCTGGAGTGCAGTGGCCGGATCTCCGCTCACTGCAAGCTCCGCCTCCCGGGTTCACGCCATTCTCCGGCCTCAGCCTCCTGAGTAGCTGGGACTACAGGCGCCCGCCACCTCGCCCGGCTAGTTTTTTGTTCCCATTTCTTAGTACAGACGGGGTTTCACCGTGTTAGCCAGGATGGTCTCGATCTCCTGACCTCGTGATCCACCCGTCTCGGCCTCCCAAAGTGCTGGGATTACAGGCTTGAGCCACCGCGCCCGGCCCCCAAGAAATTTTTCAAGATATTTTTTAAAGTTCAATATACAAAGATGAAATTCAACCTTGTGAATATGTCATTGTATAAGAAATTTCTTACTTATTTTTTCATTCTGTGCACAAGAATCTTTAATATTCAGAAAGAAAACACACATTTTAAATCTAGTCCTTAATTCTTTTAGTTAGTACTTTATAAAGACATGGAAAATTTTACTTAGAAACAAACAAAAATACCATCAATCTAGAATGAGAAAAATTAAGATTTAATTCTACAATTAACTTTAGTATAACTTCACACACAAGAAACCTAAATTGATATCCAATGAAGTTCTTACATATACTCCTAATTCTTTTTTCCAAAGGAATAAAATATAATATCTACAGCTTTGGTTAGATCATGATACCTGTTTTGCATTTTTTTCTGCTTTACTTGACTTTATTCCATTTTACAGTTTTATAGTGTTCTTGATTCTCTTCATCTGTTCTGACATTGATTATTTTCTTTGTATTTGGACATTTATTAAGAGTTACTAAAAACTAAACAATTAACATTTTAGTTTACGTGTGCTAATGTAAAATTATTCAATCCTTTTTAAATAATTGTCAAAATGATTCCTCCCAGTTATCTCTATGGCTGGGTCCGCAAAATAATAATGTTATTTAACCAAGCATATATATTTGTTTTCTCTTTCTCCTATTATGTTATTAAAATAACCATAGACGTGTCCAAAAGCAATAAAACAAAAACTACGATTAGAGCATAGGGTTTCATAGCAGATGAGAATTGAATGCTTTCCTGAAGAAGGAAAAACAGTGGAAACATTGTAAAATTAAACATGTCAAGTTAGTTAAAATTCCAAAGATGTGTGGGAGAGTTACAGCTGAGGAGATGGCTAATCTGACAGATGTAATAATTTTTTTGTTTTTGAGACAGAGTCTCTCTCTGTTGCTCAGACTAAAGCTCAGTGGTGCGATCATGACCCACTGCAACCTCTGCCTCATGGGTCAAGTGATTCTCCTGCCTCAGTCTCCCAAGTAGCTGGGATTACAGGCAGGTTCCACCATGCCTGGCTAATTTTTGTATTTTTAGTAGAGATGGGGTTTCACCATGTTGGCCAGGCAGGTCTTGAACTCCTGACCTTAAGTGATCCAACTGCCTTGGCCTTCCAATGTGCTGGGATTGCAGGCATGAGCCACCATGTCCAGTGATATGTGTAATCTTTTAGAGGCCCCAGGATCAAGGTCTACATAAATCAAATCCTTGACTGAAGAGAGATGGCTAAAGTCCAGAGAGAGTGAATTTGGGTTGCCAGGGCAGGGATGTGGTTGGTGGAAGCTGGTGAGAGAAAAAGGGTGTCTGGTACTAGGAAATAGAGTTCCTTTTCAATTTAACAGTCGGGGCCTCTTAGTCTAGTAGCCACCTTACCTCTTGACTATACAAAACCAAATCTTGCTAGTCAACCCACCTCACCTATGTACATAGAATTTGCATTCAGATTTCCTTCTCAGGGGAAAGAATGATTTACAAAACACCAACATCCATAGTAGATGGATAAACCTTCAAGAGCTACCAAAGCAAGTCCATGCAGTCCCTTAATATATTAACAAAACATCAAAGGTAGCTAGAAATAGGAGAAATAAACAAAATAAGCTAAGTAAAAAAAGATAAATTTTAAAAATGATGCTTAGGGATATATAATTAATTAAAGGCAGAAAAATCATAATTTTTTTTTTTAAATAGAAGACCTAGGTAACTTCTAGAATAAAACCAGGATAAATAGTACATGCATAAACCAATAATATAACTACATAAAATAGAAAAATCAACCAGAGAGCAAAAATAATTCTTCACAGTTCTTTGTTTAAAGAAATCTGATTTCTTAAATATTCAAGAATGCAATTTATTGAGCACTGTAAGATAAAAGTTAAGAAAAATCTGTAACTTAAAGCACAATTATTTGAAAAATAGATAAACTAAGAGAAAAAACCTTAAGACATAGAAGATCCAACCAGCCTAGAAATCATAGAGAGAACTACTAGAAAAACTATTGGAAAATAGTATACTAAAGGGAGAGTCACATTGAACTACTCTAGATCACCTTTTCATGTATTCTGAAAATTACCTAAACACAGAAGTTTTGCTTTCCTTTTTTTATCTCTCTCATGGTCTCTTAAGGCAACCCCTAAATTATTTTTTTCTCTGAATATTGTTTATCCTCCTTTTTGTTGTTGTTCTTTTACTTTTTTCTCAAAAAGCTGGTGATCTTTGATGATCTCAGTATTTTAAGACAAAGAACTGCACTATTTCCAATGATTGCTCTTTACAGTTTCCTTGGCTATTATGGACATTGTCTTTTGCCATTGTCTTTTGTGGGCAGTATTTTTCCCGGTCGTCTAGTTCTATGAGGGCAGCAACTACCTGGAAGATCCAGGTACATGGTTGAGGCATTTAAAAAAAACATAATGTGCATTAGGTACCTAGGAGATAAGAAATTTAAAAGGCTGAGGTTCCCTTTTTAAGTATTAACTAAAAGATGTCCCAAGGGAAATAAAATAATACTATTAATACAAAATATACGCATTTAGAGACAATTGCTTTCTATTGACTCTGTTGTTTCATTAAGATGTAATTTAGAATAACTTTTATGATAGGTGAGAATCTCAGTTTTTAATGACAGGATTTTCTATGGTGACAAGAGACAAGAAATGCTACATATTCTGGCAGATATAATTCTGATGCAAAGTTATTGTTAAAACCTGTTCAAGTATTCCGCAACGTTTATAAAGCAACTATTATATTCCAAGCACTTTCCTATATGTTTGGATTATATTGGTAAAGAAAATATCTCCATAATGGGAATATAGCAAAAAAGAAAAAAAATTGACAGAGGTGATAACAGGGAGGCATAAAAGTGACAAAATCTGTCTGTTAGGAACTGACACATTTTGTTATCTACTGTGCATATAGAAAATAAAGTCTAAATAAATTCCCTAAGGCCTAAAAGTTCCTTGTTTTTAATTCTGCATTAAATTTTTTTATGTTTCTAAAAACAGGTCTATATCTCTACTTACACGTTCAAAATTCCATTAATATAACCTCACAAGGATATTCTGCTGCTATTTTATCTTTTGCCCCATGCTTGGAAAGTGTCCTTTCAAGCACCTTTACCATTGTCATGTTTCACAGTTATACTCAGAGATCTACATCAATAGTTCTCTAATTTCCCAACCCAGCATAGACTCAGAATCATAGAATGACTGACATAAAGTCAGGGAAATAAAGACTTGACGTTTAAATATTCACATGCTACCAATACTATATTCTCATTTCCTTAATGAAAATCTAGCCAATTTTTTTTCCTTACATTATACAAAATGTAAGGGATAACTGGACGGACAGCCGCGAAAGGAATGAGGCCAATAGACCCAAGTTCAGGCAAGCTGATTTACTGTCAGTCCTCCAGGCTACCTCTTGACAAAAGCAGAGGAGGCAGCCCCACTTACAGGCTATAGCAAGGTTTTATAGGGTATAGAACTGGGTCTGTGTGAAGGAAAAAGAAAAGGGCTAGATGGGGAGGTGGTCCTTTGTACCAGGTGTCTGACCGCTTCCTGGAGATGTTTTTTTTGCCAGTTCTGTGGTGAAAGGTAGACGTCTTAACCTCATTCTGGGACAGCTGGCCTCCGGTCAAACAGCTACAGGCAGGTTTGGGTTAGGGGGTTTTACTTTATGAATTTTGGGGTTTAGGTCTATGGGAGGGGGAAACAGTTCAGTTGGGTGGACCCTAACATCTCAGCCTTTTAATAGATGATAGAGAAGGGGCATTGATTTCATCAGACTGCTTCAAGCTGAGAGGGGGCAGTGGCCAGGGGAAACTCTGGAAGGTGGGGTTGGCTTTGGTTTTGAAATTGTGGATACTCCTGGAGTAACATCATGTTCTGTATGGTTCTGAGGGCAAAGGTTCAGATATGATTCTGTAAAAACTGGGTGAAGAGGAATTTTAAGCAAGTCCTGAAGATTAGTAGAAGAAAAAGGATTATAGCGGGTGCAAGGTGAGGGAGTAGCCAGGGGCCCAGGTGCTGAGAGACCATGAGGGCCAAGAAGGCCAGGAAGAGGAGCTGCTTTCCCTGATCTTTTGGGCTCGATCTTTGACTTTTTTTTTTTTTTTTTAACTTCATCTTGAACTAAGCCTGACTGGTTAAAATAAAAGTAGCATTCTTTGTCTAGGAAAATGCAGAGTCCTCCTTTGTCAGCGGTCAGTAGTTTGAGACCTCTGCGATTTTGTAAGACGACTGCTGCTTGGGATTCTAGCTGAGCTTGTAAGGTGGATATAGAAGTTGCAAGGTTGTCTATACCATCTGAAAGGTCTTTTGATGTGGTTTTATGGTAATAAGAGGAGGTTGGGATTCCTGTTACTCCTCTGCCTGTGGCCACTGTGATGCCTAGGTCTACGAGTAGTGACATAAGCTGTATGCCCAGTGCCTGCAGTGTGGCATTTGAGTATTTAGGGTTTGGAGGGGTAGGTTTTCTCTGGAGCTATGTCTGTTTTAGGGCTGAGGAAGACCACTGTACAGGTGCCTGTGCAGTTGGTGGGTAGACAGAGGTAGGTGTAGGTGCCACATAGAAAGAATATACCTTGGCTAGGGAGGCAGAATTGGAAATGTGTGGCAAAAATGGGGTGTAAAATGTTGTTCTCCGTGCACCAGGTGTGGAGGGAGGAGGCTAGAGCCACTCTGGTTAGGGGTTGAAGGGGGTGTGTTGAGGTGAGCTGGCTAGCTCCTACTGTTGAGTTTTCTAGGTGTAGAAAGAAGCGTTTTGTGTCAATAAGTAGTTTGTTTGAGGGTGTGTTAGGCAGTGAGATTTCCATGCATTCGGAAGTGGGGATGGCATTTAGTCAAGTGCTCCACCCTGTGATTTGTATTCAGGGCCTCTCTCCGTTCTTGCAGAATCCAGATGTTTTTCCCATGACTTGGGTCTGACGGGGGTTGGAGATTTTGAGAATTTGTGTGGAGTTTGTTACTGTTACTGTTTGGATGCCTGTCGGGGGAATGCGTGTTAGAGTACAGTGCATAAGTTAGAAGAGAGGATGTCTAGGGGGACTCCTGAGAAAAGTTCACATTTTATGCATAGGAATACTTGTTGGCTGAGTACTGAGTCTGAGGTAAGTGCTCCTAAGATAACCATGTATTCTGAATTGTGTGTGGTAAGATTGAGTTTGTAACTTTTGAGTGCATTTACTCCTCCAAAACTTTGGTAGAGGCGGTGGAGAGTTATATTGGTGAGAATCCAGTCTTTGAGGGGAACTGGGAAGGTGTCCTTTGATATGGTTTCTGAGGGGTGTACCAGCAGGCCTTGGCCAGGGAGGGGCTAGTTTGATTGAGTATCGTATGTGACTGTTGAATGGTGTGCTGGAGGCAGAGCGGTAGTGAGAAGGAGGAGGGAAGAAGGAATAAACAGAGAGCAAGTGTAAAGATAAAGAATTCGGCTTCATCTGGAGTGAATTCCTGTAAATCCCCTTGAGATGTAAGATCAGTGGTCCAATCAAGGAATGACGTGAAGGTGGAATGTTCTGGGTAGGACCACGATTTTTTTCTGTGATGCAGTGAAGGAAGAGGATGAAACGGCGGATGGGCAAAGACAAGACATTTAGGGGGGCAACTACCTGTTGGTGGCTATTAAACCTGCTATAAGGAGGATTAGGAGGCTTATGGATATTGAAACTTTTTGTCTGAAATTCCACCCTGGAGGTGAGGTAGCATATAGTTCTATGGCAAAGAGTAGAGCAAGTAGGATGATTCCTGCAAGGGCAGCGTAATAGATGATTTTCATTAATATGGGTTTGGATACTTAATGGTAAGGGGTGATAACTTATCTGTGATGGTACATGGGGGAAGAGTGGGGTCTTCTGGGATGGGCTTTAGGCGGAGTCGAATTGGTCCTAGAGAAGTGCTGGAGCATTTGCAGGGAACAGTTGGTTGGTTAGTCAGTGGTGGGTCAGCTGCAGGGGCCTTTTGTAACCTGGAAAAATGGCACCAAGAGTTGTGTCCTGAAAGTTTGGTTGCAGTGGAGGTAGTGAGAAGGATTTGGAAAGGGCCTTTCCACTTTGGTTTGAGACTCACTGGAGTAAGGGTTTTTAGGAAGACATATTCTCCTGGGAGGAGTGTCTGGTCGGTGGGGCCTTGGTGGGGTTTTGGGAGGCCCTGGTCAGCTTGCTCATGGAAGCGATGATGGATGATGGAGAATTTGGGGAGGTATCCTAATTGAGAGTCACGAGGGGGTCTGTTTTGTAAGAGGAAAGGGTGTCCATACATTAACTTGAATGGACTGAGGAAAGAGGAGGCCTTTGGACTTACTCTGATACTAGCCTGTGCTGTGGGTAAAAGGGAAGTCCAAGGTTTTTTTTATCTCAAGTGTGAGTTTGTTTAACTGAGTTTTGAGAATTCCATTTGCGCTTTCGACTTTTCTGGATGACTGGGGCCGGTATGGGATATAGAGGCACTACTGAAAGCCAAGGGATTGAGAGATTTGTTCTGTGATTTGAGAGATGAAGATAGGGTCATTATCTGATTGTATGGAGTGAGGAAGATCAAATCTAGGGATGATTTCTGTTATGAGAATTTGAGGGACTTTGCAGCTTTTTCTGAAGGGGTAGGAAATGCTTCTACCCAACCTGAAAAAGTGTCTATGAGGGTAAGAAGATAATTAGTTTTTTTGACAGGAGGCATGTGGGTGAAGTGTACTTGCCAGTCCTCCCCTGGGAGTGTTCCTCTGAGATTATGTGTAAGGATGAGGAGAGGGTGGAGGGCCCCTTGGGAGGAAGTAATAGAGCATAAATGACAGTTTGAGGTTATGTCCTTTAGTGAAGTGAATAGATGGGGGGAAGAGAAATAAGGGTGAAGGAGTAGGTACACGGGGCATGCACCAATATGGAAGGATTGGTGAAAGATGCTAGAATTTCCTAGGTTTGCTCTTGGGGAAGAAAGAGCTTTTGATTTTTGATTATCCAGTCCCCTTGAAGGGAGGCTCTTTGCTGTAGTAGCGAAGCCTTTCCGGTGGGAGGGTATGTGGATCAGACTGCTGGGGTGACAAGGAGGATGGGGGCAGGGATAGAAGAAAGGGATGCTTGTTTTGCTGCCCCATCAGCCTTTATATTTCCTCTTGAGATTTTATCTGATCCTGTTTGATGTCTTCCACAGTGTATGACTCCTGCTTCAGTTGGGAGGTGTGTGGCCTGAATGGGTTGGTAAATAAGGGGGCCGTTAGTAATAGAGGTTCCCTTGGCAGTAAGGAATCCTCTCTCTTGCCAGATGGCAGCATGGGAATGAAGAAGGTGATAGAAATTCTTGGAGTCTGTGTATATGTTGACCCGTTTGTTTTTGGAGCGCTCTGGTGAGAGCTATGAGTTCTGCCTTCTGGGAGGAGGTTCCTGGGGGTAGGGGTTTAACCTCAATTACATGGTTTAAGGTAACTACTGCATACCCAGCAATTTCGGGAGACCCCGGGGCTCCAGAAGAGGAGCCATCTATGAATAGTTGGTCATCTTGGTTACTGAGAGGCTCAGAGGAGATGTTAGGGAAGTGTGGCTGAAGGTAATCCAGAACGTCAGTGCAAGAATGAGTAGAAGGGGAAGAGGATATGGGGAGTAGGGATGCCGGGTTGAGGGGGGCACTTTTGGTAAGGCTGAATTCAGGATTTTCTATAAAGAGGGGTGACGGAATTCTGGAAGGAGTGAGCTTAGCACCCAGGAAGAGAGGAGATTCTTTAAGTTGTGAGGGCTGTGGACGGTGGTGGTTTGGCCAAATGTTAGTTTTTTGCTTTCCAGAGCTAAAACAGCTACTGCTGCTAATGCTCTAAGACAGGTCATGCTTTAACACTGTTGTCTAATTGTTTAGAGAGGTATGCCACAGGGGCAAAGGAAGGAAAGTTTCCTTTTTGTTACCCTAAGACCTTGAGAGCTATTCCTCGATTTTTCGGCAGTATAGAGAACGAAGGGTTGGTAGATGTCAGCTAAGGACAGGGCAGGTTCATTGATGAGAGTGGTTTGGAGTTTACGGAAACTGGGAAGTATGTTATGTGTGGGGTTTAGGGGTTCATTGAGGGGACTTTTGGCTGCTTCATAGAGGGCCCGACCCAGGAGGACAAAGTTGGGATTCCATATTCTAAAGAAACTTGCCAGTCCTAAGAAAGAGAGAATTTCATTTTTTAAGAAAGGAGGAAGCAAGCTGTTTATTAAGGTCACTTGTGCTGAGGTCATGGCTTGGGTCCCAAGGGAGAGTTGGACTCCTAAGTATGTTACTGTTGGGGCAGACAGTTGGGCTTTGGAGAGGGAGACTCTACATCCTTTGCTAGCAAGAAAGTTTAGAAGGGTGTGGGTGTCAGTTTGGGAGTCCTCTAGGGAGGGGCTGCAAAGAAGGAGATCATCAGTGTATTGGAGGAGGCAGCTGGGGGAAAGGTTTAAGAGTGAGGTCTTGGGCTAGAGCTTGTCCAAAGAAGTGAGGGCTGTCTCTGAAACCTTGAGGGAGGACAGTCCATATGAGTTATTGTGACCAAAGTGTGTCAGGCTCAGTCCAGGTGAAGGCTAAGAGGTCTTGGGAATTAGGGTGAAAGGGAATGGTAAAGAAAGCATCCTTTAGGTGCATTGCTGTATAGTGGGTGGTGTTGGAGGGGATGAGGGAGAGAACTGTATAGAGGCTAGGGACCACAGGGTGAATAGGGAGGGCAGTATGACTGATAGCTTGGAGGTCCCGAATGAGTCAATATGAGCCATCAGATTTTCTAACAGGGAGGATGAGGGTGTTATATGAAGAATGTGTTGATCTAAGAAGGCCGCATGAGTAGAGCTTGTTTATAATAGGTTGGAGGCCCTTTGGGTGGGTTAGGGAGATGGGGTATTGGGGAACGTTAGGAGATTTGGAGGGGTCCATTAACTGGATTTTGATGGGGTTATGGTGTGCAGCTACGGAAGGGGTGGTGGTATCCCACACCACTGGGTTAACGAGAGAAGAGGGAAGCAGGTACTGGGGAGAAGGGTCAGGGGCTAGACTAGCAGAGAGGAGCAGAAGGGACTCTGGTTGAGAGAGGCAGGAAAAAGTGACGGAAGCTTTGAATTTAACTAAAAGGTCTCGGCCTAGAATGAGAGAGGGACAACGAGGCATGATAAGGAAGGAGTGTGAAAAAAATAGTACTAAACAAGGAACAAGTAAGGGACTCAGTGGTAAGCGGATGTGAGATGAATCAATCAACCCCCACAACAGAGACCTGGGAGGGATGAGTTGGTCCTGAAAATTCAGGCAAAGCTGAGTAGGTGGCTTCAGTATCAATCAAAAAAAAAAAAAAAAAAAAAAAGATAGGCTTACCTGTTACTAGCAGAGTTCCCTGGGCTCTGATGTACTGATGGCAGATAAGGCCAGGAGCCCTGGGCTCTGTCAGCCTTCAGTGGCCAGGCCAAGGAGCTGTAGGAGGGTTAGCAACCTTCCACTCTCTGCCTTGCCAGGGCTTTGAGGAGTTGGTCTGTTAGCCTGGTTGTTAAGAGGACAATTAGACGTCCAGTGGCTGGTCTGTTGGCAGGCTGGGCAAGGAGTTTTTGGTGTCCTTGGGTTAGGACATGCCCTTGCCCAGTGACCTTATTTTCCGAACTTAAAACAAGGCCAGGGGTGGGGGGCTTCTGCAATTGGTTGTTTGTGACCTTGGGTACTATGGCTAGGCTGACAGATAGCTGATCTCAGAAGCTGGTATTTAGTATGATCTCTTTGGTCCTTGTCTAATTTAATCTGCTCATCCCTATTATTGAAGACTTTGAAAACCAGGTTAAGGAGGTTTTGTAGTGGGGTTTGAGGGACATCTTCAGCCTTTTTAAGTTTGCACCGTATCTTAGGAGCAGACTGAGACATGAAATGGGTATTAAGAACAATAGTTCCTTCCCGGGAGGTGGGGTCAATGTGGATATATTTTTGGAGGGTTTCTGTAAAGTGGGAAAGAAATTTGGCAGGGTTTTCATTGGCTCTTTGGGAGATTTCTTTGAGCTTTTCAAAATTTATGACCTTATGGGCTGCTTTGTTAAGACCTGCAATGAGGCAAGTAATCATATGGTTACGAGATGCCTGGCCAATATCTGTGGGTTAATACTCCCAGGGGCGTTCCTCCCGGGGAACTGCAGCAGCCCCTACAGGCTTAGTAGGGTCTTGCCTATGAAGATCGTAGGCATGTGCCTGTGCTGCAAGCCACACTCTTGCCTTCTCTTCTGGAAGGAGGGTAGAAGAGAGGATAATGTAGAGATCATGACAAGTGAGTTCATAAGATTGGGTAAGGTATTTAAATTCTTATTTAAGTGTTGGGATCAGAGGAAAAGGACCTAAGACATTTTTCAATTTGGGAGAGGTCAGAGTGGGAGAAGGGAAGGTGGATGCGAATGATGCCTTCGGCTCCGGCCACCTCTTGGAGGGAAAGTTTGGTGGCTGGTTGTTGGGGATGCTGAGTTAGAGAGAGTGTATGAGGTGGAGATGGGGATGAATCAGAGTCAGAAGCTGGGTGGTTGGGCGGGGGCGGGGAAGAGGGAGGGCAGGAGCAGAAGCATTGGGCAGAGGGTCATGATGATCAGGCAGAGGATTATTATGTTGACAGGGTGGAGGGAAGTCAGCAGGGTCAAAGGAGAAGGAATAGTTAGAAGGAAGGGGAGCTGAGAATGAGTCAGGCTTGGAGCCGGCGAAGAGGATTTGGAAAGCAGAACAGGACTGACAAAGGGAGGGGCAGCTACAGAGGGCAAAGAAAGCCTGAACATAAGGGATTTCAGACTATTTTTCTTTGTGATGGCAAAAGTTGTCTAGGTCCCTGAGGATGTTAAAATCGAATGTGCCATTTTCAGGCCATTGGGTGTCATTGTCCAATTTATACTGAGGCTAGGCTGTGTTACAATAAAAGATGAGCCTTTTTGGCAGAATTTTGGAATGGAGGCCAAGGGCATTAAGGTTGCAGAGGAGACATCCGAGAGGGGACGTCTTTGAGGGAGTGGACTGAGAGGCTCCCATGGTAGAATGAGTGAGGGAGGGGTGGTGATGGGAGACTTGACCGGAGACTAGAACGATGGGAGAAGGCATTCCCTGTCCCACAGTTCAAGTCGGAGAGGCGCGATAATCCCCAGTTCAGGCATCCCTTCAAAGAAGATACTGAGGGCCTGGAGTCTGGGAGGAAGAAACTCTTGGCCCAGTGCTGGGTCTTTCAGTAGGGAAGGAGTGGACAAGGGTTCTGGACAGATGGCAGAACTCTCCTTTACTCACCCCTGAGATGGCCCTGGTGTTGGATGTGTCTGCCAGCAATGGAAAGGAATAGGAAATCCTCTGCCTCTCCTGATGGTTCTGGAAGGGGGAGTTCAGCTGGGGGAAGTGGGGAGGGAAGGAGAGAGGGAGAAAGGGAGGTCAAATTCTACCACCTTCCCGGGTTTCTGCACCAAGATGTGAGGGATAATTGGAAGGACAGCCGAGAAAGGAATGAGGCCAATAGACCCAAGTTCAGGCAAGCTGATTTATTGTCAGTCCTCCAGGCTACCTCTTGACAAAAGCAGAGGAGGTAGCCCTGCTTACAGGCTATAGCAAGGTTTTATAGGACTTGGAACTGGGTCAGGGTGAAGGAAAAAGAAGAGGTGGGGGAGTCCTTTGTACCAGGTGTCTGACCGCTTCCTGGAGATATTTTTCTTGCCAGTTCTGTGGTGCAAGGTAGATGTCTTAACCGCATCCTGGGACAGCTGGCATCCGGTCAAACAGTTACAGGCAAGTTTGGGGTAGGGGGTTTTACTTTTTGGCCTTTGGAATTAGGTTTATGGGATGGGGAAACAGTCCAGTTGGGTGGACCCTAACACAAAGTAAACCACACCTGGTTCAATTTATTTCTTAAGAAAGCAAATCCCCTTCCTTGGTCCCTCTTCATATTATTCATATGGAAGAGAGTTCCCAAACTATTCCTTGCTAAATATTGTGATTATGTCACTCTCATCTGGTTTTCCTTTATTCATCAATAAAATCAAAATAATTATTTCTCATGTCCAGTGACAATTATGACTCTACTCTGAATTTGATTTTATTTATAAATATCTTTTCCCTAATATTTCTACTTTTCCTTCTAAAATACTATTCATTTCCTTTATAACATTAGAAAGTAAGTAATGCAACTAAATATATACTATTAAAACTGAGACTGACTCAAGTGCCAGACAAAATAATTATCTTTCTAAGATGTGGGAGAGAAAAAGTAATACCTTTTCCTCACTCATTGCAAGGGTGGTTGTTGGCACTCCTATAACAAAAGAAGTAATAACAAAGGAAAGACATAACAAATTTATTTGAACAAAGATTTACATGACATAGAAGATTTTTAAAACAAAAACTCAAAGACCAGGGAAAGTTGTTTTTTTATGCTAAGCCTGAAAAAAGAAGTGGATAGTTGTGGAGAGAAACATGATTGAACACAAAAAGTATAACCTAATAGTAATGAGATGGGAGGAAATTAATAAGGCTTGTTTATTCATATTCTTCTTGGCCTCCAGGCATTGGGCAGTACTTTTTGGAATGAGGGTCTTCTGATCTACTTTTATGTGACGGAGGCAAAATAATTTTTTTGTAGCCATGCTTCAGACTAGAAGAAAGGTGGAAGAAGGTCACAGTGATCTTTTTGCCTCTGCATTTTTCTCAGTTGCCAACATGCCCTAATTTTAGGTAGCAAAAAAGGCATGACACTGAAGAACTAACTACGTTTTGAAACAAATCCAGAAAAAGGTAAATAAAATTATTTAAACTGATAGAATGTAGCATTTTTGTTCTAAACTAACGAAAGATGAGATTAAATATAATCGACATGTTTTTGGAACTTAACAGAAGTATTTCTATGTTTGCAACTGATGAAAAAGATCTTTTTTTCAATAATTAGGAAGTTTACATGGCAAAAAAATAATGAAATGTAGTATTAAATGTAGTAGAGTCAGTCTATGTGTGTGTATCTGTGCATGTGTTTATATATTTATCCACACAAATATTTTAAAGAATATATTGCATAAATATCACATTAAGAAAAAAATATGTCTTTTATATATTTAATTAGATATAAAGGGAGTTAGATACAATATGCTCAGTCAGTTCATTTTTTGTCATTTTGTTGTTCTTATGATATGTGACTTTCAGAAATAAGAACTAGTAAATATTCTAGAATGAAAATTTGCTTTTTTGAAAGAAATGATATGGTCTTAGATATTTGGCTTATGATACAAATTACAAACTGATTATTTAAACACAGAGTGTTCTGAAATAAATTTGTTGATTTATATTATCTAGTAATGACATTTTAATACATATGATCAATTTTATCATTTTCATAATTAACCCCTAACTAGGCACATGCAAAACATAATTCAAATTGTTAATTATAAAGGTCAACTTACTTTATAAATTTTATTTCAAATTTTCTTGCAAAATAAAAAATATAAACACTTGCATCCACCAGGCATGCACCTTGGACTATATAGAACATTTAAGATATAATTATTTACAAAATAGTATCGTTTTCTATTACTAGATTGAGAGACATATCAGAAATTTGGATTAAAAAGTAAAATATAGCACTCCTTTACTTAAACCTGACCACAGATACCAGAATGTTAAAAACAAAACAAAACAAACAAACAAAAAAACGGTAGATGGGAGAGTAAGATATAAATATAATTAGCTATCTAGGCTGTCTCTATAATTATGTAATTTCATGCAACTTAATTTTCTTCACAATTCTAACATTTTATTAAAACTTGCCTTGGTCTATTTACATCAGTTATTTAATGTACTTTTTAAAACAGCGTTTACTGAATCTCTGTTTCTTAAAATTAAGACACCAAACAAATAAACTCCCAAACAGTTCAACTGTTGGACTGTTTTATGAAGATAGCCACAATTACTAGACTTTTAATGATAATAAGATGGCATTGTCAGTCACTGGACTTCTTAGGTTTGGCAATAAAAGGCTGTACGGGCCAAGGGCAAACTTTATCCTTCACCCTCTCAAGTTTCACTGAAAAGTAAGCGACAAAAGATAGATTCATGCAATAAAGTGATACAAATTTATTGATGTGTACAAGAGAATCACAAAGTGATTACCACACCACACAATAGGGAACAGATGGCTATATACCCTTCTCTTAGGGAAAGGGAAATATAAAGTGTGGATGATTTTAGGGGATAGTAAATAATTTTTAGAGGGAGTCAAAGGGCTTGAAGAACATACAGTCACCTGGGACAAAGTCTGCTGGGTTGGCAGAACACTGGTTTGTCAGTAAAGTCTCTTCAGGTGTGTTGATAGACTTCAGTCTTCCTGCAATATGAATTCAGCACAGAGAAGGGACCAGAGATACTTATTTTCTTTTTTGTTCTATCTAGACTTTAACAGATAAGGTAACTTCCAAGAACAACTTCATCCTGTTCTTTGGAAGAGGCAGGATTGAGAGACAGGAAGCGTAGGCTCAGATCAGAGAGATGTTGAGGCTTCTTCAGTTTAGCACATCAAAGTGTCATATTTTGGTGTATTGGTTTCTGAGCTCCAACGAGGCCATGAAGACAGAAACATGATTCATACAATATTCCTGATTTTTAGATCACAAAGACTAGTGAGAAAGATTTATATGCTCCCAAATATTTCAAGTTAAAGTGTAAATAGAAATGTATAAAATATACTATAAACACACACAACTTCAACTAATTATGAATTCAAGGAACAGAGAAGAATGGTAGAGTCAAGATAAATTTCATTGAGCACATAACATTAGAGCTTAATTTAAAAAAATAAATCTTTTTGTGGATTAGGGAAGTAGAGAAAGGGGGTCCATGAAAAGAATTAATGTGAATACAAATGCACATTGTTTGTTTGTTTTCTGATAAACTTATTTATTTCTTTTTTTATTATTGTTTGAGGTATAATGCCATGAAAAGAAATGCTGAGCATTCTAGGATTCTACTTTAAGTTGGAAACCATAAATATATACGCCTCCAATTTTCTTGGCAATATGATTTTTTTGAGCAACACAAAGCTGCCAAGTGCAGAGTCTAGAATGGGAAAATTTAAGTTCAATGAACATTATTTTCAGGCATGAACAACATTTGGGCAGGTACAATTTTTAGTAACTTAAAATTAAGACACCAAACAAACTCCCAAACAGTTCAACTGTTGGACTGTTTTATGAAGATAGCCACAATTACTAGACTTTTAATGATAATAAGATGCATATTTCAAATCACCTCTCCATGCGAACTGTTCTTACACTGCAGAAAACATAATTATGAAATTTTAAAAAATACATTTTTTTTTCTCTGAAACTGAAACAAATACAATTCTGATATGGTAACGAGAAAAATGTAGTTCAGACAATGATTACTCACTACTGTTGTTATATTGAAGTTCTTTCCACACCGTGGAGACAGGCAGCTTCTTCATGCACTCAGATAATTTGCTTTTATCTTCCTTTGCTACCTCAGGTCAATAGTCCATTAATATTTTATAGTCTCTCTTCTACCACAGTACTTCCACTTATGGTGTGATAGCATTCTTTAAAGGAGCTCCAGTATCTTTTTCATCAGTTCATATCATTTCCATGCTTCTGTGGAATAATTGGTGAGAGGTTTGAATATTCAAATTTTCATTAACAGCGTTTCATAATGTATAAGCTACATAGGCATTTCCTAATTGGTCCATTCTTAACCATTGAAAACAAATGTTCTATTCTGAAGCATTGCAAACATAACAATCACCTGTGATATTTTCACTTAAAAAAAAAATGGTATTTTTCCCCTCCCCTCAAAAGTGTCATCAAGTAATTTGTGGCAGGATCAGATATGTATATTTTATCAAGCACTGTAGGTGATCCTGATTCAGGTAGTATAGGGATAACAATTTGAGAAACATTGTCAAAAGATATATTGTGCTGAATATTATTTTGGCATTTAGATGGTCTTTTAGAAATATTCATTGTTTAATCTTTCTTCACAGTGCAAAGCTCTGTGGCATGTTAAATAATTTCCTAGCAGCAGTTTGAGGAACTTTACTGGTAGTAATGAAGACTAACATTTAATTTGTACTTACTTCCTGGCTTATAGATAGAAAAAGAAGTTTACTTATAAGTTTAGAAAGGTGTCTCTCTCTCCTTTCTTCTTTCCCTCTATCGTTTCAGAGGGGTTCTGCCCCACTCTAGGAGGAAGGAATGCCACATAGAGAAGCCAAGAAGAATCTGAACAAACAAGTCTGGCTAGATCTCATTCTCAGTCCACTACCATTAGATCATACCCTTTTGTCCAATCACATTTCTACTCAGCTGTCAATTTTTCATCGAATCTAAGCATAAAAATGGATAATTTCCCCTGAGTCTTTGGGTCTTTATTTCTGAAGTCTCCCACATCATGTACAAATTTGATTTAATCAAATTGTTATGCTTTTCTCTTGTTAACCGTTTTGTTGTTGTTGTTATGACAGCATTGGTTGTGAGCCTTATGATGGGTATGGAAAGGTATCACAACTTTCAGCACCTACAATTGAAAGAAATGATCAAATATTTACATGTCTAATACAGTCTATATACCTTTTCTCCATCCCTATTCTTCCCAATGGAGTGTGATGTGCCCCACAAAAGTAAGTTGAAATAACCACAGAACC
Organism: Macaca fascicularis; assembly: GCF_037993035.2. Taxonomy (NCBI): domain Eukaryota; kingdom Metazoa; phylum Chordata; class Mammalia; order Primates; family Cercopithecidae; genus Macaca; species Macaca fascicularis. The sequence continues at coordinate 75,019,660 of NC_088376.1, forward strand.
TTAGACAAATACTTAACATTTGCAGTCTGAGCTTCCAATTTCAGCCCTACATCAAATGAATTCTATCTGCCTCAGAGCTTCTGTATTTTTTTTTCCATACCATATCTAAATTTCTATTTTAAAATCTACCTGACCTTGCTTTGTGCATATCTCTTACATTGTGTTTCACTAATTTTCAACATAAGCCCTGTGTTGATTAACATGATAGATCTGTGCTCTTCTATTTGATATTACTCTTTATCATCAAAGATTCTTCCCCAACTGTGTGCCTTTTGCTTGGAATATCTCTTATCCACCTCATTATTTTTCCAATTTTAGTCACTTTAGGCATACATTAAAACGAATAAAAATTTCATAAACATTTCCCTAATTTCAAACTTGTATTCTAAGCTTCAGGAAATTGGAAATCAGGGAACTAAAACTATGAGTCCAGAACGAGGTGTTCCATGACAATTGATGTGACTTTGCTCATGATCAGCAAAATTATATGTTTAAAATAAACTAACGTGCAGAATAAAATGTTTAAATGTTTTTGCAGAAAAAAGATATACATATTAGCTAAAAATTACTAACTTAATATTCAACATCCTGAAAATCTAACTTAAAACTGTAATATACTTTCCAAATTTAGACTTAATTTTCTATGGTCCTTGAGATGGAATGAGCAAGAGCTTAGGATCCACATTAAAGATTTCTTTTAAAATCTACCTTGTTTTAAAATAAAAACTTTACAAAAATTTAACAGAGATTAACTGACTAAAGAACAATTCCTGACTCAGGCAACCCCCAGAATCACAGCAGATTCATAGAAACTACAGTGCTACTGCAGGGTTGAAGATTTATGGTCAGGAAAAGGAAAGTGAAGTATAAAAACAGAAGTGAGGGCTGGGTGTGGTGGCTCAGCCTGTAATCCCAGGACTTTGGGAGGCTGAGGTAGGAGGATCACCTGAGGTCAGGAGTTCAAAACCAGTCTAGCCTACATGCTGAAACCCCATCTCTATTAAAAATAATAATAAAAAAAGAAATTAGCTGAGCCTGGTGGTGGGTGCCTGTGATACCAGCTTTTTGGGAGACTGAGGCAAAAGAATCACTTGAATCCAGGAGGGATAGGTTGCAGTGAGCTGAGATGGAGATCATGCCATTGTACTCTAGCTTGGGTAACAAGCGCAAGACCCCATCTCAATTAAAAAAAAATAAAATAAAAATAAATAAATAAATAAATAAATAAAGAGGTACAGACAGCTGGATTGGTTATTGTTACAGCTCACAGTTGCTTAGTGTTTGCCTTATTTGAACATGGTTTGAACAGTTGGGCACTTTTTGACAAAACTCAGTGATTGTCACAAAAGTAGGTTACAGTCTATTTACACATTCAGTTACGTTGCTGTTCACTGTATATGGGAAAAAAAAAACTTTAGGCAGAACTTAAAATATGTAAGGAGGCAGATTCAGGTAAAACTTAATTTAACACTTGTTTACATTCTAATTAACAAAACTAGAGATACTTTTATTTTCATTTTTTATGGGTTTATAAAAGTTGTACCTATTTTAGGGGTACAAGGGATATTTTAATACTGTATACAATGTGTAATGATCAAGTAAGAGTAATTGGGTTTTCCATTAACTCAAATCCATCCTTTCTCTGTGTTGAGAACATTAAAATTATTCTTTTCTATTTTAAAATATATGATAAATTATTAACTATAATTTTCCTATTATACTAACAAATACTAGAGCTTAATCTTTATATCTAATTATATTTTTGTATCTATTAGCCAAGTTACAAAAGCACTGCTACAACTTTCAAAAACTCAATATGTTGAAGATAATGTATATTTCTGTCTTAGAGCTAAGATTTAATTTAGCAATTACAACAATACATTAAAAGAAGAATCATTGCAAAGTAAAAAATTATGTGGAGGCAGGAATGAACTTCAGCAGAAGCCATCAACTGGTCATGTCCTTCCTTATTTTTCTGTTCCTTTTCTTTGTCAAATTGTGCTTAGATAGTGTTAGCAGAAATTCTTCCCTTTACAGGCATTAGAAAGTTGTCTGGCTGCAATTATATAGGTTAACTACCGGGACTAGGAGGATGAAAGAAGTAGCTGAGAATAGTCGTTTGCAGTTGTACAATCACTCCAACCTATTCAACACAAAAATTTAAAATATATTTTAAAAATATCCAAATGCATGGCCTAACAATATTGGACAACTTTTACACAGTTTGTATTAGATATAATGTGTCAGTAAATTAAATATAAATTTGGTGATTCATTAGAATCTCTAATGTTCAAGAGTTCTAAATTAATATTTGTATATATATAATGTTTTCAATCTGGGTTCGAAGATGTTCTGCTCTACCAGTTCAGTGGTGGAATAATAAGAAGAAAGTTCTAGCCAAGTAAAAAATCTATGTACTACTGTTTAATTTAAAGGTTTTTCACAACCAAAAATAGATTTGGAAATCATGGATGAATACTATAATTAATAAGTAAGAACAAATTCTACTTTTTTTGCTGAATGCATTTTTATTAGCAGAGCACTGAAAGGGTTTAGTAGCATTGTTATTTTAGTACTGTAATTCTATTCTTTTAATGAAGATATATTGAGACTTATATACCTAAGTACCATTTTCTCTAGCCTATTATCTCTAGAAGTAAAATAAAGGACCAGTAAATACTCTGTCCTTAAGAAGTTCACCATCAAGGGCAGTAGTTCTCAATTTTGAATTAGCATAAGAATGACCTGGAGTGCTTATTTACAGTTCAGCTACTATCTGCCACCACCTTTTGATTGGGTAGTTTCTAAGGGGGAGGTCCCCAAATTAGTAATTTTATCATAATCATATGATTCTAATGCTGGTGCTATAGTGTTATGCTTTTCAGAAAATGTTGTAAATAAATATATAGATGCAAATGTTATCTATATAAAGAGGCTAGAGAGGATAAATAATCTTAGAGATAAGAAAAATAGAAAGCTTCAAAGGAGTGACTTTTTACTTGAATATTTAACAAAGTAAAATTTTTTAATTATAGAAAAAGGATAGTCCATTTCATGAAAAGAAGATAACATTACAAAAAAAATAAAGGCATGGAGGCATGAGACAATATTGTTGATTTGGAGACTAGTAGGGACATTTATGAAAAGGAGAAATAGGACACAGATTTTTTGTAGCAAATGATAAAAAATACGTAAGAATATTAAGAAACATCAGTATATAAAGACATTGCATGTCATGCTACAATGTCTGCGTGTTATACCATTGGCAAAACTGGGTTTGAAGCAATAGAATAATCTAATTTAGAGTTTTCAAAAATAAAATTTTAATAAATAAATCTGGTAGAAAAGTGAAAAGTACAAGAAAGAAGATATTTTTAGATTGAAAGTCTTCTTTTGTATAATTTGATATTTGTGAAAAGTTTGGGAAATATCATAACTTTTTCATAAATTTTAGATAACAAAAACAATAGATTGCCTATGGTTAAACTAATATAATATGGTTTTACTGGTATCTTTCAATGTTCAAAGATGCTGAATGTGGACTTGAGCTTTTAACTACTCAAAACGTTGAATTAGATTATTTACTTTATTAACGGTTTTACCCAGGGTTCTTTAGTAGTTTAAGAAAATTGAAATGTAAGTTGATCAATAAATCAAGCAAAAAAAAAAGAGAGAGAAAAAAAAACTCTAAACAACTTCTAAGAAAATTTGTCCCATAAACCAGACCATCTATAATCCAGTGGAGGAAATAGTACAAGTTAACCCAGAGGCTTTTAAATCCACTCTATAACTAAATACCATCTTTGCTTCCAGAAAGGTCATGATCAAAAGCAGTTGGTTATATATACATATGCTTTAGAGTTTGGGAATGATAAAAACTGAGCAGTAGATTATAATTCTTAATTTAAAATTAATCCCCCTGGAGATGGGGAGAGGCAGATAAGGGCAATAGCTTTCCTATTTGAGAGTACCATATGTGAATCTAGGTGTTTTGTGCTGCTAAGTACTCTGCTTAAATATTCTGAGAAATACACACATCCATACATGCATGTGTCCTAAATTAACCCCATTCAAGTCTCTGTAGAATTTAGGCTTTAAATGGGTAAGAGTTGGCCGAGACGGGCGGATCACGAGGTCAGGAGATCGAGACCATCCTGGCTAATATGGTGAAACCCCGTCTCTACTAAAAATACAAAAAAAACTAGCCGGGCGAGGTGGTGGGCTCCTGTAGTCCCACCTACTCGGGAGGCTGAGGCAGGAGAATGGCGTAAACCCGGGAGGCGGAGCTTGCAGTGAGCTGAGATTCCGCCACTGCACTCCAGCCTGGGCGACAAAGCGAGACTCCGTCTCAAAAAAAAAAAAAAAAAAAAAAAAAAATGGGTAAGAGTTGACACTTGTGCCCAAGAATGAGATGTGGAAATTGTGCCACTTTTTAATTAAATCATTTACTATATTCCATATTAAACATGTTTGTCTTTCCTATTGCTTAAAAAAAAAAAAAAAAAAAAAAAAAAAAAAAAAGTCCTGTGTCCTAAAACAGTACTATAAAGGAGATGAATGAGCAGACTACCTTGTGACTCACATCAGTACTGTATGGCACCAAGAGTTTAACCTGGAGAAGTAGACTTTTGGGAATGCTGCAAAAATGTGCACTGGATAGTATGGAATGGAGTGGGGTGTGGGGAGAGTAAGCCAATATAAGATTCTAGAGAAGTGCACAGATGGGATCAGCAATACTTTCAATTAGAAATTACCCAATCCACTGAAAAAAAAATCAGCTGAGAGGAAATGAACTCAAACATCTGGATTAGGTTATAATGAAGACATGAAAAAGCCATGAACTCTGAGCTTGCCCCGCTAAAAAGGTAGGACATTTCTGTCATAAATCATTGAGTTGATGAGGCTTATTGCCCACAGCAGTGTCATATGATTGAACTTGCTTACTTGTGTTCTTCATAAGGTTCCTCTTAGCCAATGGAAAAAAAGTTAGGAAGAAAAATGGGAATTGACAGAATTTAAATATATATCAAAAACCAATAACTAAAATTGGATTAAATAATTCTTTTGTCCTAGGCATGAGATGACTTAGATAGGGACCACAAGTTTATGAAAATCTGCAGGAGAGGTCTTGTTACTTCCTCTCCCCCTGCATTAGATGGCTTGGAGTTCAATGAATTTATTTGGAACTAGATTACTTGCTCTAGGTTACTTATTTAATCAATGCAAGTGTCAGTTTCCACATCAGTAAATCTGAATAATGATCCATAGCTTTAAGGATGACTATGAGAAAGAAATTAGCTATGCAAATCTAATCACCCTAATCAATGACAAATTCATAACAAGATCTTAGTATATGTTAGATGTTAGTGATTTATTCATTAAATATATTTCTAAATGCATGGTACACCAGCTAAACATGATTTAGAAATATAAAATTGTGAAACCACAGAATTTTAAATTAAATTCTGCAAACAAAATCAATGGTCTCTTAATGCACTGTTTCTCTAATAGTACACAGAGATTATATATATATATTTTAAAATTATACTCAGTTTCAGAAAGTTTTGGCAGGTCACGGTGACTCATGCCTATAATCCCAGCACTTCAGGAGGCAGAGGCAGGTAGGTCACTTAAGGCCAGGAGTTTGAGACCAGCCTGGCCAACGTGGCGAAACCTCATCTCTACTGAAAACAACAACAACAATAGAAAATTAGCCAGACATGAGGCCTAGACACAAGAATCGCTTAAATCTGGGAGGTGGAGGTTGCAGTGAGCCAAGTTCGTGTCACCACATTCCAGCCTGGGAGACAGAGTGAGACTGCATCTCAAAAAAATAAAAAGAAAAAAGAAAAAAAATTATGATAATCATTTATTGAGATATAATCTCTGTACAAATAAATATACTTTTTCAAAACAGCTGGCAAAGCATTCTATATAAAAAATTTTCATTGAACAAAATTCTTAAAATAGATAATAAAAATTCATTCCAGATACATAAAATATATCAGTTCTGTCAGTATTTCATTTCATTAGTTAGAACATACTAAAATAAATATATTTTCAAAAGGTTAAATTTTACTCTCATAACCTAAATTATTGTATGTAACACTTTTATATAGAATCTACTGACATTGTCATTGAATTTTTTTTAATGAGCACATTCACATTTCCTGTTTTAGTTATTCAAAATTGTCCTACATGCACATACTTTGATTTCCATTGCCTGTCTACTAATTTTTAAATCTTCTCCTGCCAAAAACATGTTTAAATAGGAAAACAATAAAGAAACTTATTATTACAACTTGATTATTTTTTGATGCGTAAGCATTTCACAAAAAGCAAAATTCAGCTCTACCTGTGCTAATATTTGGCTGATTAAATCACATTTCTTGGTGTAGGAAGATCTCATGTTTTTCTACAGTCACATAAAAATTCTGCATTGTAAGAGCAAAAGCTGTTCACTCTACTATTCATTGAGGAGTTTATATTAGAAACATGGAGTATTTTTATGACTGATAAAGTCATAATTAAGTAAATAGCTAATTCTACAGTTGAGGCAAATATGAAGTACTTTTGTAATGTTCTTGACATTTCAGTTTCTATTAAGCTTTATGTTGTGCCAAAGGAATATGAAATAACAATTCTCCTTAAAGAAATTGATGACCAACTTCAAGCAAAAACAGCCATTAAAAGGAAAAATTGTGTTTTATGTTCAGGACAAATATTCTTTCAAAATGTGATAAAATCATACTCAACAGTATAAAACTTAATGGACACCACAGACTGCCAGGTATCATAAATGATTCTCTCATAGAAAAAGCTATTATGTTTAAAATATTTTCTTTTAAACAATGGCAATGGCCACCTTGGGGATTAACTTGATGTATAGAGTAGGTACCCTGTGAATGTTCTTGAATGCTTTTTGGTTTTTAAGAGTAAGTTGGTTACTTAGATTGTTTGAAATGTTGCAAGGCACATTATATCTCTGTGCTAAGATGCCATCTATTTTATCATGTAACATCAATATTTTATTAGATTGGGGATAGGAGATATGAGACACTTAACTATACATCAGTTTTCTTTACCTTTCTGAGAATAGCATAAAAGTTCATTTCAATATAACAACCAAAATTTGAGAATATCAAGCAAATAACAATGAGTAGCCAGCAGCCCTCACACAAGGCTGGTTGGACTAAATTTTATGAGGGAAAAAAATCACAGACAGTACAGAAATGAGTGCAGTGTTCCATCATCTCAGTGCACAAAAGTCTAGCAGGCCCAGCCATAAGAATCCATTAAAGGTATCCTGACCCTTCAATTGCAGGGCATTTAAACTGCATTGACTCCTCTGCTGAAAAGATCAACAGCAGTTAACAGGCAGTCTGTGGTCTCTGGCCATGCTTTTCTGCTAACTCAGAACTCATAGTTGGGCAATACCAGCTATCCTTCCCTGCTATGATTAAAAAGTTTGGGTTGAAGCCTTTACCACATCATGAAATGTGGTGAAAGAGACTGATTCACAACCATAACAAGCCCAAGACGTGACCTCTTTGAAATGTAAGTAAGCAATCTATTCTACTTGAGTCAGTAAGAGCTTGGTGTCTAGGCAGTGCAGTGCTGTTGAGAACACTAGAAGACAGAAAAGTTAATAAAGGAAAGAAGGACAAAAGATATTTTGAAGACTGTCACTAAACTATGGGCACAGGGAACACAGACCTGTTCAAATAAATCATTCTCAAAATATAGATTGAAGCTTTTGAGCTTATTAAATAAAGGGATCACCAGTGTTGATCAGTAATTTGTGGGACTACATAAATTGTCTGAAACTCAATCATACCTCATCACCTTTGCCCTTGTTAAAACTTCCCTTCTCTGCATGGTTGTTTGTGATATAGCCAACTTATCCCACATCTGACTAACCCAAATCCCAACATATCCCCATGACTTAGAGTTGATCAAAACAATGTAAGTAAGTTCCTCTCTTAACATGTGATTTCATTAAACTAGCCAATTGACAGCTTCAGACAGAAAGCCTAAGGGATAATGCCCATGGACACTAATAAAGATGCAGTCCTACTAGTTCTCTTCCTTTTACCTTTCTTTCTCTCTCTCTTTCTCTCTTTATTACATACATACACACACACACACACACACACACACACACACACACACACACACTACCTGCTGGTTGAGCTTCTTACTGCCTTCAAACGTCCCTTCAGCCTCCTCTAACCTCCTATTCTATCTGGGACACGTAAGTAATATATTTCTTCCATTTCATTTTCATTTATTGTGGTTTTATTTTTCTATTGTCTCATACCTGACCGCACACAATCCTAGCTTTTTCAATCAGGGCTCTCATAGAAAATGGCTTTCTTGGCTTATGGCCACTCTCATGAAAGATACACCTGAAGAAAAAAATTAAAAAGAAATTGTAACAATAGAAATTACAAAAATAAAAGTGAGAATGTGAATTAAGGGAATTTTCAGGTAAAAAAAAAAGACAGAGAAATATTGTCAGTGGAATTACTTCAAAAGCACTAAAATAACTGCTTCAGCTTAATGGCTGTTTACTGAAACTATCAACTGTTCCAATAAACACCTTATTTTAGGTTTAGAACATTTTCTTATAATCCTAGGAAATATTGAATGATTAAACTAAAATAAGATAGATGTCAAAAATGTGCACTCTCACATACTCTTTTAGGCATTTACTGCAGCTCATAGCCAGTGCCATAAAACAAGAAAATAAATAAAAGGCATAAAGATTTGAAAGGGAAATGTAATATTCTCATTATTAAAAGATTATGATTATTTACATTAAAAAGTCTAAGGAATCTACAAGATGACTACTATAACTAGTCGTATTAGGAGATCAGGAATACTTCAGGTTATAGGATCAGAATGTATTATCAATTGTGATTTTATATATTATAACCCAATAATTAGATAATAAAATTTAAAAATAACATTTATTGTAGCATAAAAATTCTAGTTCTTGGGAATAAATTCAACAAAAAAGTTTAAGACTTCTACATAATAAGCTACAAAACAATGATAAAATAAATAAGAATATCTAACAAATACAGTACAGTCATAGATTCAAAGACTCAATATTAAGATGCTAGTTTTTCCCAAATTGATCTTCATATTCAAAACAATTCCATTCATAATCTTAACAGACTATTTTTTTGTAGAAATGCATTAGTTGAGTCAGTATTACAAAAGTCCAAACTATATACAAAATCTTAAAACAATCTTGAAAAAAAAGAAAAGAAAAGGAGTACTGATGTTATTGATTTTCTGTCTTTCCATAATGTTTTATTAATAAAGATTGAATGGTTTTGCCCTATTGAAAAATAATAAGATCAATGGAACAAGTTAGAAAGCTGAGAACTAAACCTCTATTTATTTGGTCAATTGAATTTCAACAAGCTGTCCTGGTAACATAATTCAGAAAGGAAAGTCTTACGACAAATTTAGTAAATATGTGAGGAAAGAAAATAATGTTAATGCCTCCCTCAAACCACCTGCAAAAGGTAATTCACAATTGGCCAAAGACTTAATTGCAAAAGCTTAAATTTTAAATAAAAAGTACAACTTATGGAAAAAAAGAAAATGCTTTCTGGCATTGATGAGGGTTTTGAATGCAAGGATATGTTCATCTGTCAAATTTATTCAAATTATATTTAAGATCTGTATATTGCACTATATATGCAATTTTTTAAATTTATTAAGAGACAGATACTCATTGTATTGCCCAGGTTGGTCTCTTGAAGGTCACTTGAACTATAGTTTCAAGATTCACCTCAGCCTCCCAAGTAGGTTGGACTACAAACACATGCCATTACTGCAGGCTTATGTTCTATTTGAAGTTTATTGCAAATGTAATTTGCTGAGTCAAGGCACAGATATGGTCATGTCCATAATGTGGTAAGCAACTGACAATTATATCTGGAATGAAATGCAGTCTAGACTTCTTGACTACTTGAGAATGCGAGTATAAGAGCAGAAAAGAAAGGAGAGAGAATCGTATGGACCTTGTTCTCTACAATGTGGCTTTGTAACTCTTGATATCTTTCCCACCTCCTGATTCTTGGGTACCTAAAAGATAACTAAAACCTAAATGAGATTCCCACTACATGGTGATATTAATGACACATAACATTAATAGAGTATTGCAGAGTGTCCTACAGTAAATAGCAGTGTGTTGGATGTACTGCTGCAATCTATACCTGGATGTTCTGTTCTAGCAATATTTTGTGTTTGAACTCCACAGATTAATGGCTTAGGGATGGCCACTGATCTTGTTCCAAGTTGTCTGGGATAGAGTTCTGAGACCATAAAGGATGTTTCATTGGTTGAATCTGTAGTGTCTGGATATTTTAGTAATTATTCACAAAGGGTTGTAGGAAAGCTTTCTGAAGGAGATGAAACCTCAATTGATAGGAGCTTTAAATATATCTATGACTTAGCAATGCAAAGGAATTAGGGAAGAGGATAAAGAAGAGGACCTTTTAGCTATCTATATTATTTTCAAATATGTGAAATAATCTCGTTCTCCCAAAGGAGACATATATATATATATATATATATATATTTTTTTTTTTTTTTTTTTTTTTTTTTTTTTGAGACGGAGTCTCGCTCTGTCGCCCAGGCTGGAGTGCAGTGGCCAGATCTCAGCTCACTGCAAGCTCCGCCTCCCGGGTTCCCGCCATTCTCCTGCCTCAGCCTCCCGAGTAGCTGGGACCACAGGCGCCGCCACCTCGCCCGGCTAATTTTTTGTGTTTTTAGTAGAGACGGGGTTTCGCCGTGTTAGCCAGGATGGTCTCGATCTCCTGACCTTGTGATCCGCCCGTCTCGGCCTCCCAAAGTGCTGGGATTACAGGCTTGAGCCACCGCGCCCGGCCGGAGACATATATTTTTAAAATAATGTTTTATCTATTCTTTACAAATAAAATCATTCCCTGTATATCTGTATGAAATTATAGAAGGTAGATAACCTATGTAAACCTAGCATAAATTTCTAAATCTGTATGTTCAAAATATTTATTCCTTATTTGTTTGTGTCACCAAAGCACTTTGTTGTTTTTATTATATCAATTACTATTTGCAATTTTCATTAAGCACAAGTTTATTTTCATAGGAATTGCAGCATGTTTACTTACAGTGCACAAGAAAAAATGAGTGCAATGTGTAAAAATCAGTAAACATATAAAATGTTCTCCTTATTTACCTTTCTGTTTTATTAGTCTTATCTGGTTGATATTTCCTTAAACATAAAATAATAGTAAATTTAGTTCACTCCGATTATTTATATTTTACTTTTTCTATATGGAAACTCATATCACAGATAAACCAGTTGAATAACCTAGATTATAATAACTCAAATTTAAGATGATTTTTACATGGTTAATAGTTTGTGATTCACGTCTGAAGCAACCAGAAACGTGTGCTAACTTGACATCTGACATTTAATAAAGTACAAAGATATAATGGTGAATGAGCCCATTTCATTTCTCAAATAAGGATAAATAATTAAATGCACTCTACTTTAATAATTTACTTTTTAAAAAAGTAATGAGCTGTAGTTTTGACTTTCTGAAGCATTTTTGTTTGGAGTAGAGTGTTGTATTCTATGGCTGCTGTAACAAATTACCACAAATTTACTGATTTAATACACATCTGGAGTTCAGAAATATAAAATGTGTCTCATTCTGCTAAAATAAATATATCAATTACTACTTGCAATTTTAATTAGCACAAGTTTAATGAAAGCAGGGCTGCATTCCTTTCTGGAGGTTCTAGGAGACAATCTACTTATTTGCACTTTTTAGCATGTAGAGGCTGGCAGGATTTTATTTATTATTTATTTATTTTTTGGCTCAAGGATAATTTCCCTGTCTTAAGGTTAATCAATCAATAACCTTAATTCCATATGTGAACTTAATCCCCCTTGGTCATGTAATTTAGCATATATCACAGATTCTGGGGAGTAGGATTTGAAGACAATATTTTGCCTACCACAGTCTGCCCTTGGCCTCTAAAGATTCATATCTTTCCCATATACTAAATATATCCGCCCTGTTCCAACATCCCCAAAGATCGCATTCCATTATAGCATCAACTCAAAATCCAAAATCACATGTCATAACTAACATTAGTTCAAAAATCCCAGATTTCATAATCTAAGTAAAGTATGGTTGAGATTATGGGTCTATACCATGTTGGGTCAAAGTTTCTCTCCGTCTATTAATTATGAATTTCAAAAAAAAAGATATCTACTTTTAAAGCACAATGATTTGAAAAACATAGACCAATTATAAGTATTTTTATTTTAAAAGGTAGAAAAATGAAAGAAAAAATGAGTCACCAGTTTAAAATAATTGTTAATTCCAGCCAAGGAAACTCCGTTTGATTTCAAGGCCAGGGACTAATTCTTAGGTAGGTATCAGGTAAATAAAGACTGAAAAATAATAATAAAATATAAGTTGTCTTCCATTTCCTCAAATAATTTATTTACTAGTTTAATAATATAAATTAACTCAGAGGCAGAATTTTGTCTAACAGAACTCTCTACTAAGAAAAAGAAGTCTTTTATTTTCATTATTATTATTTTTTTTAGACAAGTCTCACTGTTGCCCAAGTTGGAGTGCAGTGGTGCGATCTCGGCTTACTGCAACCTCCACCTCCTGGGTTCAAGCGATTCTCCTGCCTCAGCCTCCTGAGTAGCTGGGACTATGGGGCATGCACCACTATGCCCAGCTAATTTTTGAATTTTTAGTAGAGACAAGGTTTCACTATGTTGACCAGGCTGGTCTTGAACTCCTGACCTCATGGTTTGCCCACCTTGGCCTCCCAAAGTGCTGGGATTACAGGTGTAAACAACCACGCCTGGCCAAAAAAGAAGTATTTTATTCAAATAAATAGGAATATATATGAATTTACTTTTGACTCTAAAACCTCCAAGCAGATTTGAATAGTTATTTATAAAAGCAATGATAAACTGAAAAAGTATTTATTGATTCAGTCTTAACTCAGGGATGTCTTCTAGCGCATTTAATATAGTCATTTTTGGCGTGAACCCGGGAGGCGCAGCTTGCAGTGAGCCGAGATCCGGCCACTGCACTCCAGCCTGGGCGACAGAGCGAGACTCTGTCTCAAAAAAAAAAAAAAAAAAAAAAGAAAATATTGTTAAATATTTAACAATTGCTTCAGTTACTTCCTCTTACATTGGAGAAAGAACATTGACCTAACCTGAATGAGATAGTACCTAAAGCAATTATTTCATTTCTTAACTATTACTTAAGTTTATCATTGCTCTTGTAAATACCTACTCTAATCTACTTAAAGGTTTTACAGTCAAAGGCTTCAGAGTGAAAAGAAAATAAATATATATTCTAATTTATTTGAATAAAATACTTCTTTTTCTTAGTAGAAAACACTGTTAGTCAAAAATTTGCCTCCAGATTAATTTATATTATTAAACGAATAAATTGTCTTAGGGAATAGAAGCCAACTTATATTTTATTATTATTTTTCAGTCTTTATTTTCCTGCTACTTACCCAAGTTATAATTGGTTACGTTTATCAAATATAATAAAGCCCCATCAGGTGCAAGGGATAAAATATATATGGACGTCTATTTTATGTATTTTTAAAAATTGGAAATTCATTTCTGGCAGAATAAAAATAGCCATTTTTTAAATACACATGCGTACTTGGCTCACTGCAACCTCCGCCTCCTGGGCTCAAGCAATTCTCCTGCCTCAGCCTTCCAAGTATCTGGGATTATAGGTGCACGCCACCACACCTGGCTAGTTTTTGTATTTTTATTAGAGATGCGATTTCATCATTTTGGGCAGGCTGATCTTGAATTGCTGACCTCAAGTGATCCACCTGCTTAGGCCTCTGAAAGTGCTGGGATTACAGGAGTGAGCAACCGTGCCTGGCCTTAGATGGGTTTATTTGCTGTATATTACTTCAGATTACATTTCTTATGTAGAGTGCAGAAAGCAGAATTTTGACAGTAACTCTTATGTTAGAGAAAAATGTACTAATCTTTAATAAGTATGTGATACATATATTAAATATTTAAAAAATAATTATCTTTAAGATAACTGATATGATGTTGAAGGTTTGCTTTTTTATGCATCACTTTTTATCTGGTAATGAAAGGAACATTTTTAATTCAACAGTTAAGGATTAAAATGTAAATTGTATGATGTGTTACCCCAAGTGACTGATCACTATTAGTACTATTACTAAGTTCATAATTATTGTTTTTATTTAAATTTAAATTTAAAGTGTTACCTTTTGATTTACTTATTAATCTCAATAATGTTGTTTTTACTATCTCACCTAAAATATTATTTTCTTCTGGATTATAATTTCATCATTGTGTGATATGCAACTTGTTTACCAAAGCGTTATGTCACAATAACAAGTTTGTAAATTTTGGAATTTGACCAACTTGTTCCATATTCTTACTCTGTCATTTACTACTTTTTAGTATTATTAATCTCAAACAGATGACTTTATTTTGCTAAACTTTGATTTTAATGTCTGTTATATGGACCACTCTGTCAAATTTCTTACTTAATAAACAGTATATAGCATTAATTATTACTCTATATATAATTAACAAGTTTTGGAGAACATTTTATGTGAGTCTAAATTTATTGATGTTGGTGTACTTGCACAACATCTTGAATTCATTGTACAAATCCCATAAATAGCCTGACTTTGGTTTTGATGTTTGACTGCTGACAGCTTTCAATACCTACAATTCCCAATTTCTCTTTTGCCTGTATCTCTAAAAATTGCTAAGGATAGCTTGGTTTTCCTTCCTTTGGCACTAACAGGAAATTCAAACCATGCAAATCCTAGCCATTTGAGGCAAGCCTCAACACAACCCCATTTCCCAATCACATAAAACCCCAAGCCACTTGCCACCGTGCTCTCTTAACTCGTTTTTAGACCTGCTTTGGTGCTTGCTGTGCTCTATGCAGAAATCCTCATTTTCCAAGAATTTTAGCCTCATTTTAGCTTTTTGGTGATTATGTGCAACCATTAATCTTGACATTCAAACCAATTATAGGTGAATGGGGATGGAAGGGTGCCTTCTGTTTTTAAAAGTTACTAAAACAACTATATTAGGCAATTTGATGTTTTATGATTTATTTTTGCTCAATTGTTACATAAATCATGAACTAGTGACATGATAAATATAATCTCTATGATTTAATTTTGTTGATTTATTTGTATACTCAAAACTCTGTTATAGGTGTTGTACAGTCATGCATCACTTAATGATGGGATACATTCTGAGAAATGCATCATTATGCAGTTTCACTGCTGTGCAAACCTCATAGAGTAGGCCTGCACAAATCTAGATGATGTAGCCTGCTACATACCTAGGCTGTATGGTATAGCCTATTGCTGCTAGTCTACAAACCTTTTCAGCATGTTACTGTACTGAATATTGTAGGCAATTATAATGCAATAGTAATGGCTCATATGTCTAAAAATATCTAAGCATAGAAAATGTCTAGTAAAAATATGGTATGAAAAGTTAAAAAAAAAAAAAAAAAAAAGAGGCACACCCACTTAGGGCACTCACCATGACTGGAACTTGCAAGACTAAAAGTTTCTCTGGGTGAGTCAGTGAGAGGTTGGTGAAACTGAACACCTAGGACACTACTCTATGCTACTATAGGCTTTATAAACACTGCAGAATTAGGATACACTAAAGTCATTAAAATTTTTTTTCAACGATAAGTTAACTAGCTTACTGTAACATTTTTACTTTATAATTGTAAAAAACTTTTTTGATTTATAATACTTAGCTTAAAACTCTGTATAGCTGTACAGAAATATTTTCTTTCTCGATATCCTTATTCTGTAAGCTTTTTGCTATCTTTGACTTATTTTATTTTCTGCTTTCTACCTTCTTTAGTTAAAAACTAAGAAACAAACATACAAATTAGCCTAGGCTTACACAGGGTCAGGACTGTTAGTATCACTGTCTTCCAACTTCACATGTTGTCCCACTGGAAGGTCTTCAGTGGCAATAACATTCATGGAATTCTTATGTCCTATAATAACAATGCTTTATTCTAGAATATGTTCTGAAGGACCTGCCTGAGGATGTTCTACAGTTAACTTATATACAGTTATATAAGAAATACACTCTAAAATAGAAGTATACTCTAAAATAATAATTTTAAAGTATAGTATATTAAATACATAAACCAGTAACATAAATAAAAAGGAATAATATAGTAAAGGTGTGCTTTGGAATGTCAAGGTATGCCCTCTAGAGGTCATGATATCACAAAGAAGTTTGTGAGCAGAGGGTTCAACTTCCTTTTGTTCCTATTTTATCAGTATTATCAGTTTCCTAAAGAAGTTTCCTATGACCAATTTCTTTCCAGAGAAAAATGTTAACCCTTAATAAGAGAGGGCTTTGCAAGATATACTGGTACCAATAGAAAGTGAACTGCTATGGCACCCTTTAGGGATTTTTCCCTGAAGAACCGTAGAGATGGGAAATCTTGTCAGCAGCTACAATTTGAAGGGAACTATTCTTTGTCCAGGAGAATGAATCCTGTAATAGTTTGGTGCTTTCCGCACACTTTATCTGTTGTCTTACAATTTTTCAATCTCCTGTGGTTAGAGATAAATGATGATGTAATGTAATGACATCTGACCAAAGGCTATGAAACAGAGTAAGGAATGTTAACATTGCCCTTCAGCTTTTCTTTCTACTGCTGCAGCAATTGAGCATGACTCATGTTTCAAATGGTACAGCTACGAGGCAGTAAAGCCTTGTGTGTTTCCAAGTGATTTCTGTAGCAGAACCCCTGCTTGTATACTCACCATAGTATGCTCTGTATCTGTAACAGGAATAAAAAGGAAACCTTTGGCTGGGCATGGTGGCTCACACCTATAATCGCAGCACTTTGGAAGGCTGAGAGGCTGAGATGGGCAAATAATTTGAGATCGGGGATTCGAGTCCAGCCTGGCCAACATGGTTAAACCCCATCTCTACTAAAAATTCAAAAAAATTAGCTGAGCATGGTGGTGGGCACCTGTACTCCTAGCTACTGGGAGTCTGAGGCAGGAGAATTGCTTGAACCCTGAAGGCAGAGGTTGCAGGGGCAGGGATTATGTCACTGTGCTCCAGCCTGGGTGACTGAGCAAGACTCCATCTAAAAACAAAACAAAGCAAAATAAAACCGAAAGGAAATCTTTGTACTGTTAAGTAATTAAGATAGTAAGATTTTTTTTTTTCTTAGCATATTCTGGTATATTCTGACCAATACTAATGGTCAATGGTAATTCATGAATAACAAGGGATTTGACAGGATTTCAGGTATGTGGAAAGAACAAGACTAGAGAATTTTCTATCAAAGATATTTAAACTTAGCTTAAGCAACATAGACTAAATTCACTGCTGAAAATCAAAGTGAATGGAGGAGAATATATATATTATTATTTCATCAAAATCTTCAACTTGCAAAAAAAAAAAAAAAAAAAAAAAAAAAAAGGCTGCCTGTCCCTATATTTGGTGTCTTTGTGAGTTTAGAAGTTTTAAACTGAAGGGGAAAATGCTTTCACCAGAAAACATAAGAGAGATTCCTTTGAACTGAAAGTTGCAACTGCTACTTGGCCTTTTGGGACTCATCCTATTGGGTGAGCAATTTATAAAACTTGATGAGAAATGAAAACAAATTCTGCTATGCAAGTTGAAAATAGTTATTTCTAAATATTCTAGATGTCATTGTTTACAGTGCATGAACAAGTCATGTACTCCAATTCATCCAGATGTATTGTTCCGAATTTTGAATTTGATTTTAGTAACAAGATTTACTAGAGAACAATAGAAAAACTTTCGTGGAGGTGCTACTATTGGGAAAAAGCACTAATATAATTATAGTCTATAATGACAGAAATGCTATTAGTATTATGTAGTGTACAATACAAGCTCTGTTTATAGTATAAGTCAATTCATCTGGTATTCATCAGTCCTGGCAAAGGAGTTTTCCTGGAGCATGTTTCTGGATAATGTTGTTTGGGGCCATGACCACATAACCTGTGATAATTGATTCTCCATCTCCAGTGCTGATTTTGGGAGCCATCTACAGATAATTTAATAAATCCTTTTTTTAGACCATATGCCATTAATATCTACTATTGCAAATGGAAATCCTTGACTATGGTAGCAATTTCTTATGAATTCACGTTTTCTATCAAAAGAAGTAAATTCAAGAAGAACTTTAATCAACCAGGTTCAAATGGAAAAGCAAAGTAGTTGAGAACATGAGATTCAAGAGCACAGGTTACTAGAACTAGGGTTATCATAGAATTGGAAAATAAGTGAGGCCCTAGTCTTAAAGTTAATATTTATGATATGGAACACACTTGAATTATGAGAAATGAATGTTCAGGGACATGGCTAAAGTAGATGACAAAAAAAGGACAATTGAGTTGATGAAATATGACTTAGATTGATATGTCATCCATATGATCATTAGAATTGCCATTATATTTATAGTTACAGGAAAATGTATCCATACTGAATATGAATTTATAATTTAGAGGACAGTAAAAGTCAATGATAAATGGAAGTAGAAATTATTTAGCAATATTCTTACTATGAACTTAATGCTTGTGACCCCTCATCCCCAATTCATATGTTGAAACTTAATTCGCAAAGTGATTATATTAGGTGCTATGGATCTGTGGCAATGATTAAGCCACCTGAGTGGAGACTTCATCAATGGGATTAGTGCCTTACAAAGGCTGAATAGACCAGTGTTATCTCCTTCCACCATGCGAGGACATGATAAAAACATGCCATCTATGAGGACACAGGGCCACATCAAACACTGAGTCTTCTAGCAGCTAGATCTTGGACTTCCCAGCATCCAAAACTGTGAAAAATAAATTTCTTTTGTTTTAAAGCCTTCCAGTTTATGGTATTTTTGTTATAACAGCTTGAAAAAACTAAGAAAATTATAGAAGTAAGGTGCTACTATAACAAATAACTAATGTGGAAGAGCTTTTGGAAGTGGGTAATAGGTAGGGCTGGAAGAGTTTTGAGGCACATGCTAGAAAAGTTTACATTGCTGTGAATGGGCCATTGAGGTGAGGGTGGGGTGAGGGTCCAGAAAGAAAACAGCTGCAGAGACAATATTAATTTTCTTAGAGAACACCTATGTGGTTGTCAATAGAATGTTGGTAGAAATATGGATGGTAAAGACTAGTCTGCTGAGGTCCAGACAGAAATGAAGAATATGTTTTTGGAAACTGAAGCAAAGGTGATGCTTATTATAAACTGGTAAAGGACTTGACTGAATTGTGTTTCTGTATTAGTATTTTGCATCAGGCAGGACTTGTGAATGATGAACTTGGATATTTACATGAGGTTATATCTAAGCAAAATGTTGAAGGAGTGGCCTGAATTTCTTTTTTTATTTTTATTTTTTACTGCTTATAGGGAAATGCAAGATGACAGACGTAATTTAAAGACAAAATTGTTAAACAAAAGAACAACATAAATTTTGAAAAGTCTCAGCCTATCCATATTGAAAACAATAAAAAATCCTCTTCAGGAGAGAACACCAAAGGTATGAGCAAATGACCACATAGTAAGGAGACTCATCAGGTATCTGAACAGAAGCCAGAACCTATTGGTCAAGACAATACAAGAATGACCTCAGCAACAATTCAGAAATCATCATGCCTGCCACTGTCATCAAAGGTTCAGAGTGCAAAAGCTCCAGTGAGTGCATAACCACCAAAGAGAACTCTCATCAGGGCAATGTCAGGTGGAGCCTTAGGGGTGAAGCTACCCCTGAGTGTCCAGATCAGAATACCTACTGGCATGCAATTCCAGCCAGATGGAGCTGTGGGTGCATGGCCCAGGCATGGAGCCACTATAGAGGGGGGGCCAGGCACAGAAATGCCTGGGGTGAAGCCATGCAATTCCAGACAGATGAAGTCTGGAAGGCAGGACCACAGTTCTAGTCAGTACAGAAGGACAGAGCATTGAGTCAAAGAAGATTATTCTTGAGCCTTAAAATTTAATGTTGTTTGCCCTGTTGGACTTTAGGCTTGCATATGACCTGCTACCCCTTTCTTCTTTCCATTTTATTTTTTTAAATAATAGGAATCCTATGATTAAACTATCATTGTATTTTGGAAACATATAACATGTTTGGATTTCACAGGTTCAAAAGCATTTTGCCTCAAAATAACTTATGTGTTGAGCCTCGCTAATGTCTGATTTAGATAATATTTAGATGGCAATTTGGACTTTGGACTTTTGAGTTGTTGCTGTAATTAGTTAAAATTTTGGGGGTTGTTAAGATGGAATAAAGGTATTTGCATGTAAGAATGGCATAAATTGAGGTGGACCGGGGGAAATGCATAGACTAAATGTTCATGTTCCCTCAAAATTAGTATGTTGAAGCCTAATCCCCAATGTGGTGGCATTAGGAGCTGTAGACTCAGGGAAGTGATGAAGTCATGAGAGTGGAACCCTCATAAATAGGAATAGAAATTTAAATGCAGCTGAAGAGACCAGAGCTCTCCCTTTCTTTCATGTGAGGATACAGTGTAAAGACGTCATTTATAAGGAAGTGGGTCCTCAGCACATACTGAATCTGTCAGCAGCTGGATCTTGAACTTTCCAACCTTTAGAACTGTGAGAAATAAATTTCTGTTGATTATAAGCCACCCAGACTATGGTGTTTAGTTACAGCAGACCAAATGAACTAAGACAATATTACAGGGTTCAGTAGCAAAGCACTATGCAAACAGAATAACTCTTATCAAACAGTGGAAACAACAAGAGCGAAGATTAGAGTGTGACAGTGCTCTGTGGCATATGCAGGTTTATATTTAAAAATGTATTCTTTGTAGAGGGGCCTATTAAGTGAGTAGCAATCTTGATGTAGAGTGTGACTTCAGTTAAGATGTGGAAACAAAAGACTGAAAATAGAACTGAAAAGAGTTTACTGCTAAAAAGAGAGAATTTTATCAGCAAATATTAGAAAAGGTTAGAGTATCATTTAGTTATAATTCAAAAAGTTATTAAATAATTCATTTATTCAACAAATAATATTTTTTCTACCGGGTAGCAAGCACCAAGGGAAGTGCTTGAAATAAAAGGTGTCTAAATTATTGTCTCTACCTTCAAGGGATCTTGTAATCTAGGGGAAGTGGTAAAGACATCAAGGACCAATTAACATACTACATGATAAATGCCTCAGTGGGCATATTTAATGAGAGCTAAAGGAAGACCTATGTTAACTAAGCATGTTTTGAGTTAGGAAAAATGAGAAGAGTTAGAAAGAAAGTTAGAGAAATTTACCAAGAAAACAGCCTCTAAGTCTGATCTGGAAATACAAGATAGGGAATTGTCCATAGAGGAGAGAATCTGGATGATGTTGGTTAAAATAACTTCAAAAAGAAGAACTAGCATTTGAAAACACGTCATATTGAAAAACCTACGTGTAGCTCAGCACATAAGTAGAGAACAGTGTGTGTGGTGTGTTTACATGAGCAGGAGAGACAGTGAGAATAAGTAAGAGATAATCCTGAAAAGACATACGGGAACCAGATCTTAAAGGTGTATGAAAGATTTGCATTTATTTTGAATATTTTATAAAACAGGTAATTACATCTGTATTTTTAGCAATATTGGTGGATGAAGAAAGAGGATACTGAAGGATGAGACAGTTGTTAGAAGCCAATCAGGAATTGTGATAGAGTCCTTTCCTATCCATATCCAGTTAAAGCTGTCAGTCTTCAGTGTCACCCAGTTTATGGGCAGTATTAATGATACTAATTGTTGAATGTGATGCCTCCAGAATGCAAAGAGAATTGGATTACCATTTACTCTGAGTCTTATTTTGTGGTAGGGGTTTCAAAATGCATTAATTTGTCTTTTATGTTGAAGAAAATATCCTGTCCTAGCCCTCATCATTGGACCGCTAAAAATTTCACTGATGCATCAGGTGTTTGAATTATCATAAGATTTGTTTTCCATCTTCTAGAGCACACATATCTTACCAAGGCATCCATCCAGTGTCAAACCAGCACTTGCTCATCTTATGCAATCAGTACGAAACCATAGATGTAAAGAATCAGTGCAATGTAGGCTATCCAGATGATATAGACCTCTGTAAACTATTTTGATAGAGGGCAAGAGAATTAAATGGCCATCAGCAAACGTTATAAATGTTTTCCATTCCATGTGAATTCCTTGTTTCCATTCTTCTTTAATGGAGATTAAATAAAATATATTTCCCAAACCAATCATCATAAAATTGACATCTGTGGTTTTATTAATTTGCTTGATCATTGATACCAGCTGTCAATGGAATTATTACTTAGATGAACCTGCTGTGATCCACAGTCATTCTACAGGATCTTATTTTTGCAGGGGCTAGACTGGCAAATTAAATTCAGATACAACAGGAATCACCTCTCCTGCATTATTTAGGCCTTTAATAGTAGAAGTCATCTCTCCCAGAAAACAATATTGTTATTGATGATACTATTTGGTTGTATATGTGTATGTACATGTGTGTGTGTGCACTTGTGTGTGTGTGTGTGATGGAGTGTGTTTTAGAGACTCCCACATGGTGTTCCCCACTATGATAGCCCTACTTCACAGATAAGGAACCTAATGTGAATGTTACTATAACTTTCAAGCACATTAATTTCAATTATACATCATGGATTAGAGAAATAACCTCTATGGGGATTTATGAATTCAGTAAACCCATTGTGAACTGGCCTTTAACCAAGACTTCATTGTTTATCTGGCTCCTATTATTATTTAGCAGGGGAACATAATAACGTTTTGCTCATTGCTCTCGAGGTGCCAACATCAAATCAAATATGGTGTCCTATAGTCTGGCTACTCTCATTCTACAGGTAAGTGACTATAGGTCACTTTGGGGATGGACTGAAGGAATTATCATGGTATATACTTATTAAGATATTGTAGGGTCCTTCCTTAACAAAGCCGAAAAACAACTTTAATCAACAAACCTGGAAATAAAAATTGACTCGAGTCTGGGAACTAAGTAAGGGATGATGACTTTTTATTGGGACAAACACCCTCAATATTCTGCTTTTGAACTCTTGCTTTTTTGAGGTTTCAGATATTAAGCACCATTCAATTTGACCACTCTTCACTCTCTCTTTATTTTATTGTGGTAAAATGTATATTATGTGACATTTATCATTTTAATCATTTTTAAGTATATTTTCAGTGGTGTTAAGTACATTCTATTGTTGTGCATCTTCTCATTATCCCTCTCCAGAACTCTTTATGGTGAAAAACTAAACCTCTATATCCACTAAATCATAATGATGAATGGCAACCACAATTCTATTTTCTGTCTCTATGATTATGATGAGTCTAGGTACCTCATATAAGTAGACTAATAGAATATTTGTGTTTTTATAACTGGCTTTTTCACTCAGACTAATGTACTTAAGGTTCATACATGTTGTAGTATATGCCAGAATTTTCTTCATTTTAAAAGCATAATAATATTTCATATTTGTACACAATATTTTCCTTATTCATTTATCTGCTGATATAAATGGTCACTGTTTTTTTTTAATCTTTTTTTTAAATATTTTTTATTATTATACTTTAAGTTCTAGGGTACATGTGCATAACGTGCAGGTTTGTTACATATGTATACTTGTGCCATGTTGCTGTGCTGCACCCATCAACTCGTCAGCACCCATCAACTCCTCACTTACATCAGGTATAACTCCCAATGCAATCCCTCCCCCCTCCCCCCTCCACATGATAGGCCCCGGTGTGTGATGTTCCCCTTCCCGAGTCCAAGTGATCTCATTGTTCAGTTCCCACGTATGAGTGAGAACATGCGGTGTTTGGTTTTCTGTTCTTGTGATAGTTTGCTAAGGATGATGTTTCCAGCTGCATCCATGTCCCTACAAAGGACACAAACTCATCCTTTTTTATGGCTGCATAGTATTCCATGGTGTATATGTGCCACATTTTCTTAATCCAGTCTGTCACTGATGGACATTTGGGTTGATTCCAAGTCTTTGCTATTGTGAATAGTGCCACAATAAACATACGTGTGCATGTGTCTTTATAGCAGCATGCTTTATAATCCTTTGGGTATATAACCAGGAATGGGATGGCTGGGCCATATGGTACATCTAGTTCTAGATCCTTGAGGAATCGCCATACTGTTTTCCATAATGGTTGAACTAGTTTACAGTCCCACCAACAGTGTAAAAGTGTTCCTATTTCTCCACATCCTCTCCAGCACCTGTTGTTTCCTGACTTTTTAATGATTGCCATTCTAACTGGTGTGAGATGGTATCTCATTGTGGTTTTGATTTGCATTTCTCTGATGGCCAGTGATGATGAGCATTGTTTCATGTGTCTGTTGGCTGTATGAATGTCTTCTTTTAAGAAATGTCTGTTCATAGCCTTTGCCCACTTTTGGATGGGGTTGTTTGTTTTTTTCTTGTAAATTTGTTTGAGTTCTTTGTAGGTTCTGGATATTAGCCCTTTGTCAGATGAGTAGATTGCAAAAATTTTCTCCCATTCTGTAGGTTGCCTGTTCACTCTGATGGTAGTTTCTTTTGCTGTGCAGAAGCTCTTTAGTTTAATGAGATCCCATTTGTCAATTTTGGCTTTCGCTGCCGTTGCTTTTGGTGTTTTAGACATGAAGTCTTTGCCTCTGTCTATGTCCTGAATGGTACTACCAAGGTTTTCCTCTGGGGTTTTTATGGTATTAGGTCTAACATTTAAGTCTCTAATCCATCTTGAATTAATTTTCGTATAAGGAGTAAGGAAAGGATCCAGTTTCAGCTTTCTACTTATGGCTAGCCAATTTTCCCAGCACCATTTATTAAATAGGGAATCCTTTCCCCATTTCTTGTTTCTCTCAGGTTTGTCAAAGATCAGATGGCTGTAGATGTGTGGTATTATTTCTGAGGACTCTGTTCTGTTCCATTGGTCTATATCTCTGTTTTGGTACCAGTACCATGCTGTTGTGGTTACTGTAGCCTTGTAGTATAGTTTGAAGTCAGGTAGCGTGATGCCTCCAGCTTTGTTCTTTTGACTTAGGATTGTCTTGGAGATGCGGGCTCTTTTTTGGTTCCATATGAACTTTAAAGCAGTTTTTTCCAATTCTGTGAAGAAACTCATTGGTAGCTTGATGGGGATGGCATTGAATCTATAAATAACCTTGGGCAGTATGGCCATTTTCACGATATTGGTTCTTCCTATCCATGAGCATGGTATGTTCTTCCATTTGTTTGTGTCCTCTTTTATTTCACTGAGCAGTGGTTTGTAGTTCTCCTTGAAGAGGTCCTTTACATCCCTTGTAAGTTGCATTCTTAGGTATTTTATTCTCTTTGAAGCAATTGTGAATGGAAGTTCATTTATGATTTGGCTCTCTGTGTGTCTGTTACTGGTGTATAAGAATGCTTGTGATTTTTGCACATTAATTTTGTATCCTGAGACTTTGCTGAAGTTGCTTATCAGCTTAAGGAGATTTTGGGCTGAGACAATGGGGTTTTCTAAATATACAATCATGTCATCTGCAAACAGGGACAATTTGACTTCTTCTTTTCCTAACTGAATACCCTTGATTTCTTTCTCTTGCCTGATTGCCCTAGCCAGAACTTCCAACACTATGTTAAATAGGAGTGGTGAGAGAGGGCATCCCTGTCTTGTGCCAGTTTTCAAAGGGAATTTTTCCAGTTTTTGCCCATTCAGTATGATATTGGCTGTGGGTTTTTCATAAATAGCTCTTATTATTTTGAGGTACATTCCATCAATACCGAATTTATTGAGCGTTTTTAGCATGAAGGGCTGTTGAATTTTGTCAAAGGCCTTTTCTGCATCTATTGAGATAATCACGTGGTTCTTGTGTTTGGTTCTGTTTATATGCTGGATTATGTTTATTGATTTGCAAATGTTGAACCAGCCTTGCATCCCAGGGATGAAGCCCACTTGATCATGGTGGATAAGCTTTTTGATGTGCTGCTGAATCCGGTTTGCCAATATTTTATTGAGGATTTTTGCATCGATGTTCATCAGGGATATTGGTCTAAAATTCTCTTTTTTTGTTGTGTCTCTGCCAGGCTTTGGTATCTGGTTACTGTTTTTTCAATGCTTTCACTGTTGTGACTAATGCTGATATGAACAAGGGGCATGCATATCTTCTTGATACCCTGATTATAATTCTTTTGAGCATATACCTAGAATTTGAATTGCTGTATCATATGGTAATTCTATTTTTAATTTTTTCAGGAAGTGCTATATTGTATTCCATAGTGGATGCACTATAAAAACACATTCTCACCAACAGTGAACAGTGCATGAAGATTTCAGTTTCTCTTCATCCTCACCAAAACTTATTTTCTGTTTTGTGTGTGTGTGTGGTGTGTGTTTTCAAGAGTAGCCATTCTAATGATTGTGAGGTGATATCTCACTGTGGTTTTAATATACATTTCTTTAGTGATTAATGGTGTGTTCGGCATCTTTTCATAAGCTTCTTGGCCATTTGTAGCTCTTTGAAGAAATGTCCATTCCACTTTTGAATCAGAATTTTGCTGTTATTGTTCTTAAGTTTTAGTAATTCTCTGTATATTCTGGGTATTAATTTCTTATCAGATAGTTGATTTTCAGTATTTCACCATTGATTATGATGTTCCCTATGAATGTTTCATATATGGCTTTTATTATGTTGGGGTAGTTTCCTTTTATTCTTGGTTTGTTCAGTCTTCTTATTATAAAGGGTGTTGAATTTTGAAACTTCTATTATATCAATTGAGATGATCATGTAGGTTATTTTCCTTCTTCCTGTTAATGTGGTATGTCATATTGATCAATTTTTTATGTTGAATCAACCTTACATTACAGGAATAAATCCCACTTGATCATGGTGTATAATCCTTTTATTGTCCTGCTGCATTTTGTTTGCTAGTATTTTGTTGAGGATTTTGCATCGATGTTCATAAAGGATATCGTTTTATTTTCTTGTCATGTCTTTACGTGGAATGATGTGTAGGGAAAAACTCTCCTCAAACCACAATTTTCCTCTACTCTCACACCACAACAATCATGAACACAGAAGAAGACTTCTGTGACCAAATGTTTTAGGGGGAATTCCCCACACACCAAGGAGTGGACACCAGGTGTATGTCCTCCAATTCAATTCCAACACTATTTACCCAAAGATAGTGTCAGATCCCATAGATTGAGGGCTCAGTCCCCAAGACTGTACTTCTACACACACCAGTCACAAGTCTGGGCCTCTGGAAATCTTGACCTACCAGCTTCACGTTGGGGTTTCCATGATTCTCTCTTTGGGTTTGATTAATTTATTGTAGTGGCTCATGAAACTCAGGGAAATACATTTACTAGTTTATTATAAAGAATATTGCAAAGGATACAGATGAGGAGATATGTAGAGTGAGGCATGGGGCAAGGGGTGCAGAGCTTCCATGCCCTCCTTTGGCACACAGCTCTCTAGGAACCTTTATGTGTTCAGATATCTGGAAGCTCACTGTCCTTGGGTTTTTATGGAAGCTTGATGATATCAGTATTCCTTCTCCCAGCAACTAGGGTGGGACCCTCTCACGTGAGGGTCTTAAGACCCACAATCAGAAAGGCTGGGGAACATTAGAGTAAAATGAGGCTAGGAGAAGGTCAGAAGCCTGTCCTTGAAGCCTGATACACCCAACATTATAACAAAAGACTGTAACAAGGGCTATGCGAGTTATGAGGCAGGAGCTATAGATTAAAACCAATATATATAATAACATCACACATCGTACCAAGGCAAGGCTAACCTCACATACTGAATTAGGAAGTGTTTCCTCCTCAATATTTTGGAAAAGTTTAAGCAGGATTGGTATTGGTTCTTTCAATGTTTGTTAACATTTACCAGGGAAGCATTCAGGTCCAGTGTTTTCTTTATCGGAACATGTTTCACTGCTAATTTCTTCTTACTGGCTAGAGTTATGTGCAGATTTCTTCATGGTTTATTCTTTGGAGGTATTATGTTTCTAGAGACTTGTCCATTTCATCTCACCTATCCAGTTTGTTGTACAGCTTCTCATAGTACTCTCATACTTCTTTATTATTATTATTATTATTATTATTATTATTATACTTTAAGTTCTGGGATACGTGTGCAGAACGTGCAGGTTACATAGATATACATGTGCCATGGTGGTTTGCTGTACCCATCAACCTGTCATCTACATTAGGTATTTCACCTAATGCTATCCCTTCCTTACTCCCTCACCCCTAAACAAGCCCCGGTGTGTGATGTTCCCCTCCCTGTGTCCATGTGTTCTCACTGTTCAACTCCCACTTATGAGTGAGAACTTGCAGTGTTTGTTTTTCTGTTCCTGTGTAGTTTGCTGAGAATGATGGTTTCCAGCTTCATCCATGTCCCTGCAAAGGACATGAACACATATTTTTTATGGCTGCATAGTATTCCATGGTGTATATGTGCCACATTTTCTTTATCCAGTTTATCATTGATAGGCATTTGGGTTGGTTCCAAGTCTTTACTATTGTGAATAGTGCTGCAATAAGCATATGTGTATGTGTCTTCATAGTAGGATGATTTATAATCCTTTGGGTATATACCCAGTAATGGGATTGCTGGGTCAAATGATATTTCTGGTTCCAGATCTTTGAGGAAGTGCTACACTGTTTTCCATAATGGTTGAAGTAATTTACACTCCCACCAACAGTGTAAAAGCATTTCTGTTTCTCCACATCCTCTCTAGGATCTGTTGTTTCCTGACTTCTTAATGATCGCCATTCTAACTGACATGAATTTGGTATCTCATTGTTGTTTTGATTTGCATTCCTTTAATGAGTAGTGATTATGAGCTTTTTTAAAAAACATGTTTTTTTGGCTGCATAAATGTCTTCTCTTGAGAAGTGTCTGTATCATTCCTATATACCAATAATAGACAAACAGAGAGCCAAATCATGAGTGAACTCCCATTCATAATTGCTACAAAGAGAATAAAATACCTAGGAACGCAACTTACAAGGGATGTGAAGGACTTCTTCAAGGAGAACTACAAACCACTGCTGAAGGAAATAAGAGAGGACACAAACAAATGGAAAAACATTCCATGCTCAGGGATGGGAAGAATCAATATCGTGAAAATGACCATACTGCCCAAAGTAATTTATAGATTCAATGCTATCCCCATCAAGCTACCATTGACTTTCTTCACAGAATTGGAAAAAACTATTTAAATTTCATATGAAACCCAAAAAGAAGCCACATAGCCAAGACCATCCTAAGCTAAAAGAACAAAGCTGGAGGCATCACATGACCTGAATTCAAACTATACTACAAGGCTACAGTAACCAAAACAGCATGGTGCAGGTACCAAAACAGCGTGGTGCAGGTACCAAAATAGATATATAGACCAATGGAACAGAACATAGGCCTCAGAAAAAATGCCACACATCTACAACCATCTGACCTTTGACAAATCTGACAAAAACAAACAACGAGGAAAGGATTCCCTATTTAATAAATGGTGTTGGGAGAACTGGCTTTCCATATTCAGAAACCTGAAACTGGACCCCATTCTTACACCTTACACAAAAATTAAATCAAGATGGATTAAAGACTTAAACATAAGACTTAAAACCATAAAAACCCTAGAAGAAAACCTAAGCAATAACATTAGGGACATAGGCATAGTCAAATAATTCATGACTAAAACACCAAAAGCAATGGCAACAAAAGCCAAAATTGGCAAATGAGATCTGATTAAACTAAAGAGCTTCTGCACAGCAAAATAAACTATCATCGGAGTGAACAGGCAACCTACAAAATGGGAGAAAATTGTTGCAATCTATCCATCTGACAAAGGACTAATATCCAGAATCTACAAATAACTTAAACAAATTTACAAGAAACAAACAAACAATCCCATCAAAAAGTGGGCAAAGGATTTCTTAATTTCTGTAGATTCTTTAGTAATGTCCCCACTTTCATTTGTGATTTAATAATTTGAGACTTTTGGTTTTTTTCTTTGTCCATCTAGCTAAACTTTTGCCAATTTTTTTATCTTCTTGAAGAATCAACTTTTGGTTGAACTAATCTTCTCTAGTATTTTTATTTTATTTCTGCCCTAATCCTTACTATTTCCTTCTACCGACAGATTGGTGTATAGATTGTGCTTCTTTTTCCAGTTTTGTAAGTTGTAAACTTAGGTTGATGATTTCAGATTTTTCTTATTTTTAATGTAAGCATTTGTAGCTATAAATGTTCTTTTTAGCACTACTTTTACTATCTTCTATAAGTTTTGGTATGTGTGTTTTTGTTTTCATTACTCTCTACGTAATTTATAATTCCATGTGTGTTATTTTATTTGATCTAGTGGTTGTATATCTTGGGATATGTTCCATCAATACCTAGTTTATTGAGAGTTTTTAGCATGAAGGGCTGTTGAATTTTGTCAAAGGTCTTTTCTGCATCTATTGATATAATCATGTAGTTTTTGTCATTGGTTCAATTTATGTGATGGATTACATTTACTCATTTGTGTATGTTGAACCAGCCTTGCATTCCAGGGATGAAGTCAACTTGATCATGGTGGATACGCTTTTTGATGTGCTGCTGGATTCAGTTTGCCAGTATTTTATTGAGGAATTTTGCATTGATGTTCATAAGGAATACTGGCCCAAAATTTTATTTTGTTGTTGTCTCTCTGCCAGATTTTGGTATCAGGTGGTAGTTGTATAACTTATTTAATTTTCACAAATTAGTGAGCTTACTAGTTTTTCTTTTTTTATTGATTTCTAACTTTAACTAATTTTTTGAGAAGATATTTTGTGTGACATCAATCTTTTTAAATATATTGATCCATAATTTGTGGTCAAATATATACTCTATCCTGGAGAAATTCCATATAAACTTGAGAAGTATGTGCATTCTGTTTCTGTTTGGTAGAGGGTCCTGATATATATCTGTTAGATCTACTTGACTTTTGTGTTGTGCGAGTCCTTTATTTCCTTCTGCTTGGTTGTTCTATGCACTATTAAGAATGGGGTATTGAAGTCTCTAATTATTATTTAATAATTAAATAAATTATTATTTAATAATTATTATTTAATAATTAAATAATAATAATAAATAATTATTATTATTTAATAATTATTGCAGTACTATTTCTCCCTTCAATTGTGTCAATTTTTAAAATGTATTTTGCTGATCTGTTATTAGTAGAATAAATGTTTATAGTTGTTATATCATCTTTCTGTGTTGAAATTTTCATTAATAGATAGTGTTCTTTGTCTCTTATAATCTGTTTTGACTTCAAGTCTATTTTGTCTAGTATTAATGTATTCACCCCTCCTTTCTTTTGGTTACTATTTGCCTGGAATATCTTTTTCCATTCTTTCACTTTCAATCTAGAATATCTTTGAATTTAAAGTGAGTCTCTTGTAGTCAGGATATAACTGCATCCTTTAAAAAATTTACTTATCCTATCTGTTTGTTTCACTTGGAGAGTGATATAGAAGAATTTACTTGCTATTTTGTTATTTTTTTTCTATATGCCTTGTAGTTTATTTTTTATCTCTTGTTTAATGTATTACTGTCTTTTTTTGGTTTTGGTTGATTTTTTATAGTGGTTTGAATCTTTTTTTATTTCTTTTTAGTGTCTATAGATTTTTTGGTGGCTATAATGAGGATCACACTTAAATTTCTACAGTTATAAGACTTTAATTTTAATTAATTACTATTTTCAGTCATAGATGTCACAAAATTGCATCTTTATACTTTGTGTGTCCAAAAAATAAATGAATACTTGTGTTTCAATCCATTAGTGCTTTAATTTATGTAGAAAATTTTAAAAGCACAATTATAAAGCATTGTTACATTAAGACTAGCTCTGATAATTGCCTCTGTATTTACCTTTACTGAAACCATTATTTCTTCATATGGCTTCATGTTTCAACTAGCAGGAGTTTCTTTAGAATTTCTCGTAGGACATGTCTTCTGGTAATGAATTCCCTCAGCTTTTGATTGAGGATGTCTTGAATTTCCCTTTAGTTTTGCTGCATATAGGATTCTTGTTTGACAGAGGTTTTTTTGTTTGTTTGTTTTGTTTTGTTTTGTTTTGTTTTTTTCTTAGTAGTTGCATACATCAGCCTACTGCCTTTAACTCTCCAATGTTTCGATGAGAAATCTGCTGAAAATCTTATTGCAGAGCCCTTGTATATGACAAGCACTTCTCTCTCACTGTTTTCATGATTCTTTTTTTGTCTTTTGAAAATTTGATTGTAATGTGTATGTGTTAGTCTATTTAATTTCATCCTACCTGGAGCATGTTAGGCTTCTTCTACATGTATTTCTTCCTATTTGCTGACAGACTCAGAAGGTATAATTTTTGCATATGTAAAAAGGACAGACATTGTGCTTTTTTTTTTTTTCTTCTCACTTGACATATGGAATCGCTCAAAGTCACCACCATGCATTCATCATCAGCACTGAACATAGTCACAGGCAGAGGTTGTATCAGACATTCACAAGTATGTCTTTAGTCACTGTGTTCAAAATGCTTGCAACAGCATAGATAGCACCCTTCATGCTAAACTCCCTTTAAAAATCTTCCATATCTGCACCTCTGCTCACTGCTGCTACTGTGCTGCTCATACATAGTGTTCTTTTTACATACTCTTTTCAGATGATTCAATTAGAGATGCTCAACCACTAAGAGATTATTATGAATAATTATATGCCAAAAAATGGAGTAAGTTACAGGAATAAATGAATTCCTGGACATATACAACCTACCAAAACTGAATAATGAAGAAAAGTGAAGTCTCAACAGAGCAATAATAACTAAGGAGATTCAAACAGCAGTGAAAATGTTTTTCATGAAAGAAATGCCAAGAACCTGATGGCTTCACTGCTAAATTCTAACAGACACTTAACAAAACAAAACACGACTAACACCAATTAAAGAAAAAAAAAATTACAAAACAATCAAAGAGGTAGTAATATTTTCTAACTCTTTTCATGAGACTAACTTATCCTGATGCTAAAGTCACATGGGGGCATCAAAAGAAAAGTAAACTATAGGTCAACATTCTCAATGAACACAGATGCAAACATCCTCAACAAAATACTAGCAAGCCAAATTCTATAACACCTTGAAAGGACACACTTCAGAAGCAGTGATAGCTTTACTTATTCTTTTCATGTTTGCATACTTTTAATTTCTTTCTCTTAACTACTCTGACAAGGATTTATAATACTATGCTAAATAGCAGTGGTGACAATGGGCATCTTCTGCTGTTTCAGATCTCAAATAAATTCAAATTTTTCATCAGTGGGTATTATATAAGCTGTTGGTTTGTTTTCTATGGCCTTTATTGTATTGAAGTACATTTCTTCCATATCTAATTTGCTGATTATTTTTATTATAAAACAATCCTGTCAATCAGCGTAAAGACTTAAACCTAAAACCTAAAACTGTAAAACTACTAGAGGAAACCATAGGGAATAAAACTACATTAACTTTGTCTGGGCAATAATTTTTTTTTTTAGCTTTGACATCAACAGTGTAGGCAACAAAAGCAAAAATATACAAATAAGATTACATTAGAATAAAAACATTCTCCATAATAAAGGAAATTATTAACAGAGTGAAGTATACATTAGTCCATTTTTATTTCTATAAAGACATACCTGAGGCTAGGTAATTTATAAAGAAAAAAAGTTTATTTGACTCACAGTTCTGAAGGCTATACAAGAAGTATGTCACCACCATCTGCTTCTGGTGAGGACTTTAGGAAGCTTTCAATCATAGAGAAAGGCAAAGGAGGAGAAAGTGTGTCACACAGTGACAAAACAAGAAAGAGAAAAGAAAAAGAGGGAGGTCCCAGACTTTTCAACAATCAGATCTCATGTGAACTAATTGAGGATGAACTCACCCATTACTAAGGGGTGGTTACCAAAGCCAGTCCATGAGACATCTGCCTCCACAACCCAAATACTTCCCAGCAGAAGCCACCTCTAACCTGAGATTTGGAGAGGGCAAATATTCAAACTATATCAAGAGATAACATACAGACTGGAAGAAGATATTTGAAAGCCATACATTTGATAAGGAATTAATATCTAAAATATATAAGGAACTTAAACAACTCTACAGAAGAAAAAACAAATAATCCAATGAAGAAATGGACAAACTATCTAAATAGATATATATCAAAAGGTATACAAATGATTAACAGATACATTCAGTAATGCTCAACATCACTAATCATTAAAGGGGATCAAATTAAAACCACAGTGATATAGTAGTTGGGTACTATACATTGCAGTATTGCTAAGACAACACATAGCAAGTGTTACCATCACATAAAAATGTCAAATATTTGAGGTGATGGGTAAGTTAGTTTGCTTGATTTAATGATTTAGTATTGCATTAACGGGTGATAAACTCACTTCTTACCCTATAAATATATCCAACTATAATTTACCAATCAACATATTTTTAAAATGTTAAAATACCCTTTTTTGTAGAGATTGCTGGGGTTCACTTTGGGTGCAGTATTTGTGGGGAGCCCAGGTTTATGTCTTCCACTACTGTGATAGAACATATCACTGCTTTTAAACAACAGATTTTTTTTTTCTTTTTTCTTTTTTCTTTTTTATTATACTTTAAATTCTGGGGTACATGTGCAGAACATAGTTTTGTTACATAGGTATACACAAAATACCATTTAAAAATAAAATCTTCTAGATTTTTTAAAAATAGGTCCACCATTTACTGTTTCTTTGAGATAGTTTCTATTGTTTTTTTTTTCCTTTGAATAATCATCCTTTATTTTTTGTTTTAGCCTGCTTTGTAATTTTTGTTTTTGTTGTTAAAATTGGATGATTGAATCTAACAATGTGGTAACTCTGAAAATCAGATTCTCCCCATTCCCCGGGGATTTTTTTTTTTTTTTTCTTGTGGTCTGATTGCATCCTGAGGCTCATCCTGAGGTGAAAACTGAAGGTCTTCTCAGGTCTTTTTTGAGCCTGCACCTTTCCCTGGGAATACACAGTGACTCTCTAATTTCCGCAAGATACATAATTGATTTTAATGTCCTAGTCAATAATGGCTTAGAACATGGGAAAAGGAGATACATTAAAGGGGAAAGAAAGGCTCCAGCTCTACAATTCCCCTGGAAGTAGGAGGAGGGTGTTCGGTAATGGTTGCTGTCTCAGTTTATGATATGGTTTGGCTGCCTCTCCACCAAAATCTCAACTTGAATTGTAGTTCCCATAATCTCCATGTGTCATGGGGGGATCCCAGTGGGAGGGTAATTTAATCATGGGGCAGTTTACTTCATGCTGTTCTCATGAATGTGAGTTACTACTCATGAGTTCTGATGGTTTTACAAAGGACCCTTTCCCCCTTTTGCTTGGTAGTTCTCCTTGCTGCCACCATGTGAAAAAGGATGTGTTTGCTTCCCCTTCTGCCATGAATGTAACTTTCCTGAGGCCTCCCCAGCCACGCTGAACTGTGAGCCAATTAAATTTCTTTCCTTTTAAATTACCCAGTCTTGAATATGTCTTTATTAGCAGCATGAGAATGGGCTAATACAATAAATTGGTACTGGTAGAGTGCTGCTATAAGGATACCTGGAATTGTGGAAGTGACTTTTGAACTGAGTAACAGGCAGAGGCTGAAACAGCTTAGAGGATTCAGAAGAGGAAAGGAAAGTATGGGAAAGTTTAGAACTTCCTAGAGACTTGTTGATTGCCTTTGACCAAAATGCTGACAATGATATGAACAATGAAGTCCAGCTGAGGTGGTCTCAGATGGAGATGAGGAACTTGGGAACTGGAGTAAAGTTCACTCTTGCTATGCAAAGAGACTGACAGCTTTTGGTTCATGCCTTAGAGATCTGAAGAACTTTGAACCTGAGAGAGATTATTTGGGGTCTCCAGCATAAAACATTTCTAAGGGATAAAGTGTTCAAGAAGAAGCAGAGCATAAAAGTTTGAAAAATTTGCAGCCTGGTGATGTGATAAAAAAGAAAAACCCATTTCCTGGGGAAAAATTCAAGCCAGATACATAAATTTTCATAAGTAACAAGGAGCTGAATGTTAATCATCAAGACAATAAGGAAAATGTCTCCAGGGCATGTCAGAGACCTTCATGACAGGCCATCCCATCACAGGCCTGGAGGCCTAGGAGGGAAAAATGGTTTTCTGGGCTGGGTCCAGGGTTCTGCTGTTGTGTGCAGCCTCAAGACAGCATCCAGCTACTCCAGCTACGGCTAAAAGGCAACAAGGTACAACTCAGGATGTTGATTCAAAAGGTACAAGCCCCCAGTCTTGACATCTTGAATGTTGCATTGGTCCTTTGGGTGGGAAGAATATAAGAATTGAAGTTTGGGAACCTCTGCCGAGATTTTAGAGGATGTATGGAAAGGCATGTATATACATAGCAGAGCCCTCATGGAGAATCTCTGCTAAGGCAGTGAAGAAGGGTATTGTGGGGTTGGAGCCTCCACACAGAGTTCCCCATTAAAGCGCTGCCTAGTAGAACTGTGAGAAGAGGGTCACCATCCTCCAAACCCCCGAATGGGAGATCCACTGACAGCTTGCACCATGTGTCTGCAAAAGTCACAGACAATGTCAGCCTATGAAATCAGCCAGGACAGGGGCTGT
This sequence comes from Macaca fascicularis, assembly GCF_037993035.2. NCBI lineage: Eukaryota > Metazoa > Chordata > Mammalia > Primates > Cercopithecidae > Macaca > Macaca fascicularis. The sequence goes on from NC_088376.1 coordinate 75,056,412, forward strand.
ACCCTGCAAAGCCTCAGAGGCAGAGCTGTCTAAGGTTGTGGGAGCCCACCTCTTGCATCAGCATGACTTGAATATGAGACCTGGAGTCAAAGGAGATTATTTTAGAACTTTAAGATTTAATTACTGCCCTACTGGATTTCAGACTTGCATGGGGTCTGTAGTCCCTTTGTTTTGGCCAATTTCTCCCATTTGGAATGGGTGTATTTACCCAATGCTATATCCTCATTGTATATAGGAAGTAACAAACTTGTTTATACAGACATTGGCAGAAGAGACTTGCCTGTCTCAGATGAGACATTGGACTTGGACTTAGAGCTAATTCTGAAATGAATGAAGTCTTTCGAGTAACTGTTGGAAAGGCATGACTGGGTTTTAAAATGTGAGGCTATAATATTTCAGAGGGGCCCAGGGCAGAATGATATGGTTTGGTTGTATCCCCACCAAAATATAATCTTGAATTGTAGTTCCCATAATCACCGCATATCATGAGAGGGACCCAGTAGGAGGTAATTTAATCATAGGGGCTGTTACCCTTATGCTGTTCTCATGACAGTGAGTGAGTTTTCACTAGACCTGATGGTTTTATAAGGGACTTTTTCCCCTTTTGATCAGCATTTCTCCTTGTGCCACCATGTGAAGGACATGTTTGCTTCCTCTTCTGCCATGATTGTAAGTTTTCTGAGCCCTCACCAGCCATGCTGAACTGTGAGTCAATTAAACCTCTTTTCTTTATAAATTACCTAGTCTCAGGTATATCTTTATAAGCAGTGTGAGAATGGACTAATATAGTCTATTTGGGCTACTATAACAAAAATATCACAAACTGGGTGATTTATAAACAATATAGCTTAATTTCTCAGAGTTTTGGAAGCTGAGAACACTAACATCATGGCCCTGGCAGATTTGGTGTCTGGTGAGGGGCTTCTTCCTTATGTGATGAAAGCAGTGACAGATCTTTCTTGGGCCTCTTTTACAAGACACTTATTCCCTAAGGACAAACTAACCTCCCCAAAGGCCCCACCTTCAAATATTATAACCTTAGAGATTAGGATTTCAACATAAACATTTGGGGCAACACAAATATTCTGTTATAGCATTCCACTTCTGAACTCCCAAATTCTATGCTCTTCATACATGCAAAAGGCATTCATTTCACCACAGTAGGCTGAAAAGTCCTAACTTGTTCGATTATCAACTTAAAAGTTTGAAGTATTATCGAAATATTTTCTAACTCAGATATGGGTGAGACTTAAGGTATCTTTAGTATTGATGCAAATTGATCTTGGGTTGTAAAACTCTGAAATTAAACATGTTTTATAAGATGGGCAAAAAAATCCAGACATTTCCATTCCAAACGAGAGAAATAAAAATGAAAGAAATGACAGGCTTCATGCAGATCTAAGACACAACATTCAATCTTAAGAATTAAGAATAATCTTATTTGACTCTCTTCTTTGGCTTGATGCTCTGCCTTTGGTCCACTAATGGCTGTAGATCCACTTTCAGACCCACTGCAGTGGAGAACCTGGACCTACACCTTCTGTGTAGGAGTAGGACTCATGGTTTTGCTGAGTGAAGGCCACATCACAGCTCTCACAGGTTGGAATAAAATGCCTACCATTTTTCCATGCTGGAATCACTTGCTGAGACCTCCACAGATTTCAGGTCCTGGAAGTGGCCCTGCTACCACAGCTTCACTGGGAACAGCACTTGCTGCATTGTGGCCTGCTGGAGCCACACACCTGGAGCAGTGGAAGAACATGGCAGTAAAGTGTAAGTAGTGAAGCCCAAGATGTGAAGCAGGGCTGGACAGCAGCTTCCTCTCTGTTGTACTTCTTCAGCTCTTGATACCCACTTCCTGGTAGCAATTTTTTAGTCCATTCAGGCTATTATAACCATATATGCCAAAACTGGGTAGTTTATGGACAATAAGAATTTATTTGCACATTTCTGGAGCAGTCCAACATCATGGCACCACCAGAATGGTGTCTGATGAGGGACACTTCCTCATAGACAGTGTTTTCTTGCTTTGTCTTCACATGATGGAAGGGGTGAGAGTTCTGTCTCATGCATTGTTTTATAGGAACACTAATCCCATTCATGAGGATTCCACCTTCATGACTTAATCAGCACTGAAAGTTTCCACCACTTAGTACTATTACTTTAAGTAATAGGCAGGATTTCAATGTATGAATTTTGGGGAAATACAAACATTCAGATTATAGCTACATATCTATATCATATCCAAATAGGCAGGATTTCAATGTATGAATTTTGGGGAAATACAAACATTCAGATTATAGCTACATATCTATATCATATCCAAATAGGCAGGATTTCAATGTATGAATTTTGGGGAAATAAAAGCATTCAGATTATAGCTACATATCTATATCATATCCATCTCTATATCTACACCTCTTTAATGAGAGGTAGCAGTCAATGATCAGAACACAGATCCCTGATTTGGAGGGAACAGAGTCCTTATTGCCCATGGTGGCTCCTGCAAGCTATGAAAGCTGCTCTAGGAACATGTGTGCAGTCACTTGCATGGGGTATAGGTGTAGAGGATAATGAGTGCTGTAAACTAAGAGCTGAAATTGACTAAATTAACCACAATTTTCTATCCAAACCTTCCCCTAGAAGTTGCAAAGCATCAATAGACTCCATAGTTCCAAAATAGTTATATCAGACAAACTGCCAGTGCAATTACTTTCTATGTGGTTAAACAGATTCCTTGTACTTCCTACTCTTCCATCTTCCCAGGACCTGTTGTTTCTTTTTCTCTTTTTTACCTAAGAACATCATGCTCTATTAACCAACTTCCCAAATTACTGTGGATCAAGCTTTTTTGACTGTCCATTTGGTTATAGTAATTATGACATCTTGACTTCTGATGATTAAGCATTACCACTTGACACTCATTAATTTGAAGCTGTGACAACTCCATCAATATTAACGAGCCTAGCTCTTCATTGCTTTACCTACCATCAGCCAGGACCTGCAGAGGAAAACTGCCAATCTTCCTAGCAACACTACCACCCATCTCACCAACACAATTCTGGTGAACTTTCTTAATGGTGTATCTTCTGAGCCCTCTCATGGAACATAAATTTTGTTGCATCACAGTTGACTATCAAATCAGATTACCATTTATTTCTTTGAGAGAAGGAAGGTATAGTTCCTCAAAAAGAAGTTAATTACATTTTGGGATTATTTTTAAAATGCATGATAGGGACTATAGATTTAAATCAAGGGCATTTTTATTTGCATAGCACAACACTATGAAAGAGAAAATTCACTTCAGAATTTTAAAACTTGACCCAGTATATTATGATCAAAGCTTGAGTGCACTGACACATAACCTTATATCATAGTACATAAGATTTTAAAAAAAGATAACGTAATGGCATAAACATTTGTTTCATCCTACAGTGGCCAACCAAGAAGCTATTTTGTTATTTAATATGACTGTGAAATGAGAACTACTGTAAGTCCCTGCTGCCTATCGTCCTCTTAGGAAACAAACCAAAGAGGATTAATACAAATCCCTTGATAATTCTGGAAGTGTGAGAGGAGATTTATTTCATATTATTGATTTAAGTTTCTGGCAAGAGGTAATTTCCAGTTACCCATACCAAATATTCTTACCACAATATTGTAATGAAGACAGAGAATTAGATACCCAAACTCATCTTATGCCTTCAAATATTCTTTCTGCTTCTACAGGGTAGTGAGAATATAAAAAAAAATAATAAATATCCAAATAAAGCATAAAATATTACCCAGAATTGAGAGTTAGATGCTTGTCATGGAGTGTTAGTAGCAAAAGGGGAAGAAGCTGTAGACTTGAGAATGTGAAATTGATGGGTAAAGTGGGAGTGATAAATGGTAAGTATGGGACTCAGAGACCAGTAGTGGCAGGAATAGCTGAGGCTGGAAGCTGAGTAAATAGGGATAGATTATTTAACTCTTCAGATTTATCACCATGGATTGTTTATGTTAAAAGGAGAGATATAGTAATCATCACTTACTATACATATCTGCCACAATCCCTGTGGCATATTGTATCATGTCCACAATACATATAAGCCACAATACCTGTCAATGTTGAAAGAACATAAGAACAATGAACTAGAAGATGCTGAATTTAACTAAGCCCCCATCTATTCCTAGATCTGAATCTAATATTTAAACTACTTGGTTGAGGTGAACTGGCAAGATCAAATTGTTATTAGAAATGGGGTTGATTTTTAGAGTGAAAGTTTATAAAATTTCCTATTTGTGCAATTATATGGTCTACAGAATGTTGCTTCATATGTTTAGCAAAAGATTTATGAAATGGAAACAGCCTGTTGTTCATTTTAAACACTGCCTATACTACTGAAAGAGAGAAAACTAGATTTCCAGAGATACTTTTACTAAAATGCCTTAAAAGTTAATTTAACATTATATTTTTATTAAAATGTATATAACATACAAAGTAAATGCTATATGACTGGCTAGAGTAGAGTAGATTGTGGCAGAACATTATTGCTGGTTAAGAACTAGAAAAGTAAGAAGAGAGAAATAGAGGGAGAGAAGAAAGGAAGGAGGGAAGGAAGGAAGGAAGGAAGGAAGGAAGGAAGGAAGGAAGGAAGGAAGGAAGGAAGGAAGGAAGGAAGGAAGGAAGGGAGGGAGGGAGGGAGGGAGGGAGGGAGGGAGGCAGGGAAGGAGGGAGGGAGGCAGGGAAGGAGGGAGCGAGGGAAGGAGGGAGGGAGTGAGGGAGGGAGGGAGGGAGGGAGGGGAAAGGAAGGAAAGAAAAGAAGTAAGGCAGTTCGGCCAAGCACTTGTTTTGAGGGCACCTGAGAGCTACTGAGGCAACCGGGACTTGAAAGTCTAGAGCAAAGGAAATTAAGAAATATAAATGTATGAATCAAAATTTTCTGAGTAGCCTTCCCATCATGGATTGTGCTTAATTTTGAGTAAGGTATATGTCTAGAAACTCAGAGAGAATATTCCATTTAAAATATGGAGAAGCCAACAAAATTTAGGAAAAGATTATAGTGCTGATGTCAAAAATTGGATTTTAGACATTTTCAGGTAACAGGACTGGAGGCGACATGATCCAGAGAGAAGACAGGAACCTTTCTCAGCAAGTTTTTCCCCTCAAAGCATTAGCTGATTTCTTAATGTGCTAAGAGCCAGACATTAAGAATCTAGCAGAAAGTCAATAAAAAGCACACCAGAATTTTTGCAGTCTCACATTGCTGAGAAAATAAAAATTGGAGTTCAGCACTTATACACTGTTGGTGGGAATGTAAATTAGTCCAGCCACTGTGAAAAGCAGTCTGGAGATTTCTCAAACACCTTAAAACAGAGCTATCATTTGATCCATCAATCCCATACCTGTGTATATAACCAAAAGAAAATAAATTATTCTACCAAAAGACACACGCTCTCCTATGTTCATTGCTGCGCTATTCACAGTGGCAAAGTCATGAAATCAACCCAGGAGCCCATAAAAGGTAGATTGAATAAAGAAATTGTTGTATGTATATGCCATGGGTTGCTATACAGTCATAAAAAACAAATGAAATCACATCCTTTCCAGCAACATGGATGAAGCTGGAGGCCATAATTCTAAACAATTTATTTCAGAACAGAAAACCAAATATTGCATGTTCTCATTTATAAGGGGAAGCTAAACATGGATCATGTATGAACATAAATGTGGAAACAATAGATGCTGTGGACTACCAAATGGTGGAGAGAGGGACTGGGTTAAATAAATCTCCCATTAGGTGGTATGCTCACTACGTGGATGTGGAATCCATTCTCCAAACCTCAGCATCATGTAATATTCCCATGTAACAAATCTGCACATGTACTTCCTGTATCTAAAATAAAAGTAGGAAAAAAATGGAGTTCAGGACTTGTCAAAGAGGAAGGCCTCTACTACCTATGCAAAATTCCACTTGGGACCTAGTGAGACTTAATCTTAAGAATATCAAGAAATGTGAAGGGACTAAGATTTTACCTGATAAGGAAGCCTGCTATAGTTTCACAGATGCTGGCAGAATACATGAGACTCCTGAATTTGAGACAATGACTTTTATTACTCATAGCACAGCAGACAGTGCATTATCTTTGGTTACTATTTCCCCTTAAGTCACATAGGAGCAATATGAAATCAGGTGTAGAGAGACAAAACAGTGTGTCTGTGCCACAAGTGAGAATTCTTAAGCTTAGAATGCTGCCAGTCTCCTAAGGGACTTAAGAGCAAACTTGCCTAACTTGTACCTTTAAGTGAAATAATGCCAATATTATTCTGAGCAGAAAAAACAACAAAAAAGCAAACAAAAACATCTACTGATTTTTAGCCTGGCAAGAAAAACTAACTTTATCTTCCAGGACTATTTTCTACACAAACATACTTAAAAATACAGTTTGGAAGAAAACTGTCATTAGACATGCAGAAATGCCATGGAATGAAACAAGTAAACTGATCGTTACAAAACTGACAAGCCAAGCTCAAGCCAGGTCAGTCTGGGACTGTATTAAGCTGACGTCCCCCAACTCAGGGCACCTATCAAAAAATAAGATGAACTCTCACTCGAGAAGGAAAGCATAATCTGACAACATGCAATTTTTTATACAAAATGTCTGGTAGTGAAGATTACCAGGCATACAATTAGACCAGAAAAAAAAAAAAAAAAAATGGAGCCATAGATACAGATCTAAAAATAACCTAATTTTTGATTTACAGAATGCAAATGAGAAATCACGGTAATTTAGTAGTTGGCAATTATCTTCCTTTGGGTAAATATTTATGTTTGTTATATGTTTATTATGCCTTTTATATTTATTTAAAACTAAAAAGAAATTAAGGTATGAATGAAATAGTCTATACATGTAAAATACACATTTTGGGAAACTATTTTTTTTTTTTTTTGAGATGGAGTCTTGCTCTGTCTCCCAGGCTGGAGTGCAGTGGTGCAATCTCTGCTCACTGTACCCTCCACCTCCTGGGTTAAAGCCATTCTTTGCCTCAGCCTCCCAAGTAGCTCAGATTTCAGGCGCCTGCCACCATACTCAGCTAATTTTTGTATTTTTAGTAGAGATGGAGTTTCACTATTTTGGCCATGCTGGTCTTGAACTCCTGACCTCGTGATCCAAATAGCTCAGGCTCCCAAAGTGCTGGGATTACAGGTATGAGCCACCATGCTCTGCCTTGGGAAACTCCTTTCTAGGCAGACCATATCAGCAATTAAGCTTATTATATATTCTGAAAGTATTAATTTAAAAAATGTAATTTCACCATATAGGAAATATTATATTAAATGTACATGTTGAAAGCTATCATAAAATAAATACTAAATGCAAAAAACTCTATTTGGTATTTTGAAAGATGGAAAAAAGAATAACTTATGCTTTCCAAGAGATTGTATTATTTTACAAATGTCACAAAATATATGTAAGCAACAAAACATGATGCATGTGTGAAAATACCAATAGGTCAACAAAGGAAGAAGAAAAATTAAAAATATTGAAAGGCATATTTCAAGATGACATGAATTTAAATACTTATTATGACTATAAACATAAAGTGATAAAATTCAATAGTAAAATATTAAAAGTTAAATTGAGCTAAAAAGATTTTTTCTGTCTGTGTGGGCTCTTGTAGGCCTAAATTAAAATTCCTATCTACATCAGAGTTTTAAATATCTTTAGGAACTAAGTTGCCCTGTACCCACCGTCTTCCCAGTACTTGTGTTAGATGTCTCCAATTCTAAACTCTAGGCTCACATTTTGCCAAGGTGAAAGAAGGGCCCACAATTATTTCTTGGCCAAAATTACCATATATATTAATTGTAATTCCAATTTTACCTGCAAGAATATAAATTTGAGGCATGGACATTTCAGTAATGTATAAGTAAACTTGCTAAATTCTATTTGGGACATTTAAAAAACCATACCAGTAATTAAAAATGTATACATGGAATCAATTTATCTACATTCGAAGTGTGTATGTTCCCTTTGAATAGACAATCAGGCAAACAGACATCTAATTAATTATTCCTGGTGGATGTTAAGGTAATTATTTATTATTTTCAAAACTCAAATGAAGAAAAAAGCAATAATTTTCATTGCTTTCCTTAACAAAATATGTTAAAGTAGGGCAGGCGTTTCGCGAGGAAACAGGGCATGGTTACTTGCAGATGACTCAAAGCAATACAAATAGGACCAAACACATTATCACACATTATCACAAGGACATGTCCCCTACTAGCAAAGAACTGTTACAACAGGTTATAACAATGAAGACAGATTATAGATATATTGTTTAGGCACAGATAAGAATATCCTAACAAAGAACAAACTGCAAGTGGATAAGTCCACAAATGGTTAAATCCAAGATGGCTGAAAACTTGACTAGCTGCTGACCCTTGACTGCTTTATGCCCCCATTACCATAACATTTCCATGGGGAAACCTCATACTCCCATCATATACCTGATGCCATGACAGTTTCAGATCAAATATATTTAGTAAAAACAACAAAATGGATGACACTGATTCTGGGAATTGCCCAATCATTTCCTGGAACAGGCTTCCCTTTATTGTAGAAAATTATCTGTCTTCATTATGCTAAAAGAAGGAATTAACAGAATGTATTAGAAATTGAAAGACAAATTGTAAGCAGAAACCACAGGACATTGCAAAGTTATGTGAAGACAGAAGGGAAGTACCACAAAGAGGGGAGAAAAGCAGAGATTTAGTTACAACATTGTTTGTGATATTGTAACAATCCTGTCTGTGAGTTCTGGTAGTCTGAATTCTGAGATCAGATTTTCCTAACTTTCAAGGTAATACTAACAATGAACTAGTATCATCTGATGTTACTTAATAACATCTCTGTTTCTTACAACCTGAAAAGATACTCCTTACATACAAACATATACATAAATCCAAGAAAGGGTTATCACATACAAACATACACATAAATCCATAGACTAGGAGTATGCAATATAGTTAGAAAGCTGAAAGCTGAATTAAATTTCTTTACATTGTCGTTCATCGAATGACTGTCATCTAAATAATTTTTGTTTGTTTTAGTCAGATTACTGTATTTCAGTAAGTATATTTTCCTTAATTTGATGTTTTTCTTCTCATAGGTTCATGATATTGCTGTATTAGTGCCACTATGATTAAACTGTCTTTATAAGCTCTAAATATAGTATTAGTTTCTGAAGGAAGAATAGTTTCTTAGAAATATTTAAACATTATTTCATACTTTAAGATTAAATAGTATGTAAGATAGGCAATGGTTAAGAGAAAAAACTTTAGCTGAATTAAATTTAAATGGTTTAATTGAACAAGAAACAATTCACAAATCAGGCAGCCTCCCAAGCCAGAGTAGGCTCAGAAACTTCAGCACAATCACATTGTAGAAAAAGATTTATGAGCAGAAAAAGTAAAGTGATATAATGAAAATGGAAGTAAGGGAAAGACACAGCTGGATTGGATATTTGAACATAGTTTGAACAGTTGGCCACCTTTGGGCAAAACTCAGTGATTGGCACAAGAGTAGACTACAATCTGTGTATAACTTCATTTAGGTTTTAGTTCACAATGTACAGAGAAACCTTTAAGCCAAACTTAAAATATTTAAGGAGGCAGCTTTAGGCTAAACTTGATTTCACAATTCACACCTTTTGGTCATCCAAAATGGGTCTTCTCAACTCCCCCTTTCCTTCTCAATTTTGAGAGGATGAACCAAATTGTAGTCATTGATGTTACTATTACCATTGTAAATGTGCTTATTTGGTCTTGAAATCCAGTAGGAAATAGCAGAACAGTGGGTTTTATAAGGTGGGAATAAGGACTTCAGGTTATTTTTTTGTAAAGGTGAGAAGAAAGAGTACCTTTTTATGATAGAATGTCCTGTTTACATGAGAAAAAGAGAAAAAGAACATGATCTCTTCTAGGACCTATGTATTTCCTTAAAGCCTACTCTTGATTATGTCAAATGCAGAAATTTAGCATGAATGACTCCATTTTGGTTTGATCTGGACTGTTGGAGCCTAGTGCATGAGCTCAGTCCAAAACAATGGCCTCCCATAACTTTATGTAAAAATTTCTCTCCATTTGGTCACACTCTCACTTAGAGTGATCAAAACTCAGGACCTTAGCACCACTCTCAGATACCATCATTTTGGGTTTCTGGCTTCAACACATCATCCATACATTATGGTGCCCTGATGGTCACACATTTTTTTTTTTTTTTCCGCTCTTGTCATTTCAGTTTAACGTTCTAAAGAGACCATTTAACATTCTAAAAGTGGTTGCATGCAAACATTTAAAACTTTTGAGAGAACATGGTGCACCAGGGAGACTACTATTATGACTATCAGGAGGACAATATCAAGAGTTTGAATTATGCTCCTTGGCCAGGGTCCCCATAAACCAAATCACCTAAAATTAAATAGATCAAGGAATGAGTTCGATAAAGAGTCTGCTTGCTTTAACTAAGTAGACTGTTTGTTAATCCCCTACAAATGAATCTCTATCATACCTAATGTGATGTATTTTTCCATGGAAAACTAGTGCCAACAGCTGCACAGATACTTCTCTGTTTAGCTAGTAAGTAATCTAGACCAATTCTATTATTTAGAATAACTTTCACAAGAAAATTTAAAGTCCGTTGTGCAACCATAGCCTTTATAGTAAAATCTGCTATAGGGTCTATCATGAGGCTAAATTTTTAATCATTGTCTCCTTTACTCCAAACTCTCTGAGAAAGAAAAGACCTAAAAAATGGTTCCCTTTTAGAAGAGTAAACCCTGGAAATATTCTCTTTAACCTATGTCTCTTTAACAGACAAATGTCTGTTTCTTACTGATTATGAGACAGTGTATGTACCAATAAAATGTCTCACCTACATTAGGCCTTCATCTTGCATCTATTAAGGCATACAGTTATCCATGTATAAGGCTGGCTGCAAGAATCTTTACAAATAAAATTATATCTTATAAGTCTGTACAACGGAACTCCTTTCATTTCTATTGTTCATAGAGGCATAAGGAAGGGTAAAAATGGAAAGATAAGAGTATTATGATAGTAGATAAATCTTGATTGTATCTTGAGAAAAAGCTGTTCACATTAAGGATGACTTGTTCTGTGGAAAAACTTTCCTGGTTAGCTTTACCTTAAGGTTTCTAAGGGATGTACTGTTCTAAGAGTGTGGAGAGACCCTTCTGAGTTGTTAGAGTATGAATCCAAGGTTCAATGTCCTGAAGTTTTGCTGCAGTATGGATGGCAAGGGCAGTTTCTCTGATGTTCTCAGAAGATTCAACCTTCAGGTTCTCAGTTGTTAAGGGAGTAGATTGTCCTCAGTCAGTAAAACATGAAAAGCTTTCTTTACCTGGTGAAAATACACTGTGTTTTAATGAGCTACTGTTAAAACATCAGCCCTCTTGCATGAAAAAGCTTTTATACAACCAGAAATTATGCATTGAAAATGATGATTGAATGAAAATACTCTACAAATATTTAAATGGTTCATCAGGTAGTGGAATGTACCTGAAGTTTTCATTATCTTCTCAGGAATATGAATTTGAAAAACCAAATATTGGTCATAAAGTACTTTAGCAATTTAGAAGTCACCATTCATATATACATACAAAGCTTTTCATATATGTACCTGTGTGTGTATATACATATTTACATTTATATATATTAAATATATTTACACATATTTATATTTATATATATAGCTCAAAGTTTTCAATAACAAAAGCTTTAAGGACTCAGAAAAGACATGGCAGTCATCCTGGTTCTCATGAGTCCATTCTTGACATTGGACTTATGTCTTCTTGAATACCAATTGTTTCTCTAATTAAGTTATGTAACACTAATAACTGATAGGTTATCATAGGTAATTTCACTTAGACCATGGAGTTCATTCAAATTCTATATCTAAACAATTTCAGTATTGGTTGATTTACCATGAAAATCTGGGAAAGTATTTTCTTGTTATTCTTTTTTTTTTTTTTTTTTTTTTTTTTTTTTTTCCTGCTTGGGTTAGCAGTTTTATCAACCAGTCAGACTTTTCATTACAGTTTCAGGAACTCTTACCCAGTTCAAATGATACGATTCTAAAGTTATCAGATGCCTGTATTCAAGAGTGCTTTTCAGGATTCTTTTTATCCTTTCATGAACCTCCTTAAAGACACGGTATTTTAGATTTTTTTTTCTTTTTCTTTTTCTTTTTTTTTTTTTTTTTTTTTTTGAGATGGAGTCTTGCTCTGTCACCAGGATGGAGTGAAGTGACACGATCTCAGCTCACTGCAACCTCCACATCCTGGGTTCAAGTTATTCTCCTGGCTCAGCTTCCCAAGAGGCTGGAACTATAGGCACATGCAATCACGCCCAGCTAATTTTTGTATTTTTAGTAGAGATGTGGTTTCACCATGTTGACCAGGATGGTCTCAATCTCTTGACCTCATGATACGCTCACCTCAGCCTTCCAAAATGCTGGGATTACAGGCGAGAGCCACCACACCCGGCCTATTTTAGGATTTAACATGCTTGTCAAGGTTTCAGAAACTGCATCAGAATTAAGCAATAAACCATGGGATTGACTTTCAACAGTCAAAGACACAATTGACAAGAAAATTTGGTTATTTTTGTGGTCTACAATAACTTAATCATATAATTATGATTGATAACATATAATCAGACATATTAGCATTTTTAAAATCTCATAGAAATTTAGATCATGTATTAATAACATTCATTAAAATATAACCTGAAGAAGGTTAAACATTATTTATTATTTGACAATGCTTCCCATGTAACTTAACATGTCAAATAATCCTGTTTATCTCTCTTTTGGATGATTCAGGGGCCCTCGCAGCATCCCAAATTTAGAGGTCAAAATATAATTGGATTTGAAGCTGAAATTTGATTTTGAAAAGACTGCATCAATTATGTCAAAGGCTTAAAACACTTGAACAAAAAAGGATCACAGATCACTGTAAAACAATAGTCATTTATTTAACAAGAGTGATAATGAAAATATTTTTAAAAACAAAAACCTATAATGGACATAGAGTTTTCAAAATAATCAGAAGCCGTAAGATATCATGATGATACAGAATCTCTCTCTTCTTTCCTCTCTTTTGTGGTTTGCTCAAAAGATGAATAAAAATATTTTGCTGTGTCTTATTAATACTACATAAAATTTTTGTTCAAAATAGAAAACCAAATTTTGCTTTGTATTAGTGTATTATGAATACTAAAACTAATTGCAATAAAACCTCATAACTTTATTGAATTTGTCATCTTTAACCACATTAAAATTCCATAAACCTTTCACTTTACATTTTTCTGCACCTTTCTATATTCATCTTATTTTATCTATTTTTTTACTCCAGTGTGAATCTTTAAACAAATTTAAGCCAGAAAAATACATATTTTATGACTTCATTACTTTCCTCATCAAACATATATTTTACTTCTGTTTATATACTCTGTATACAGAATTGTTTCTCTTATATCTAGTAGTTTTAAACTCTTAGTAACTCTAATTTCTGTTGAGAACACTAGAAAGTAATTTTTAACTATTTTATATTTATGTTTCTAGATGAAAACCATTTTATAATTGTTTTAGAAAATAATTGTTCAAATTATTGTTTATTAACAGATCTAAATATGTTTAGCTTTTCTTTTCCATATGAATAAAAATTTCAAGGTATATAGAGCTAAACTTATATTTAATAATTCATATTTCAATATCTTAACTTACTGATGACTCAGACTTAAGTGATTATCTATTACTTAATTTAATATAACATGATTGTAAGATTTTATTTATTTATTTTCATTTTTTGAGATGGAGTCTTTCTCTGTTGCCCAAGTTGGAGTGAAGTGCCATGATCTTGGCTCACTGCAACCTCCGACTACTGGGTTCAAGCACTTCTCCTGCCTCAGCCTCCCTAGTAGCTGGGATTACAAGTGTGCGCCACCGTGCCCAGCTAATTTTTGTATTTTCAGTAGAGACAGGATTTCACCATGTTGACTGGCTGGTCTCAGAGTCTTGACCTCAGATAATCAGACAACCTTGACCTCCCAAAGTGCTGAGATTATAGGTGTGAGCCACTGCACCCAGCCTATGACTTTAAGATCTTAAATTACAGAAAACAATTTTGAAGCCATGACACTGGTAGCTTCCTTAATGTCTCTTCCCAGTAATTCTAGGTCCCAAAATGTCACATGGCACTCAGGACGACTTGAAAGTAAAGGCCTAAATCCATTAGGACCAAAGACAAAGCTGTGAAGACTACACTCAGAATATCAAAAATAGTCAGAAGACAAAACAGGGAAAGCAGAGGGAGAAGGGGTCATTCTGGCTAGCAGCTGCTGATATAGGCACTGACAACATGTGTCCAGACCTCATCATGGCCACCTATCCAGACCCCTGAATCCAGAGACTCTAAATCAAAGACAAAAGCTTATAGTCAGATAAAACAATTATCAAATTATATTTGGCTGATCATTTTGAAATAATTTCTATTTTATCAACATTTTAAAAACTAGCTTTAAAAAGAGTCAAAATAGCCAGTGCAATTCCAAGCAAAAAGAATAAACTGAAGGCATCATGCTACCCAACTTCAAACTATACTACAGGTGTATAATAACTAAAACAGCATGGCACTGGTTCAAAAACAGACACACAGACCAATAGAACAGATTAGAGAACCAGGAACTAAGACCACACACCTGCTACAACTATCTGATCTTTGACAAACCTGATAACGAGTAACGAGAAAAAGATTCCCTGTTCAATAAATAGTGCTGGGATAACTGGCTAGCCATATGCAAAAGATTGAAACTAGACCCTTTCCTTACACCATATATAAACTTTAACTTAAGATGAATTAAAACTTAAATGTAAAACCTAAACCTCTAAAAACCCTGGAAGACAACCTAAACAATACCATACAAGACATAGGCACAGGCATATATCTCACGACAAAGATGCCAAAAACAATTGCAAGGAAAGGAAAAATTGCCAAGTGGAATCTAATGAAACTAAAGGGCTTCTGCACAGCAAAATAAACTATCAACAAACAGACAACCTACAGAAGGGGAGAAAATATTTGAAACTCTGCTTCTGACAAAGGTCTAATATCCAGCATTTATAAGGAACTTAAACAAATTTACAAGAAAAAAATTAAAAAGTGGGCAAAGGACATGAACAGACACTTTTCAAAAGAAGACATACATGCAGCCAAGGAGCATACGAAGAAAAGCTCAGCATCACTAATCATTAGAGCAATGCAAACCCAAATCACTATGAGATACCTTATTATATCAGTCAGAATGGCTATTATTAAAAAGTGAAAAAAATAACAGATTCTGATGAGATTGTGGAGAATAAGGAACTTTTATACACTGTTGGTGGGAGTGTAAATGAGTTCAGCCATTGTGGGAGATAGTATGGGGATTCCTTAAAGACTTAAAGACAGAAATAGAAGTCGACCTAGCAATCCCATTGCTGGGTACATACCCAAAGGAATATAAATCTATCTATTATAAAGACACTTGCATAAGTATGTTCAACACAGCACTATTCACAACAGCAAATACATGGAATCAACCTAAATGGTTATCAACAATAGACTGGATAAACAAAATTTGGTCCATATATACTGTGGAATACTATGCAACGATAAAAGAGAACAAGATCATATCCTTTGCAGGCATATGGATAGAGCTGGAGGCCATTATCCTTAGCAAACTAACTGAGGAACGGAAAAGCAAATACTGCATATTCTCACTTATAAATGGAAGCTAAATGATGAGAACACATGGAAGTACAGAGGGAAACAATACACATTGAAATTTTCAGATGGTAGAGGGTGGGAGGATGGAGAGGATCAGGAACAATACGTAATGGATACTAGGCTTAGTTCCTCTGTAATGAAATAATCTGTACATGAAACCCCCATGATACAAGTTTACCTGTGTGAGATACCTGTGCTTCTACACCTGAACTTAAAAGTTAAAATAAAATAAAATATCCCTCAATTAAAAAATGAACAATAAAAACTAATTTTATTTACCAAATACCACATACACAAAATACTATAGACATAAAATACACAGAAGCAGACAGTATGAATCTTTTTTTTTTTTTTTATGCTTTAAGTGCTAGGGTACATGTACATAACATGCAGGTTTGTCACATAAGTATACTTGTGCCATGTTGGCGTGCTGCACCCATCAACTCGTCAGCCCCCATACACTCATCATTTACATCAGGTATAACTCCCAATGCAATCCCTCCCCCCTCCACCCTCCCCCCTCCCCATGATAGGCCCCGGTGTATGATGTTCCCCTTCCTGAGTCCAAGTGATCTCATTGTTCAGTTCCCACCTATGAGTGAGAACATGCGGTGTTTGGTTTTCTGATCTTGTGATAGTTTGCTGAGAATGATGGTTTCCAGCTGCATCCATGTGCCTACAAAGGACACAAACTCATCCTTTTCTATGGCTGTATAGTATTTCACGGTGTATATGAGCCACATTTTCTTAATCCAGTCTGTCACTGATGGACATTTGGGTTGATTCCAAGTCTTTGCTATTGTGAATAGTGCCACAATAAACATACGTGTGCATGTGTCTTTATAGCAGCATGATTTATAATCCTTTGGGTATATACCCAGTAATGGGATGGCTGGGTCATATGGTACTTCTAGTTCTAGATCCTTGAGGAATCACCATACTGTTTTCCATAATGGTTGAACTAGTTTACAATCCCACCAACAGTGTAAAAGTGTTCCTATTTCTCCACATCCTCTCCAGCACCTGTTGTTTCCTGACTTTTTAATGATCGCCATTCTAACTGGTGTGAGATGGTATCTCATTGTGGTTTTGATTTTCATTTCTCTGATGGCCAATGATGATGAGTATTTTTTGATGAGTCTGTTGGCTGTATGAATGTCTTCTTTTGAGAAATGTCTGTTCATATCCTTTGCCCACTTTTTGATGGGGTTGTTTGTTTTTTTCTTGTAAATTTGCTTGGGTTCTTTGTAGGTTCTGGATATTAGCCCTTTGTCAGATGAGTGGATTGCAAAAATTTTCTCCCATTCTGTAGGTTGCCTGTTCACTCTGATGGTAGTTTCTTTTGCCGTTTAGAAGCTCTTTAGTTTAATGAGATCCCATTTGTCAATTCTGGCTTTTGTTGTCGTTGCTTTTGGTGTTTTAGACATGAAGTCCTTGCCCATTCCTATGTCCTGAATGGTATTACTTAGGTTTTCTTCTAGGGATTTTATGGTATTAGGTCTAACATTTAAGTCTCTAATCCATCTTGAATTAATTTTCTTATAAGGAGTAAGGAAAGGATCCAGTTTCAGCTTTCTACTTATCACTAGCCAATTTTCCCAGCACCATTTATTAAATAGGCAATCCTTTCCCCATTTCTTGTTTTTGTCAGGTTTGTCAAAGATCAGATGGTTGTAGATGTGTGGTATTATTTCTGAGGGCTCTGTTCTGTTCCATTGGTCTATATCTCTGTTTTGGTACCAGTACCATGCTATTTTGGTTACTGTAGACTTATAGTATAGTTTGAAGTCAGGTAGTGTGATGCCACCAGCTTTGTTCTTTTGACTTAGGATTGTCTTGGAGATGCGGGCTCTTTTTTGGTTCCATATGAACTTTAAAGCAGTTTTTTTTTTTTCCAATTCTGTGAAGAAACTCATTGGTAGCTTGATAGGAATGGCATTGAATCTATAAATTACCTTGGGCAGTATGGCCATTTTCACGATATTGATTCTTCCTATCCATGAGCATGGTATGTTCTTCCATTTGTTCGTGTCCTCTTTTATTTCACTGAGCAGTGGTTTGTAGTTCTCCTTGAAGAGGTCCTTTACATCCCTTGTAAGTTGGATTCCTAGGTGTTTTATTCTCTTAGAAGCAATTGTGAATGGAAGTTCATTCCTGATTTGGCTCTCTGTCTGTCTGTCACTGGTGTATAAGAATGCTTGTGATTTATGCACATTGATTTTGTATCTTGAGACTTTGTTGAAGTTTCTTATCAGCTTAAGGACATTTTGGGCTGAGACAATGGGATTTTCTAAATATACAATCATGTCATCTGCAAAGAGGGACAATTTGACTTCTTCTTTTCCTAACTGAATACACTTGATTTCTTTCTCTTCCCTGATTGCCCTAGCCAGAATTTCCAACACTATGTTGAATAGGAGTGGTGAGAGAGGGCATCCCTGTCTTGTGCCAGTTTTCAAAGGGAATTTTTCCAGTTTTTGCCCATTCAGTATGATATTGGCTGTGGGTTTGTCATTAATAGCTCTTATTATTTTGAGATACGTTCCATCAATACTGAATTTATTGAGTGCTCTTAGCATGAAGGGCTGTTGAATTTTGTCAAAGGCCTTTTCTGCATCTATTGAGATAATCATGTGGTTTTTGTCTTTGATTCTGTTTATATGCTGGATTACATTTATTGATTTGTGTATGTTGAACTAGCCTTGCATTCCAGGGATGAAACCCACTTGATCATGGTGGATAAGCTTTTTGATGTGCTGCCGGATCTGGTATGCCAGTATTTTATTGAGGATTTTTGCATCAATGTTCATCAGGAATATAGGTCTAAAATTCTCTTTTTTTGTTGTTGTGTCTCTGCCAGGTTTTGGTATCAGGATGATGTTGGCCTCATAAAATGAGTTAGGGAGGATTCCCTCTTTTTCTATTGATTGGAATAGTTTCAGAAGGAATGGTACCAACTCCTCCTTGTACCTCTGGCAGAATTCAGCTGTGAATCCATCTGGTCCTGGACTTTTTTTGGTTGGTAGGCTATTAATTATTGCTTCAATTTCAGAGCCTGCTATTGGTCTATTCAGGGATTCAGCTTCTTCCTGGTTTAGTCTTGGGAGAGTGTAAGTGTCCAGGAAATTATCCATTTCTTCTAGATTTTCTAGTTTATTTGCATGGAGGTGTTTATAGTATTCTCTGATGGTAGTTTGTATTTCTGTGGGGTCAGTGGTGATATCCCCTTTATCATTTTTTATTGCGTCTATTTGATTCTTCTCTCTTTTCTTCTTTATTAGTCTTGCTAGCAGCCTGTCAATTTTGTTGATCTTTACAAAAAACCAATTCCTGGATTGATTGATTTTTTGGAGGGTTTTTTGTGTCTCTATCTCCTTCAGTTCTGCTCTGATCTTAGTTATTTCTTGCCTTCTGCTAGTTTTTGAATGTGTTTCCTCTTGCTTCTCTAGTCTTTTAATTGTGATGTCAGAGTGTCAATTTTAGATCTTTCCAGCTTTCTCTTGTGGGCATTTAGTGCTATAAATTTCCCTTTAGACACTGCTTTAAATGTGTCTCAGAGATTCTAGTATGTTGTATTTTTGTTCTTATTGGTTTCAAAGAAAATCTTTATTTCTGCCTTCATTTCGTTATGTACCCAGTAGTCATTCAGGAGCAGGTTATTCAGTTTCCATGTAGTTGAGCGGTTTTGATTGAGTTTCTTAGTCCTGAGTTCTAGTTTGATTGCACTGTGGTCTGAGAGACAGTTTCCGTTCTTGTACATTTGCTGAGGAGTGCTTTATTTCCAATTATGCGATCCATTTTGGAATAAGTGTGATGT
Organism: Macaca fascicularis; assembly: GCF_037993035.2. NCBI lineage: Eukaryota > Metazoa > Chordata > Mammalia > Primates > Cercopithecidae > Macaca > Macaca fascicularis. The sequence continues at coordinate 75,076,061 of NC_088376.1, forward strand.
GGTGCTGAGAAGAATGTATATTCTGTTGATTTGGGGTGGAGAGTTCTATAGATGTCTATTAGGTCTGCTTGCTGCAGAGATGAGTTCAATTCCTGGATATCCTTGTTAACTTTCTGTCTCGTTGATCTGTCTAATGTTGACAGTGGGGTGTTGAAGTCTCCCATTATTATTGTGTGGGAGTCTAAGTCTCTTTGTAAGTCTCTAAGGACTTGTTTTATGAAACTGGGTGCTCCTGTATTGAGTGCATATATATTTAGGATAGTTAGCTCTTCCTGTTGAATTGATCCCTTTACCATTATGTAATGGCCTTCTTTGTCTCTTTTGATCTTTGATGGTTTAAAGTCTGTTTTATCAGAGACTAGTATTGCAACCCCTGCTTTTTTTTCTTCTCCATTTTCTTGGTAGATCTTCCTCCATCCCTTTATTTTGAGCCTATGTATGTCTCTGCATGTGAGATGGGTCTCCTGAATACAGCAGACTGATGGGTCTTGACTCTTTATCCAGTTTGCCAGTCTGTGTCTTTTAACTGGACCATTTAGTTTATTTACATTTAAGGTTAAGATTGTTATGTGTGAACTTGATCCTGCCATTATGATATTAACTGGTTATTTTGCTCGTTAGTTGTTGCAGTTTCTTCCTAGACTCGGTGGTCTTTACATTTTGGCATATTTTTGCAAGGGCTGGTACTGGTTATTCCTTTCCATGTTTAGTGCTTCCTTCAGGGTCTCTTGTAAGGCAGGCCTGGTGGTGACAAAATCTCTAAGCATTTGCTTATCTGTAAAGGATTTTATTTCTCCTTCACTTATGAAACTTAGTTTGGCTGCATATGAAATTCTGGGTTTAAAATTATTTTCTTTAAGAATGTTGATTATTGGCCCCTACTCTCTTCTGGCTTGTATAGTTTCTGCCGAGAGATCTGCTGTTAGTCTCATGGGCTTCCCTTTTTGTGTAACCCGGCCTTTCTCTCTGTCTGCCCTTAACATTTTTTCCTTCATTTCAACTTTGCTGAATCTGGCAATTATGTGTCTTGGAGTTGCTCTTCTCGAGGAGTATCTTTGTGGCATTCTCTGTATTTCCTGAATTTGAATATTGGCCTGCCCTACTAGGTTGGGGAAGTTCTCCTGGAGGATATCCTGAAGAGTGTTTTCCAACTTGGTTCCATTTTTCCCCTCACTTTCCGGCACCCCAATCAGACGTAGATTTGGTCTTTTTACATAATCCCATACTTCTTGCAGGCTTTGTTCATTTCTTTTTCTTCTTTTTTCTTTTGGTTTCTCTTCTCGCTTCATTTCATTCATTTGATCCTCAATCGCTGATACTCTTTCTTCCAGTTGATCGAGTCGGTTACTGAAGCTTATCTTTTGTCACGTATTTCTCATGTCTTGGTTTTCATCTCTATTCGTTTATGGCTTTCTCTGCATTAATTATTCTAGTTATCAATTCTTCCACTCTTTTTTCAAGATTTTTAGTTTCTTTGCACTGGGTATGTAATTTCTCCTTTAGCTCTGAGAAGTTTGATGGACTGAAGCCTTCTTCTCTCATCTCGTCAAAGTCATTCTTCGTCCAGCTTTGATCCATTGCTGGTGATGAGCTGCGTTCCTTTGCAGGGGGAGATGTGCTCTTACTTTTTGAATTTCCAGCTTTTCTGCCCTGCTTTTTCCCCATCTTTGTGGTTTTATCTGCCTCTGGTCTTTGATGATGGTGATGTACTGATGGGGTTTTGGTGTGGGTGTCCTTCCTGTTTGTTAGTTTTCCTTCTAACAGTCAGGACCCTTAGCTGTAGGTCTGTTGGAGATTGCTTGAAGTCCACTCCAGACCCTGTTTTCCTGGGTATCAGCAGCAGAGGCTGCAGAAGATAGAATATTTCTGAACAGCCAGTGTACCTGTCTGATTCTTGCTTTGGAAGCTTCCTCTCAGGTGTGTACTCCACTGTGTGAGGTGTGGGGTGTTGGTCTGCCCCTAGTGGGGGATATCTCCCAGTTAGGCTACTCAGGGGTCAGGGACCCACTTGAACAGACAGTCCATCCGTTCTCAGATCTCAACCTCCATGTTGGGAGATCCACTGCTCTCTTCAATGCTGTCAGACAGAGTCGTCTGCATCTGCAGAGGTTTCTGATGCTTTTGTTGTTGTTGTTGTTGGTTAGCTGTGCCCTGTCCCCAGAGGTGGAGTCTACAGAGACTTGCAGGCCTCCTTGAGCTGCTGTGAGCTCCACCCAGTTCAAGCTTCCCAGCGGCTTTGTTTACCTACTTAAGCCTCAGCAATGGTGGGTGCCCCTCCCCCAGCCTGGCTGCTGCCTTGCAGTTAGATCACAGACTGCTGTGCTAGCAATGAGGGAGGCTCCCTCGGCATGGGACCCTCCCAGCCAGGTGTGGGATATAGTCTCCTGGTGTGCTCATTTGCTAAGACCCTTGGTAAAGCACAGTATTAGGGTGGGAGTTACCCGATTTTCCAGGTGTTGTGTGTCTCAGTTCCCCTGGCTAGGAAAAGGGATTCCCTTCCCCCTTGTGCTTCCCAGATGAGGCGATGCCTCGACTAGCTTCAGCTCTCACTGGTCGGGCTGCAGCAGCTGACCAGCACCGATTGTCTGGCAATCTCTGGTAAGATGAACCCAGTACCTCAGTTGAAAACATTGAAATCACCTGTCTTCTGTGTCGCTCACGCTGGGAGCTGGAGACTGGAGCTGTTCCTATTCGGCCATCTTGCTCCACCCCAATCGACATTATGACTCTTATAAAAGATTTTTATTTACTGGCTTTTAAATAGACTTTCTTTTCCCCATTTGGCCTATCACTCTTCGAATTACCTGTTTCATTTCCTTAAGCAATTGTTAACTAGACGACAAATTTGCATTTCTAAAGGTACAACCCTTAGGTGGAACAAAACAAATTATTTTTTTATAAGCACAGCGCTAAGATTCTAGGCCTAAATAGTGTATCATCATTTGCTCAAACCAAGGAAATAAAATATGCTCACATAAAAGTTCACTTAAGGCAAGATAGCCAGAAGAGGTATGATTTCTTATGTAAATTAAAAAGAATGCTAAAAGTTTCTAATGTACATAGGTAGACTTACATCTATAAAGGAAGTCTCAAATTTTTAAGGATATTTATTTCACAAAAGAATTTCCAATTACATTTCAGAATTAAAAAATAATAGCTAATTAGTTTACAGAAAGATTTATTTTAGTTGAATAGGGTGTTTTTTTAGCTAAAATTACCTGAGTTCAGGTTAATGGGTGGAGTCCACTGAGGAACAGGACCAAAAAAGCATTGTATGCCTCAACTCAGCATGGATAGATCTGAAAAAGAAGCAAATTTATTTTACCTTTTATAAACACGTTATCTAGGATAGCTTTCTTTCCACCTTTGGGGCAGGATAGTAACTAAGCCAAAAGTTTAGCAGGTTTAATTAGTCTCTTCAATTACTCGCTCAAGTTTTTCATTTACCTTTTACAAAGACTTTAAATAAAAATATTGAAATATTTTTAGAAGCTTCTGCGTATAAATAGGCTTCCCTAGATGAGATTAATTTAGGAGCCCTTATTTTCAAATGTACTTCAGTGTAGTGTTGTTCACTTGGAACATTGCTCTGTAACTTATCTTTAGTAAGATTTCACCATTTCTGTAACACTTGCTACCTTTGGGGCCTAATGCTTATACATATATAAGCTGGATGGTATTTAGTCCTTCATAAATTAAGGATCCCACTTTTACCTCAAATATTGGCTTTGTCCCTGAGGTTTCATTGATCAAGTTAGCCAATAGTTTTATTCCCTGCCCGAACACAAAAGAAAAATAAAACAAAGAGGCAGGACACAAAAATTTCTGCAAATTTCTAAAAGCCAAAATTTACACCCTCAGCAATATTGTCATTTACTATCAGATTTGTTCTGACTCAGTCAGATATAAGAGACCTCAAACTGGATTCAAGCCAGTTAATTACCAGATCCAATCTGATCCTGGACCCAGTTCAGTTTCTCTTGTAACTTCCAAACCGAGTTTGGATCAGAAATTTGTTCAAAGAAAGTCAGAAAGCTCAAAAATGCAAATCCATGGAGCTTCAGAATCTGAGAGTGAATTTACCACAATCCTCTGCTGCTCCAAGAGAGAAATGGACACAATGAGCCTGATAGGTACCTCGCTTCGGCACTCAGCGCTTCTGGGGCTCATTAGAAGCTCTACTTCAGATCTTATTTCTGATGCCATCTGTTAAAAGAAAAGCTTTAGGCAAATTAAATTTAACAGAGCTTAATTCAACAAAGAACAATTTGAGAATTGAGCAGCCTCCCATGATGTACAGAAAATGGAAGTGAGGTACAGAAACAGCTGGATTGGTTTCAGCTTGGTGTCTACCTTAGTTGAACATGGTTTGAACAGCTGGCTACCTTTGATTGACCAAAACTTGGTAATTGGCACAAGAGCAGGCTACAGTCTGTATACAACTTCATTTAGGTTATAGTTCATGATGTACAGAGAAACCACTAGGCCAAACATCAAATATGTAAGAAATCAGCTTTAGGCTAAACTTGATCTAAAAAGTTACATTAATTACTAGTTATAGATTAGTGTTACTAACTTCTATTTTGACATTATAAATTTGGAAGTAAGTTTTGCCCTTAAACTAATAGGTAACATGCTAAAAAATTTAAGGTTAATTAATAATTACATATAAAAATGATGTAATGAATGTAAATACTTCACTAAAATTTAATAAACATTTGAAAATTCAATAACCAGCATCCCTATGATCAAAGATCAAAAATACTGCCCTCTGGTTACTGAATATGTAATGGGAATTGAAATCAGATATTTTATTATTAAATTCTGTCCCATCAATTTTCGAATGTCTTTTGCAATACTTATCACATTTAGGCTGTGCCAATCTAGCTCATTTGTGTGAGACTTGTAAAATCTGGGCAAGAAATTGTCATTGGGAAAAAAGGGCAGACCAAAAAAATCTAAAAAGTTACAATTATTTAAATCTACTATTTATGAAAACATAGTCTGTTTTTCCTTAAAAGACTGAAACTGCATTGCTGACTAGATTACTCTTGTCTTAGAAAAATTAATGCTTGACAATGTGGAATCTCACATTTTTTATTATATTTAGTGAAATGTTATGTATCCTATATGAACAAAAAAAAAATCAAAAGACTCTCTTAACCAAACACATTACATATTTCTTTATAAACTTGAGGGAAAAATCTAATTTTCTTTTAGTAGCTTTTCATATTCCAAGACTATCTGCTCTTTTAGCTTCTTACCCTGGCATTTCTTTATAAGACTCCTTATTTCATGCTATGTTCTAGCATTTGCAACTCTCAGAAAACTGTCATGCCTTATTGTCTTTTCTACTTTTGCATATGATACTCCATTTTGCTCCTTCTGGTGTATCATCAGTATACACAGGAAGTAAATTTTTCCTTAGTTGTAATATTTCAAATCAAATGCCATCTCTTCCAGGAAGCTACCATGATGCCATCGGGAAGTTTTCATTGAAGTTTCCTCAATGACCTTGTCCATGCCTTGGCTCGAAAACACATTTCATCATTGCAATTGTGTGTTTCCACACCTCTTATCCAGTTAAACTATAGACTTCTCAAGTGAAGGATCCATGTTCAAATGCTATTTTTTAAATTTCTCCTTTCTGCCTTGAGTGGTGCCAGATATTCTGTTATATTCTAAATACATGATGTAAAAACCAAAACGAAGTAGAAGAAAAAGTGACTTTTTATGTGTCTACTAATTGTTTACTTGGTTTTTAAAAAGTAGTAGAAATAGAATAGCTAATAAAAATGTTAAAATAGTTATATTTAAGTTAAAATGGGCGGGTTTGAGAAACACAAAAGGAAAATTTTAGAAGTTGTGAAAAAATCTTTCACCGTGATTAAATGAGATTCATCCCAGGGATTCAAGGATGGCTTAACATATCAAAATATATTTTAAATATAACATAAGAAAATAGAAATGTTTCAAGAAAAAGAAAATATATTATAAATAGACTTATAAGCATTGGTTCAATCTACATAATTGCTTATATGAAGGTACATTATTTACAGATTATCTCAATTCTTAATGTGACTTGACCTTGTACTAAGGTTAACCTATAAAATTAACTTTTTGGAAACGTGCTGGATATAGCAGTGATCAATTGAGTTGAAATCGGGTATTTTTCTAGAGATGTGAAAAATAAATACAAAACACAATGTTTGAGACAGTAATTTCCTTATTTGTTAGTGTATTATTACAACCTCCAGCCTCCTTTATAATTGTATATTTCAGAACCCTACCTCAAAATATCTACCACAAAATTTAAAACTTCCAGGCAAAAGGTAAAAGAATACATATACTTAGATATGTTTTATGCAACTCTAGTCTTGGGTCCTTTATCTAGAATGACAACTCTACGGGGCAGTTTATGTATCTTTCTAGAATCACTTTTGTTATAGTAACTGCTAATCTCAACATTGATGTAGAATATACTGGTTTCTTAGAATCTCAGTTCTATAATCACCCTTCCTTCAATAATGTTGTCCTTTTTCCCACTTTAGCTACCTTATTGCATCACTATACTCTTGACTTTGTCTTAAACTTTTACACCATATCTTTCCTAATCTCAACTTCAATTATCTCAACTCTGACGATAATTTTATCAATACTCTTCCTTTTGTACCCCAACTTTAACAATCTCTCCATCTCAGGAGAAAATTTATTTGGTTTATTCATACTACCCTTTCATAGCCCTTATCACTCACTTCTCATTTCCTTATAGAACTTAAAGTACTTAATCATTCTTCTCCTTCAAATACTTTCTTTTATGTGGCACTATATCTATCTTTGTTTTCTTTTACTTCTCTGGTCAGTCTGATTCAATCTTCTGTCTTCCAAGCTATAGACACTGGCATGACATGCTGCTCACCCCTTTCATCTTTTCTCTTTAAGGTCCTTCAGTCTTTAAGTGAGTTCAAATTCTACAAGTTTAATTACCAATTAAATGCTAAGGATTCTCAGATTTTTTTTTTTTTTTTTTTAAACAGGCAAGTTCTCTTGAACTCTAAACTCTTAACCAAACTATCTATTCAAATATCTCTACTTGAGTACCTAACAAACATCTCAAACTCAACATATCAAAAATGAGCACCTGGTGTTCCTCATCACTTTCTTCCTGTGCTCTTCATCTTGATCAATGTCAGCTGTATTCCATGACTTCCTAAGCCACAAGCTGTGGTTTATTCTTGATTCTTCTTTTTCCATCACACACTTTTTCCAATCTGTCAGCAAGTTTTGTTGGCTGTACATTCAAGATACCTACAGTTTTAAAACTTCTCACAATAACTATTTGATCTGTTTTCTTTACTTCCTTACTCCTACCTCTGCCTCTAGTACTTTCTTAGCACAGCAGAGTTTTGTATTAAAAATCCAGATCTGATCATGTCACCCCTCTACCTAAAACCCTTCAATATCCCCCATCTCAGTCATAATGGAAGCCAGTGTTTTTATTATGTCTGAAATTCCCTAGATTAGAACTTTTCAAACTATTAATGAAGGACTATCTTTTAATTTTAATTCCATGATGACTCAACAATTTTGTGAAATGAGAAAAAGTATTAGTATAAAATGAATAAAAACAGGACATACAAACCCAAATATTTTAATACTAATTTTAATAGACATAAAGTTACTCTATTACTGTATCAAATTTCTATAAAAGTTGCTTAACATTTACTCTTAATTTTTTGTATCTATTTCCTTACACTAGAAACAAATTGTTCAGGGTCCTCACACTGAGTGGAGCTGCTGGAGTAGCTCGGGCTTTCTCTACTAACTCAGATCACTTATTTCATCACCCTCTCCTCTCCTTTTCTCTATCCAACCACAGTTTTACAGGAACATTCTGCCTCAGGAACTCCCTCTTTATAGCAGCTGCATGACTTACACTCCAATTTCCTTTAGGTCTTTATTCAAGTGTTACCTTCAGTAAAGTATTTCTTGGCCATTCTCTCTAGAAGATAAATTCCTTTTAAATATTTCCTTATCCTATTGCTTAATTTATATATTTTTTAGTGTTTATTATTCTTTAAAATAATATTCTATCTCTTTGATTAGAACATAAGCTCTGAATAAAGATTTTTGTATGTTAATTTACTGCTGAATTTTGCACATTTTGGCAGATAGTAGGAGTTTGATCAACATTTTAAAAATGAATGATTATTAGTGACTCTTGAGATGCTAAAACCCTTATGAGTAACATGAGGCGTTAAAAATTCATTCAGAAGTTTAAACAGGGTTACTGACTTATAAAAACTGTAATAAAATATTTGTTATACATGTAATTGAAAAGAAAAATTGATGTCAAAAATTCAAGTACTTGTCCACAACTGTATCTTATGTAGAAATTGGAAGCTTTACTTGTTAAACTTAAGGGAAAAATAAAGTGAACTTGTTTATGTGATGTTATTTTTAGCGTATGCACTTGTTGTCGGGTAATAAAACACAAAATTATCTACAAGTGTTACTGAACTTATAAAAGACTTGTGTTGCATAGTGTCTTGGTAATTTTTTATAAAAACTAGAATCCTGAGGCATCTGAAGATGTTTTTATTATTTTAAATATCTTCATATAAAAATGCTATGAACCACTGATATGACAGAAAATTATTCAATTTTAATGTCTTAAAATTTATTACAGTAAAATGTAGGAAAAGAAAAGAAGTACTGAGTAAACTGTAAAGCAATGACATTTCTTGAACCCGTTAGAAAATGGAGAGCAAAGAGTCACTCTGAAGTCTGGAGAGATAGACAAATCCAAAGAATCACAGCCAAGACGGAAAATTCATAAAATCCAATATAAAGGTGTTTATATTTCCTTAACATTTCCTTTTTCAAAAGCTCTGGTTGTACCCTTATATATGTGCTTATCAACAGAAATATGGGGCTCAGAACCCTACACTTTAACTCAGATATTAAAAAAGTCATAACTTCTCCATTTCTTTTGTAAACAAGGTAAATAATGAACTATCAACTGTCATGAGGAGTTTGGATCCTCAAATTTGGAGGCTGGGGATGAAAAGGGAAATCATTAACTTTGAAAACTCAAAGATAAAGATAAATTTATGGTTTTGTTTTGTTTTTAGTAAAAATAAAGAAAAACCACAAACCCTCTTATTACCAGGATACAATCAATACTATGAGTTGTTTTTTATTTAATCTACACTAACCCAAGGTCTTTAACGACATTCAGTCTTCAAATATTTTCCAGACTTTATTGTACATTTTAAAGTAAATAATTAATATAACCTATTTCTTAAAATGTTTTTTATTGACATTTCTCATGCTGGGCTAATTGCTATTTTTAATGGAATTTCATGACGATAGAATTTACTCTCAACAATGGCTTAAATTAAGACATTGAGCAGAGAAATGAGTTCCAAGGATGAGCTACACATATATTCAACATTAAAAAGCTACATAAAGATATTTGATCCCAAGATGGCTGAGTCACAGAGACTTGTACCAGCCCAGCCAAAAAAGATTCAGGGCTATTCAAAAAAAGGATTTGAATAATATTTTGAAGATAACATCAAGATTAGCCAAAATTAATCACAGGAGAAAAAAAGGAAGAAAATCTACCTATCAGTACACAGAAGTTTATTATTGTTATATGATCACTGTTAAATATATTTTAATGTATGTTCAATCATGCAAAACCTGAAATTAAAATACCAAATATCAGATAAATGTCATTGTCTATTTAAGACTACATGGTCTAGGCATCTATTATTTTTTCAAGCAATTGTAAAACAAAAATATTTTTACATTTTGTGCTATAGAAAAACATTTATGAAAGAAAAATAAAGATTACAACATCAATGTTCTATAAAACAGCTACCTATTTTCATTGCTAATAATGAAAGATGATAACCAAACTCTCATTTTAAAATAATTTATATTTACCAATTGAGGTTGAATATACATATATAATAGCAATCATTTCCAAAATTAGGCAAAAACACCACAAATTTTTCTTTATAAAATAGAGTTTGGGAGCCTGTATGGTACTCATGAATGAATAAACTTTTCATGATGATTAAGAAATTAGTTTTTAGAGTAATAGAATTTATATATATATGTATTTATATTTTGTGTTAAGTGGAAGAGTAGTTTCTAAGAAAACACAGTATTTGCTTTGACCATGTAAAATATGTAACAGATATTCAGCAAAAACAGGAAATAGAATATCTTCTACACAGAGTAACAAAAGCAGCCATTGGCATTTTCACTGATGATGGGAATATCAATTTCAAAACAGATAGATCTGAACTATTATAGAAAACTGTGTTCATACCAACAAGCATATATTTTTACAAAGAGAAAAGCAATTATATTTAATATCTGTTAAAAGGTACAGCATATTTTCAAAGTTGCAAAAAATAGATTTAGGAATATTCCATCCATTTTGTAAAGGATGAGATGATTCATCCTGATTAGGCTTCCTGTTGAGGCTGAGTGGTTTTAACAAAAGAAGGAAATCAATGAATGACCAATAGAATATAATGGATTTGAAATGCTATATTTTAATGAGGCAGCAATAGGAGGCCATTAGAATAAAATGGATTGACCATCAAAAGCACATAAAATAATTTATTAAACAAGCTGATGTGCAGATAATCACAAAGTATGCTGATAAGAATATCCAGAAATAGTTGGAGAGTAGTTTTCTGCTAAGTTCTAAACTAAGGAATATTATCATGCAAAAGAAAAATAACTACAATTTACTTAGTATCAATACATGCCAGGACCTTTTTGCCACCTTCAAATTTCATGTATTGTGTAACTTATGATATTGTATAATGACAAGTCACAGTACCTTGGATGAAATCTGCAAATATATGTATGTTCCTTGAAATATGATTAATATTAACTAAGAATAATTATAATTAATATTAGATATCAATAGGTTGCTTATTATTTCTTGTCACATAATCTCTCTGATCTCTTAATGCATGGTTTATATAATTATTATCTAATCTATATCATTTTTATAAGATCAGAAATAACTTAGTTACCACAGAAACAGCTTGGGAAATGAACAAAGTTTGAAAAAGCTACAATTGCCATTTGTAGAGCTAGTTATTTGTAAAATATTGAGTAAGTACCCCCGTCATAAGAGGGATATGGACAGGAGGCAGGGAAACACTGGGTAGAAGAGGGTAGTTTCCAGGCAAAGGCCCCACTCTCAAGCCTGGAAACCTGTGGCCCTAAAAGTGAACAGGCATTCCTATTTTTGTGCCTAAATGTTGCCTTTTGGCCTGCCACACCCCCCTATCCTGTACCCATATAAACCCCAAACCCTGGGCTCCATGAGCAGACAAGCAGATGAGCAGAAAAGCATAGGAACAGAAGAGTAGCAAGGCAGAGAAGAAGAGAAGAGAAATAGCATCTGAACATTGAGAGGAGTTCGGCTGGGGAAGGTCAAAGAGGAGACTGGCCACAGGACAGCCGAAATTCAGGGGAAGATCATCTTCCCACTCCATCCCCTTTCCAACTACTCATCCGTTCTACTGAGAGCCACCTCCACCACGCAGTAAAATCCCCAGCATTTAGCATCCTTTAATTTGTCCATGTGACCTGAGTTTTCCTGGAGGCTGGAGAAGAACCCAGGTACCAAAAGAGCATTAAGCTGGTTAACACTTAAGCCATCTGTGGATAGCAGAGCTAAAGGAGCACTGTAACATGCCCACTGGGGCTTTGGGAGTTGCAGGCACCCACCCCTCAGCACTACTGTGGGGCCGGAGTCCGAAAGCACCCGCCTGGGCTCCTGCACCTACCCATCTGCATTCTCCCCCACCCATAAGGGGTTTGGGTGCAGTGGCGGAACAAGCCACACTCCTGTTGCAAGTCCTGCGAGGGCGGTCAGGAAACTCTCCAGTTTCAATAATTGTCTATTATTTTAATATTTCTAGATAACCTTCATTTTTCAGACTCTAGATTAAAATAAGAATTCAGCATACCAATAGTAACAACTCTTAGAAAGATTAATTGAAATGTGATTAAAATTAATTCAAACTATAACTAGAATTGCTTGGAAATTAATGGGTGAAGCTTTACGGTAACATATTAAAAGCTCACCCCATCATTGTAATAATTATGCTAAATTCATACGAACAAGTATATTTGGAGACATAAAATGTTGGTCTTCTGGGGTTACAAATATTATTTTTATGTCTTTCATTCACTCATCACTATCGTGGCAGAAGTTATGCCTAAATTAAATTTAAACACTCTTTTCCAGTAAACAAAATTATGTCAATTTACCTTCTTTCCTCCGTGAAAACTAGTTGTGTATCTGTATTCTTAACTCAATTTAAAATGAGTGTAGATCATCACTCTTTCTCTGACATTTTCTGGTCTAGCCTAGTTCAGTGATTTTTTTTTTTTTTGACTAATACTATTTATTTATGTATTGATATGTTTGATTTAAAAGCCAATTTTTAGTATCATAGGTTTCCAATTGATATTTGCGTTTTTGTTTGTTTTGTTTTGTTTTTCTTTTTGAGATGGAGTCTCGCTCTGTTGCCCAGACTAGAGTGCAGTGGCACAATTTCGGCTCACTGCAACCTCCACCTCACGGGTTCAAGGGATTCTCCTACCTTGGCCTCCTGAGTAGCTGGGACTACAGGCATGTGCCACCACACCTGGCTGATTTTTGTATTTTTAGTAGAGAAGGGGTTTCACCATATTAGTCAGACTGTTCTCAAACTCCTGACCTCAAGTGATCCACCCACCTCGGCCTCCCAAAGTGCTATGATTACAGGCGTGAACCACTGCACCCAGTCAATATTTGCATGTTCTAACTGATTGCTTTTAAAGATAATATATCAAGTAGGAGTCTGTTTCCATTTTTCCTATATTGAAGACCATTAATAATGTATTAACACATTGTTTTTTAACTGAATCCAAAGTTTCAGCTAACCCCATCTCGAACATTTAAAAAATATTTACCAAAAATTATGTAGGAGATTCACTAGAAAAATAAACAGTAAGCTGACATGATCATTCTAAACTCTGCCAGATACATTTAGCATAATGATGTACAAATGCACACATAGTCATGTAACCAAGAAATGGAGAAAGCAAAATATATAAACATAGAAAAAATCATTCTGAAGCCATCATTCAGCTTACTTATACCAAGACAGTACCTTCATTTCTTCTACTTCCTTTATCTTGCTTTCTGTACTAGAATTTTTCCCAACACTAATGCCAGCTAATTATTTTGGAATGAGCATCTGACAATCCTCAGGTTTTCTGAAATTTTAAAATGAGTTTCGCTGCTCTGTCCTAGGGGATGGAACTGCCAGATAATCCTTAGTACTGCTGAACAATGGCCATGCGAAATAACCTATTTTGGTGACAAAGCCATCTATTTCATCCCTTCTGAATTTACTCCATTTTTTTCTTCTATCCATATAGCATTCTTTATAAATGTGCTTTTTTATAAGCTGGTCAGTAACCAGGATCTTCTTATGTCTCCCTTACAATCCTTTTTTGTTCTTTATTTCACCAGTTATTTATTTTTCCTTAGGTCTATTTGTACATTCACTATCATTATACCTTTTGGTTTGGACACAAAGTAAATCCTAACATTTTATATAATATACCCCAACCATCCTACCCATATCTTGGCTTTTTTACTTAGCAAGACATTCATTTTTGCTTACTGTCATATTATTTAGGTTTATACATAAATAAAATTTAGAAGGATGGCTATTGCTTTCCCTAAAGTTTTTCTTTTGTAGAAAAAACTATGGTATTCAAGTTGTTTTTGTCACTTATTAACCTAAACCCTCTTACTAATAGCGCTGTGTATAAAATTGGCTCATTATATGATTTTGTTTGCATGTTTGTCATATAGTTTTATGTCATGATTCTTCACTATTACATTATTCTTACTGAAAGTCTGATTAAACTTTGAAATTACAAATCATCTGTTTAAAAAGTGATCTTTATATCAAATGCAAATAAAACCATATTTTTAGTGAACTTTTACTCTGTGTTTAAAATTGAAGTAGATCTTTTAAATTTTATTTACTAGAAAAATTTAAATTTATAGATATATCCAAATACATATACATAATTATATCTATTAATTATATGTTCACTTTGTACTTTTTTTTTTTTTTGACACAAAATCTCATTCTATCACCCCTGCTAGAGTGCAGTGGTGAAATTACAGCTCACTGCAGCCTTGAATTGCCTTGCCCAAGCAAATCTTCCCACATCAACCTCCCGAGTAGCTGGAACCACAGGTGCATGCCACCATGCCTGGCTGAATGTTTTTGTATTTTTTATAGAAAAGAGGTTTTACCCTGTTAACCATGGCTGGTCTTGAACTCCTGGGCTCCAGTGATCTGCCTGTGTCAGCCGTGAGCCACCATGCCTGGCCTCTCACCTATTTTTTTTTGCAAGACAGTCAGTCAGAGAAAATATGATACAGAATTTTTCACTGATCGAATTCAATATGTCAATCTATGTCTTGAAACAGATAAACACTAAGGCATGGCTAACCACTTTGAAAAAATCTAGTTATTGTTACATTATCACTATTTAAATCAAATTCCATTTTTAAATATTTTATTATATAATATTTTATTTTTATCTAAAAATATAGAATTTATTTTACAGATAATGGTCTATCCACGAATGAGAAAATATTAATTGTCCATGAGAGTTGTCTACTAAGTAAAATATAAATTCTAAATCATATATGTGTGTATATACACACTAACACGCTCACACACGCAGACTAAAATACAAAGTTGTAAAAGAATATGCACTAGATGTTGTAAAGTTTGTTAAGTCAGAGTCTGGAAATAGAGAGAGTTGGATACAGAAAGGTAATGAATGTCTTTATCTTATACATCTTTACTATGTTTTAGTTTACTTGCTGACACATTTATGTTTTATAGTGTTATATTGAAACCAATTTTCATGACGCAAATGTATGGTGTTCAATATTCACAAAAGATTGAACATTTGAAATTTTGTATATTATAAAGAAATATCTGTTCTTTGTATTCTAATGATATTAAATGTTATATAAAAGTATTCACTTTAACTCATTTTAATTGCCTGCTTTTGTTTATAGTTCTTACTATGGAAATGTAATTGATAACACAATTAATGAGCCATAGAACTCATTCTAAATTATGCACATTTAGAATTGCAAACACTATTTTTTTAATTTATGTACATCAACCAATACATTAAGGTGATGACATCTGTAGTAAACACATCCTTCCCAATCACACTAGCTAATTGTTTTTGTGAGTGTTCTCAGGAACGAATAATTTTCACTGAAGAAAGCTTCTCAAATATTTATCTCAATGTTAGTAAAATTAACATTAAACACTTTCTAATATGCTAAATTTATCATTCAATCCTAAATCAGGATGTATAGCTTTATTTTCAATCTCTAACATTTTCAAATTGACTTTCCTTTTCTTATTCTATTCTAAAGATTATTTGAATTTGCTGCACAGATTTTAATAGTACTTTCAGAATACATTTGAAGGTAAGAAATATGGCAAGTTAAATCACAGTGAATGATGTCTAGTAAAAAATATACCTGAGTATATTAAACACAACTCACCATTGATTTTCACAGGTACATTTTTTTACAAAAGCATCTATATGTGTAGACATGAGGAACATTTCACATTCAGAAAGGTTTACCCATGTTTTTCTCTTGTCCCATCATACTGTAGGAGAAAATGCAAACAAAGAAAAGTAGAATTTGTTTAACTCTGAAAAGAAAAATTGGAAGACCAGCAATGTGTCTGTAAGATGACACAAGAATAAAATGACATTACTTTTTCATTCCTAGAATGATAAATTACAGCACAAATTTTATTGTCCTTGGTCATACAGCAAAAAAAGGTCAAAGTTTTATGCAAAATATTTTCAAAGTTTGATAAAAGTGCTAACAGAAACTTAGGTAAATGGCAACTTTTCTATATGAGTAGTGAGCCAGACAAGATCAGTTTTCTTTTTATTAAGAGACAATAATATAGGTTACAGAGATATCTGAATTTCAGCAAGTCATATGATTTGTTGATATAGGGAAACCTATACTTAATATTTAAGATTGGGTATCATTCATTCATTTTATAATCTATTTATCTCTTAAGAAATTTGGTCCTTCTGCCATAATGAAGAATAAAGCTGTTTCTTGCAGGCAAATTACCAGTCTGCCTGGTCTCGCCCTGTTGTACAATATTTGGTATAAAAATAAACAGCTTTTGAAAGAAAACAAGAGCACTGAAGAGAATCAACTATAGTTTATTTGGTAATGACAGTGTCAAAGTCACCATCTTCATTACTTTCTAAAAATAAGTGAGTTTTATTTCAAAAGGCATAAAGCCAAAATTCAATACATAAATCAAATTCTCAATTTTTAGCAATATGCAATATACAAAACATAAATGACTTCTAATTCTGGAATTATTTTAAAATAATGAGCATCTTTAAATAATAAGCATTTTTATTTTAATGATCTTTAAATAAAGAGCTAAACAAGTAAGAAAGTAAACTCTGATTACTTTCAGTATGTAAGGTTTGTCCTCACTTATAATTGGATAGATTGTACATAGCAAAAGTGTCCACTGATCACATTGCAAGTTAGAAGGAAAAAACTTGATTTTTGGCTTGGTTTTGTAAAATTAAGAATGCAACAAATTCATTATTTATTTTTCTTTAGCCACCCACTTCCTGACCAAGTGTTGAAGTCCTGATCCTTGAAAGCGTAACTCTATTACTTTCCACTAATTCCTTACAATGGTCAGGACTGCTTATTAAGTAAATCCCAAGTAAGTTAAAATAATTATCTAAAGTCTTTCTCAATTATTTATAAGAATGTCCATACTTCAGAATAACTCACTGCTATTTACATTTTTATTTATGTATAGAATCTCAAGCAAACTCCTAAACTCAGAGCTAGCGGACACCCAAGAGCAATGAGTCATCCCCTCATTTTAAAGGTGAGGAAAGATTTCCAAGACAGATTGAAATGACTGCATAATATTAGTCATACAGAATGCCTTAAAATTGTGGGACAAGAATTCAGGACTTAGAATTAATAAAACATATTTGAGCATTTACACAGTCACATAGCATTTGGGGTTTTTTTAAATTTAAATAACATTGAAAAGTATAAATCAATAATTATTTGTATTTCTATTTAAAATTAAAAATTGTTAACACCTACGTATATTTGCTACTATTTTTACAGAAATATAGTATATTACATTTAATAAATACAAACTATCACAAAGATGAAAGTATAAAATAGTTTATCAAAATTCACCATTGGAAAATCACCAAGTATTTGAAAAATAATCATTAACACATTTGTTCAGCAAATATTTATGAGTACTGTGTACTTACTATGTGCCAGGCACAGTTCTATGAACATAGTATAATACATGTACGATCAAACCAGAAAATTTTAAAAAAAGGATTCTCTGTTGTCATGAATCAGAAAATAAAAATTATATCTAAAACAATAATAATAAAATGTATTATATTTATTCCTAAGTGAAAAACTACCCAAAAAGTTAACAGCTTCAAACAATAAATATGCATTGTCTTGCTGGTTCCAGGGGTCAAGAATCTTGATGTGGTTTACTTTGATTCTCTTACTCAGGATCCTTTACAACGCTGCAGTCAAGTTGCCAGCTGTGGCTGTATTCATCTCAAGGCTCCACTGACAGGAAATGCCCTTCTAAACTCACTCACAGGGCTATGAGTAGGTGTCAGGTCCTCACTGTCTCTTGGCCTAAGACATGAGTCCTTTGCCACTGGGCTTCTCTGTAGGACTACTCCCAACACAGCAGCATGCCTCCTCTAAAGTGAAGATTTAGAAAAGAGAGAGCAAGAGAAAGAATAAGCAAGTCACAGTTTTTGTAAACTAAGCTCAGAAATAAGGTCCCCATCACTTTAGCTGTACTGTATCCATTAGAAGCAATTTACTAGGTGTAGCCCATGTAAGCTTCTTCTTCAAGGGCAAGAGGTTACGCAAAGGCCTAAGTACCAGAAAGTCATTGGAAGGAAGAGATCATTGGAAATCATTTTACAAGCTGCCTACCACAAAATATCAGATGATGACAAATACAAAAGAAAAGTCAAAGTGAAGGTGGTTGGGCCATTGAAGGTAATTGGAGATAAGGAGAAAGTTCACCTGCAAATTTAAATGAGAATAGCCTTCATTGAGAAGGTGATCTTTGAGAGAGGAATTGAAGAAGTGATGGCATTTTCTCCTTGGAAAGAGCAATGTAAGAATAGATAAAACCTGTTTAAAGGCTCTGAGTTAGAATAATATGTCATGTATTGTAAAATGAGCAAGGAGATCATTGTGGTTTACCACAATCTTCTGGTGGTCTATGATGTTTTGACAATTTACCTACCACTGTATCGCTGTATTATCATATTCTATTACCCTTCTCTTTGCTCATTCTACTTCAGCTTTCTTTGCATCTAAGTTAAATCTATTGAATGGTTTTAAGCAGATAAATACCCAATCCAGCTTACTATGTTGCTTTACTTGTTGTTTTGCTAATAGACTAATAGTGTGATTTTGTGCTCTGCTGTACAGGTGCAAGTGCAGTCTAACTGGAGAATTGAGTTCCAGGTATATGCAAGTGGATGATTATTAAGAATGATGGATTTTAAACTAAGTATGGTAGGGAGAAATTACATTAATGGGAACGTAATTGAAATGGCTGACATAAGCGAAAAATTAACAGAATCATTGAATTGATACTCCAGCAATCAGGGAAGGAGTTTGGTGGGGGAGTCAACAGAATAATGAAAAAATTAAGTAGAAACTTAGGAGATGTTGAATAGAGTGAGAAATGTCACAGAATAGAAACTTAAGAGGAAGTTATAGCAGGGATCATTTCTGGTTTCATATAAATTTTAATATTTTTTATTACTATGAAGAATATCATTGGTATTTTGATAGAAATTTTATTTTATCAGTAGACTGCTTTTAGTATGGTCATTTTAATAATATTGATTGTTCCAATTTAAGAGCATGAGATGTCTTTAAATTTGTTTGAATTTTCTTCAGTTTATGTCCAATGTTATGTAGTTATGCTTGTAGATGTCTTCTGTATTAGTCAGGGTCCTCCAGAGGGACAGAATTAATAGGAGAGGATTTGTGTATATATGCAATGAAATTCATTAGTGAGAATTGGTTCACATGATCACAATACAAAATCCCACAACAGGCCGTCTGCAAGCTGAGAAAGAAGCAACTTGTGGTTCAGTCCAAGTCTGAAAACCTCAAAATCAGAGAAGTCGACAGTGCAGCCTTCCATCAGTGGCTGAAGGCCTGAGAGTCCCTGCCAAGCCACTGGTGTAAGTTCCAGAGTCCCAAAACCAAAGAAATTGATGTCTGATGTCCAAGGGCAAGAGGAGAGGGAGGAAGTGTCCAGCATAAGAAAAAGAAGGAAGCCAGAAGTCTCAGTGAACAAGGTTATCTCATCTTCTTCCACCTACTTTGTTCTAGCCTCTCTGGCAACCAACTGGTTGGTGCCCATCCACATTGAGGGTGGGTCTTCCTTTCTAAGTTCACCAACTCAAATGTCAATCTCCTCTGGCAACACCCTCACAGACACACACAGAAACAACACTTTACCAGCCCATTAGCATCCTTCAAATCAATCAAGTTGACAGTTAATATTAACCACCACAATCCCACCCCCTTGAAAATTTGGCACCCATACACATCTCCTGAAATTATACTTAATCTCCAAATAAAGACCAGAATAAAGTCGTACGTATGCTTAATGTAGCACAGCTATCCTTTATATAACCAAAAGCGCACTAATTCTGAACCTAAATGCTACTCCATTAATTTAACAACATATACATGCTGACATAAACTCAATAAATCTTATGTTATAAGGTATGGGGGCAAAGAGGAAATAAAAGGAAGATATTTTCTTAAATGTGTGTATATGCATAAACATATTCTTAAGAATGTAAGGAGGAAATACTTATGATAATTACAGTCCTCATTTCTGGAACTGGTCACTTGGTCATAGCTGGTATTGACAACTACCTTTTGTACCAATTCTGTATTACCTTTGTCTTCAGCAAGCACATCAGTTGATCGTAGTTGTTTTTCACCTGGTGGAGTGACCCAAACCCTCATTTCCTTCTTTTTTTTTTTTTTTTTTTTTTTGAGACTGAGTCTGGCTCTGTTGCCCATGCTGGAGTGCAGTGGTGCGATCTGGGCTCACTGCAAGTTCTGCCTCCCGGGTTCCCGCCATTCTCCTGCCTCAACATCCTGAGTAGCTGGGACTACAGGGGCCCACCACTATGTCCAGCTAATTTTTTGTGTGTTTTTAGTAGAGACGGGATTTCACCGTGTTAGCCGGAATGGTATCCATCTCCTGACCTTGTGATCTGCCTGCCTCGGCCTCCCAAAGTGCTGGGATTACAGGTGTGAGCCACTGTGCCTGGCCCCAAACCCTCATTTCTGAAGGGTCTAGGTTATGTGTAGGTTTGCCTGGGTTGGAATGTTGTAGTTTCCTATTGACCTCAATCACAGGGCATGGTAATCTTGAGACAACCTAAAAGAACTCCCTTATTCCAGACATACTGTTCCTTACCTCTATTGTGAAGTGGTAATCTGACTTCATCTTGATAGTCTGGGTCAATAATCCTAGCCAACACTGTAACTCCTTCTTAGCCTGTTGGCTTACAGGCAAGAGGAGCCCAAAGTAGCCAAGTGGCAGCGTTACATTTTAGCTTATTGGAATAATTGTTGTGTCTCCTAGTGGCAGCATTTCTTCCTCTGAAACTAAGACTTTTAGGCAAGCAGAACATAAATTTCCTGGAAGTGGGAGCAAAATTTTGCTAGTGGATCTCTAGTGGTGAATGGTGAGTGGAGCCACTTCCACTTCCACCCCTTGATTCCTGGACCCATGAATCCTGGCTATGGGTGGCGGGATGGGGGGCGAAGTACCATACATTGTACACTGATTCAGAACATATACAGCCTTCTGGAGAACTCTGCCCTGCAGAATATTGTCACCTAGTTGTTGTTGTAATTGTGACTTCAAAAGACCATTCCACCATTTTATTTAAAAAAGCTGCTTCTGGATGATGGAGAACATGGTAAGACCAGTGAATGCCATGAGCACAAGACACCTTAAACACCATTAAATCTTCTGGGTCATATGACTCAAGCAGCAAAACAGCTCACATAGCAGCCTGCACCTGTTGCACAGCCTTCTCCTGTTCTAGGCCCCTAATAGCCTTCTGGATCACTCAATACATGGGCCAGAGTAACACATTCCAATAAATAACGTATTGTCTACAAATTCCAAATAGGCTCACTAGGCATTGTGCCTCTTTCTTGGTTGTAGAAGGGGCCAAAGGCAACAACTTTTCCTTGACCTTTGAGGAAATATCTTCACAGGCCCCATACCACTGAACACCTAGAAATTTCACTAAGGTAGAATGTCCTTGACTTTTAGTCAGATTTATTTCCCATCCCCTAGCACACAAATGTCTCATCAATAAGTTCAGAGTGGTTGCTACTTTTTGCTCACTGGATCCAATCAGCCTATTGTTATCAGTGTAATGGGCCAGTGTGATATGTTGTAGAAGGGAAAAGCAATCAAGATCTCTGAAAACAAGATTATGACACAAAGCTGGAGAGTTGATATACTCCTGATACAGATCAGTAAAGGTATATTGCTGACCTTGCCAGCTGAAGGCAGATTGTTTCTGGTGGTCCTTATGAACAAGAATGGAGAAAGATTCATTTGCTAAATCTATAGCTGCCTGCTAGGTACCAGGAGATGTGTTAATTTGCTCAAGCAATAAAACTATATCTGGTACAGTAGCTGTAATTGCAGTCACCATTTGGTTAAGATTATAATAATTAACTGTCATCCTTCCAGATCCATCTGTCTTCTTCACTGGACTAATAGGAGAGTTGAAAAAGGATGTCATAAGGATCAGCATCCCTGCATCTTTCAAGTCCTTGATGGTGGCACTAATCTCTGCAGTCCCTCCAGAGATATAATATTATTTTTTATTTACTATAGATGCAGCTCTAATGTCTTTCATTTGACCTTTTCTACTATAGTGCTCCTTAACCCACAGGTCAGGGAACCAATGTGGGGATTTTGCCAGCTGCTAAGTATGTCTCTTCTAAATATGCAATCTGTCACTTGGGAAATGACTACAGGATGAGTCCAGGGTCTCACTGGACCCACTGCTAAGTCAGACCTGAGGTAAAACTTCATTAATTCCCTGACATCCATTAGCCTCTACTCTAACCAGAGGTCTACAATGACATTTTGGTTCCCCTGAAATCATTATCAGCTCAGAGAAAGTGTCCAGTAGTCCCCCAAAAGTGTGATCATTCCGGTTTTCCAAATGCACAGCTACTCTGGTAAAAGGCCAGAGGTCTCCTTGGGGAAGGATGGGAGAAAGATCAACAGTATAAGTTGTCAGTAGTGGAGTGGGGTCCTTCTTCAGGGGGACCCGACCTCTACTTTATTCAAGGAATTATCTGACTGTAAACTGGTTCAAGTCAGAAAATTGATTGAGGGGTGTGATTCTCTGCTTTTATAATTCAAATTAGTATTTTGATCCACTTAACCTAGAAGTTTTCTGTTTATACAAATTGAGCAAAAATGTAGTAGGCTTCCTATTGATTTCACTTCCAGGAACACAGTGATTAATTAGGTAATGCCAGAGTTCTACATGTGTTAGACTATTCCTATTGCTGCTTTGCCTTTGCTGTCTATTATGGTAACTATGCCCATTTTGCCTTTGACAGTTGAGTGTCACCACTTGGTCCCTGCCACCTCAGGATCCAGTTATTCCCATCACATTTACATTTTCCAGTTAAAAGACTGCCGTTTCTGCTGTAAGATCTGGAATAAAGAGAAGCACAATTACAGAGTTCTTCAAGGATTCTGTTGCTCTTCTCACAAATGTATTTCACAAGATATTGATGAAGGATATGTCTTCTGGGCCCTCCCTCCCAGTTGAAATGAGTAAGTCTAAAGTGACAAATCCACTCTAGCATTCCAATCTCCCTTAGCCTTTTGATTTCTTCCTCTACATTAAACCAAGGGAGATCAGGCATTTCCGGCTCATTCACTCATTGTGGGCCATCTTTTGATTTATTTTTCAGCTAACCAAGCAAATAAACTGTTAGAATATTTTCATTTAAAAAAGTTCAAAACTCTCTGAGTTACAACACTAAATGAAGAATCTCTGCTAGTGGTCCTATATGAATAAATTCAGCCTGTTCCAATGTTATGTTCCTTCCACCATTATCCCATACCCTTAATATGAATTCTCATACCTGTTATCCAGATTTCTGCTTATATAAATTAGAAAACTCAAGTTGTTTCTTTGGAGTGTGACCCACCTCCTCATGTGTCACACTCTACACCTCACTTCTTGAGGCCTTCTGGGGCTTGAGTCTAGTTATAGGTCTAGAAGCAAAGATGGGTGATGGGAGTGGGGCCTGAGGAGAATCGGCATTGCCTTGCCTAGCGACAGCCTCAGGGAAGGCCATTGCTGCTTCCTCTGGCAATGCAGGATTAATCTCCTCAGACAAAGGTGAAAAGACTGAGGATAACCCGGTGGTGAAGGGGATGCTGCCACCACAGGGGATAAGGAGGCCATTTCCTTTGGCAAAAAAAAAGCTTATTAGAATTTAGGTTAGTGGCGCCAGCTTCATCAAGGTCCTCTAACATATCCCCATCCTAGGTTATAGGGTCCCATTCTTTCCCAATCAATACCCTCTCTTTAACAGTAGCAACCTAGTGAGGCTGAGCATGCATCTGACATAGTTTGGTTGTGTCTGCACCCAAATTTCATCTTGAATTCCTATGTGTCGTGGGAGGGATTCAGCGGGAGGTAATTGAATCGTGGGGGCAGAACTTTCTCATGTTGTTCTTGTGATAGTGAATAAGTCTCAAGATCTGATGGTTTTAAAAAGGGGAGTTTCCCTGCACAAACTCTCTTCACTTGTCTGCCACCAGGTGAGACATGCCTTTCACCTTCCACCATGATTGTGAGGCCTCCCCAGCAATGAGAAACTGTAATTATTTAAAACCTCTCTTTTTCCTTAGTTTCAAGTATGTCTTTATCAGCAGTGTGAGAACAGGCTAATGTAGTGATATGGCTGTGATGACTGGAGGAACACCAGGGTCATTTGTCTCACACCAATTTAAATGAAATGACACAGACACACATGGGGCAGAGAGAGTTTAAAAGGCAAGAAAGAGGGAGGGGGGCTCCAAGCCAAGAGAGGAAACCCGGAGTGCAGTGGAAAACAGTTTATTATATCAGGAGGCTGGAGTAGGCAGTATCTGACTTGCCTAATGCCCAGGGGGTTGGGTTGACCAGGTATGTCATTCACATAAACTGCAAAAAAACCTGACCCTCCCACCCTGGCCTTTTAATATTGCAAATGCAGGGTGCTATGATGTTCTACACACGTGGAGATATCTGGGTTGGCCATGATGGTAGGCACATGTGATGACAAAAAGAAGATGGGAATCACCATATTGAGTGGATCCAGTTTCTAATGACTGGCATTTGCATATCAAAGCATGCCAGCCTGGTCCTTCAAGCCCCTTTTCTGCTAGACAAGAAATGTTTCTGGAGCTGGTTTAACAGAAAATAAACCTTACCAAGAACTCCTTATCCTCTCTATCTGTTTAAAATAATTTCTTAATAACTCCTATAACAACAGTAAATTGGTACCTGTTGAGTGTGTTGCAGCTGAAAAGATACCCCAAAAATGTGAAAGAAGTGACTTTGGAACTGGGCAACAGGCAGGGGTTGGAACAGTTCACAGGACTCAGAAGAAGACAGGAAAATGTGGAAACCTTTGGTACTCCCTAGAGACTTGTTGAATGGCTTTTCCCAAAATTCTCATGGTAACATGGACAATGAAATCCAGGCTGGTCTCAGATGGAGATGAGGAACTTATTGGGAAATGAAGCAAAGGTGATTTTTGTTGTGTTTTAGCAAAGAGACTGGCAGCATTTTGCCCCTGTCCTGGAGATTTGTGGAACTTTATACTTGAGATAGATGATTTAGGGCATCTGGTGGAAGAAATTCTTAAGCAGCAAAGCATTCAAGAGATAACTTGGGTGCTCTTAAAGGCATTCAGTTTTACAAGGGAAACAGAGTATAAAAGTTCGGAAAATTTGCAGCCTGACAATGCAATAAAAAAAAAAAAAAATCCATTTTCTGAAGAGAAATTCAAGCTGGCTACAGAAATTTACATAAGTAACAAGGAGTTGAATGTTAATCCCCAAGAAAATGGGGAAAATGTCTCCAGGGCATGTCACAGAATTTTGTGGCAGCCCTTTCCATCACAGACCTGGAGGGCTAGGAGGAAAAAAAAAAATGGTTTCCTGGACTGGGACCAGGGTCCCTATGCTGTGTGTAGTCTAGGGACTTGGTACCCTGCATCCCTGCTACACTAGTGATGACTGAAAGGAGCCAACATAGAGCTCAGGTCACGGCTTCAGAGGGTGCATGCCTCAAGCCTTGGCAGCTTCCATGTGGTGTTGAGTCTTCCAGTGCACAGAAGTCGAAAAATGGGGTTTGGGAACCTCTGCCTAGATTTCAGAGGATAGATGAAAATGTCCGGGCAGAAGTTTGCTGCAGAGGCGGGATTCTCATGGAGAACCTCTGCTAGGGCAGTGCAGAAGGGAAACATGGAGTTAGAACCCCCATACAGAGTCCCTACTGTGGCAACATGTTTTGGAGCTGTGAGAAGGCGGCCACCATCTTTCACATCGCAGAATGGTAGCTCCACTGACAGCTTGCACTGTGCACCTGGAAAAGCCACAGATACTCAACACCACCCCATGAAAGAAGTCAGGAGGGAGGCTGTATCCTGCAAAGCCACAGGAGTGGAGCTGTCTAAGACCATGGAAACTCGTTTTTTTCATTAGCGTGTCCTGGATGTGAGACATGGAGTCAAAAGAGATCATTTTAGAACTTACAGATTTGGCTGCCATGTTGGATTTTGGACTTGCATTGTATCTATAGCCCCTTCATTTTGGCCAACTTCTCCCATTTTGGACTGCTGTATTTACACAATGCCTATACTCTCATTGTATCTATGAAATAACTAACTTGCTTTTGATTTCACAGGTTCATAGGCAGAAGGGACTTGCCTTGTCTCAGATGAGACTTTGGACTGTGGACTTCTGAGCTAATGCTGAAATTAGTTAAGACTTTGGGGGCTGTTGAGAAGGTATGATTGATTTTGAAATGTGAAGACACAAGATTTGAGGTGACCAGGGGCAGAATAAAATGGTTTGGCTGTGTCTCCACCAAAGTCTCACTTTGAATTCCCATGTGTGGTGGGAGGGACCCAGTGGGAGGTAATTAAATCATGAGAGCAGGTCTTTCCCATGCTATTCTTGTGATAGTGAATAAATCCTATAAAATCTGATGGTTTAAAATGGGAATTTCCCTTCACAAGCTCTCTTCTCTTGTCTGCCACCATGTGAGACATGACTTTCACCTTCTGTCATGATTGTGAGGCCTCCCCAGCCACATGGAACTATAAGTTTGTTAAAACCCCTTTATCTTCACAGTCTTGGTTATGCCTTTATTAGCAGTGTGAAAATGCACTAATGTAGTAAGGACCTTTCCTGGAAAGTCAGTCACCTGGCATGATAAGATTGTGTGTCTGATTTTCTGCAATTTCAGAAAATAAAACTGCATAAGATAAAACTCTTACCCAGAGCAATTTTAGAAATTTTTAAAGATTTTAATTAGCACTAAAAGATGTGATGTTAATTATGTGCTTCTGGAGTGAGGAGATAGAATACCAGAGCCCATCACTTTCTTTCATCACTTTTCCAGAGAATTTAGAAGCAACCAACCAATGTCATTATATTTTTTGGTTCTCCACAAATGGTCAAGGGCATCATGTATAGAGTCAATAAACTCTTTGCCTCTTAGGAGCAGTGACTCAGGAGTATCAAATGAATTTATTTTGCATGATTATCTAAACGATTCATGTCAAGGGACTATCAGTGTTTTCCATAGTGTTAGAAGTAAAGTCCTTAGCATTTTTATGTCTAATCATGTTAATGAGCCTATTCCAGAAACCCCAAAATTGACTAAAGAAATTTATCCTTAAACTTCTGTTATTCTAGAAACACTCTTAGAACCAAAATCTGTATTAGTCTGGGTTCTCCAGAAAGGCAGAACTAATAGAATATACATACATACATACATACATATATATACACACACACACACATATATATACACACACACATACACACACACACAAACACACACACACACACACACACACACACACACACATATATATATGGAATTTCCTAGGGAAAATTGGCTCAAAATATCACAATGTGAAGTCCCACAATAGGCCCTCTGAAAGCTGAGGAATAGAGAATCTGGTAGTGGCTCAGTCTGAGTCTGAAAGCCTCAATATCAAGGAAGCTAAGAGTGCAGTCTTCAGTCAGTGGCCGAAAGCATGAGAGCCCTTGGCAAGCCACTGGTGTGAGTCCCAGAGTCCAAAGGCCAAAGAACTTGAAGTCTGATGTCCAAGGGCAGGAGGAGTGAGAAGAAGCATCCTGCGTAAGACAAAGAAGACAGCCAGAAGCCCGAGCAAGGAAGGTTATCCCACCTTCCTCCTTCTGCTTTGTTCTAGCTTCACTGCAGCCAATTAAATGGTGTATCCACATTGAGGGTGGGTCTTTTTCTCCCAGTTTACCAACTCAAATGTTCTGGCAACACCCTCACAGACACCCAGAAACAATACTTTACCAGCCATCTAGCATCCTTCAATTCAATCAAATTGACACCTAATATTAACCATCACAAGGTATTTTACTACATTGGTTAAATTCATCCGTAGGTTTTTGTGAGTGTGTGACTGTTGTAAATGAGATTGCCTTATTGAATTCTTTTTAAACTTGTCTTTTGTTCATGTATAGAAATGCTACTAAATTAGTTCAACCACTGTGGAAGACAGTGTGGCTATTCCTCAAGGATCTAGAACCAGAAATACCATTTGGCCCTGCAATCCCATTACTGGATATATACCCAAATGATTATAAATCATTCTACTATAAAGACACATGTGCACATGTTTATTGCAGCACTGTTCACAATAGCAGACTTGGAACCAACTAAAATGCCCATCAATGATAGACTGGATAAAGAAAATGTGGCACACATACACCATGGAATACTATGCAGCCATATAAAAAGGGATAAGTTCCCAGGTGCAGTGGCTCATACCTGTAATCCCTGCACTTTGGGAGGCTGAGATGGGTGGGTGATGGGGCATGGAGTTCAAGACCAGCATGGCCAAGATGCTGAAACCCCATCTACTAAAACTACAAAAATTAGCCAGGCTTGGTGACATGTGCCTGTAATCCCAGCTACTCAGGAGGCTGAGGCAGGAAAATCACTTGAACCCAGGCTGCAGTGGTTGCAGTGAGCCGAGATCACGCCACTGCACTCCAGCCTGGGTGACAGAGCATGACTCCGTCTCAAAATAAATAAATAATAAAATAAAATAAAATAAAGAGATGAGTTCATGTCATTTGCAGGGACATGGATGAAGCTGGAAACCATCATTCTTAGCAAACAAACACAGGAACAGAAAACCAAACACCACATATTCTCACTCATAAGTGGGAGCTGAACAAGGAGAACACATGGATGTAGAAAGGGGACATCACACACCGGGGCCTGTTGGGGAGGTGGAGGGTTAGGGGAGGGATAGCATTAGGAAGAATACCTAATGTAGATGATGGGTTGATGTGTGCAGCAAACCACCATGGCACGTGTATACCTATGTTAACAAACCTGCACATTCTGCACATGTATACCAGAACTTAAAGTATAATAAAAAAATAAAAAGAAGAAATGCTACTAATTTTTGTTTATTGATTTTGTATCCTGCAAGTTTACTGAAATGTTAATCATTTTGAATATTTTAAAATGAAAACTATAGACCAATATCCTGTTGAACATAGACACAAATTCCTTAAAAAAGCACTAGCAATCCAAATCCAATAGCATATAAGAAAAATAATATACCATGATCAAGTAGAATTTATACCAGGAATGGAAGCAGGGCTTAACACGTGCAAATCGATAAACGTGATACATCATATCAACAGAATGAAGAACAAAATCTGTGTAATCATCTCAATAGATACACTGAAAGCAGTTGATAAAATTCAATGTCCCTTCAATAAGAGCCATACATTACAAACCCATAGCTAATATCACACTTAATGGGGAAAAACTGAAAACTTCTTCGCTAAGAACCCTAGAACAAAATAAGAATGGCCACTCTCACCACTCTTATTGAACCCAGTACTGCAAGTTATGGATGGAGCAATTAGGCAAGACAAATAAATAAAAGGCATGTGAAATGAAAAGCAAGAAGTCAAATTGCTCATGTTTGCAGATGATTTGATCTAATATATGGAAAAACCTAAAGACTTTTTAAACTTCCCTCATTTTATGGCATTTTCTGCATCCCCAAAGTGTTGGCATGTTGTATTTTCATTTTCACTTTCCTCAATATATATTGCAATTTATTTTGAGTTTATTGTATGACTCGTTGGTTATTCCAGACTGTTTTGTATAATTTCCATGTGTTTGTGAATGTTGCATTTTTCCTTCTGCTATTATTTGGTGTTTCATTCCATTGTGGTCAGAAAAGATAATTTGGTATGATTTCAATCTTCTTAGATTTGTTATGTGTTGTTTTTTCAATGAACCTGTAGTCTATTCTGGAGAATGCTCCATTGGCACTTGAGAAGAATGTATATTCTGCCACTACTAGGTATAAAATCATATATATATATGATTCATTTGGTCTAAAGTGTTGTTCAAGTCTTCTGTTATTGATCTTTTGTCTGGATGTTCCATTTATTATTAAAATTGATATATTGAAATCTCATTACTGCGTTGCTATTTGTGTTATCAGTTCTGTCACTGTTTGACTCACATATTTAGGTGCTATGATACTATATTATAATTGTTTCATCTTCTTGTGAATGGACTCTTTTATCATTATATAATGTCCTTCTGCTCTTGCAAATGTTTTTGGCTTAAAGTCTATTTTGTCTAATATAAATATAACCACCGCTACTATCTGTTGGTGCCATTTATATGCTCTATTGTTTTTTTCCTTTCATTTTCAGCCTGTTTGTCATTAAGTGTAAAATGAGTTTCTTATAGGAAACACAGTCAAAGCTTTCCTTTCCTCTGAATAGACCTTTTAGTCTATTCAGTCACTCATTGTCTTTTGTTGGTAAACTAATCCATTTATACTTAAGTTAATTACTCATAGAAAAGGTCTTATCTTTGCTTTTTTAATTGACACATTGTAACTGTACATATATAAGGTAAAATGGTACATTTTCATTCATATATCTTTTGTGTATTGATGAAATCAGGGTATTTTTCATATTTATCACCTCATGAATTTACTATTTCCTAGTAGTAAGAATATTCAAAGTTTCTCTTCTACCAATTTTGTAATATACAGTATCTTACTGTTAATCATCATCACCCTACTGTGTGCTAAAACACTAGAACTTATTACTCCTATCTAACATGTCACTCTGTACCTGTTTACCAACATCTCCCCATCCTTTCCTCCTCCACCGCCTCACAAGTCTCTAGTAACTACTGTTCAACTCCCTGCTTCCATATCAACTCTTTTTTTTTGGGGGGGGGGTATTCCACATATGAGTGAAGTTGTGCATTTGGAGTCTTCTGTGAGTTTTGGAAATTTTTATATTTCTGTGAAAAATGTCATTAGTATTTTGACAGTGATTTTATTAAATCTGCATATTGGTTATCGATATTTTAAATCTGTATGACCATTTTAATAATAATCATTATTTCCATTCATGAACACAGGGTATCTCTCAATTTGCTTGTATCTTCTTTAATGTCTTTCATCATTGCTTTACAGATTTTAGTATACACATCTTTTACCTCTTTGGTTATGTTTATTTCAGGCATCTTATTTTTGTAGCTATTGTAAATGAAATTACTTTATTTATTTACTTTTCAGATAATTTGTTATCAAAACATAGAAATACTACTGATCTTTTCTACGTTGCTATTTCATCATGTAATTTTACTGAATTCATTTGCTAATTCTAATAATTTCTTTGGTGAAGGCTTTAGGGTTTAGTGTATGTAAGATCATGTCACCTGCAAACAGAGACAATTTATTCCTTTTCAGTTTTGATACATTTTATTTTTTTCTCTTGCCTTATTTCTCTGGCTAGGGTTTCCAGTAGTTCGTTGATTAGAAATGACAAGAGAAGGCATCTTTGTCTTTTTCCTGATCTCAGTGGAAAAGCCTTCAACTTTACCAATGATTATGATGCTGCCTATGGGTTTGTCATGTATGGCATTTATTGTGTTGAACTTCATTCCCTATATACATAGTTTGGTAAGCACTTTCATTATAAAAGGATGTTTAATTTAAAAAAAAAAATTGTGCATCTATTGAGGTGGTTATATAGGTTTTTGTACTTTATTATGCTTTTATGTTTTAGTAAATTTATAGATTTGCATATGTTGAACTCTACATTCATCCCTGGGAAATGGTACTTTTAATATGCTATTCAATGCATTTTGCTAATATTTGAAAGGATTTTTTCATGTATGTTCATGAGCCATATTGGCCAGTAATGGTTTTCTTATAGTGTCCTCCTCTGTCTTCGGTATCGGGATAATTCTGACCTCATGAAGTGTATTTGAAAGTACTCCCTCTTTCTCAATTTTTTGGAAGATATTCAGAAGAAATTCTATTACGTCTTTAAATGTTTGGTAGAATTTAGCAATGAAACTGTCGTATTACTGACATATATAAATTGATGTAATTTATAAAGATGTACACATTTTAATATTTTCCTTATGTGTCAACACATTTATATAGCAATATTTTTATTTTTATATTTTTATTTTTAACTTCCATAATGAAATAATATTGATTTATTATTATAATATTCTGCATTTGTCAATATAGCTACCTTTACCAATTTTATAGGTTGAAATGTTTTTATGTTGTATTTGGTGTCTTTTAATTTCAACTTTAAGTATCCCTTAAGTATTTATTATACAGTGATACAGTTTGGATATATGTCCCCAGTAAATCCCACGTTGAATTGCAATTCCCAGTGTTGGAGGTGGCACCTAGTGGGAGGTGATTGGATCATGGGGGTTGATCTCTCATGTGTTGGTTCTGTCTTCATGATAGTGAGTTCTCACAAAATCTGGTTGTTTAAAGTGAGTTGCACCTTCTCCCCTCACATTGCTCCTTCTTTGGCCACATTATATGCTGGCTCCCATTTTACCTCCTACTATGAATAAAAGCTCCCTGAGACCTCTCCAGAAACTGAGCAGATGCCAGCACCATGCTTATACCACCTAAGAACTGTGAGCCAATTACGCTTTTTTTCTTTATAAATTACCTAGTCTCAGGTGTTGTGGGAAGTCAGGGACCCCAAATGGAGGGACCGGCTGAAGTTGCAGCTGAGGAATGTAAATTGTGAAGATTTCATGGACATGTATCAGTTCTCAAATAATACTTTTATAATTTCTTATGCCTGTCTTTACTTTAATCTCTTAATCCTATTATATTTGTAAGGTGAGGATGTACATCACCTCAGGACCACTGTGATAATTGTGTTAACTGTACAAATTGATTGTAAAACGTGTGTTTGAACAATATGAAATCACTGCACCTTGAAAAAGAATGGATTAATAGCGATTTTTATGGAACAAAGGAAGACAACCATAAGGTCTGACTGCCTGTTAGGTGGGGCAAAAAGAGCCATATTTTTCTTCTTGCAGAGAGCCTATAAATGAACATGCAAGTAGGAAACATATGGCTAAATTATTTTCCTAGCAAGGAATATTAACATTAATACCCCTGGAAAGGAATGCATTCCTGGGGGGAGGTCTATAAATGGCCACTCTAGGAATGTGTGTTTTATGCAGTTGAGATAAGGACAGAGATACTCGCTGGTCTCCTGCAGTACCCTCAGGCTTACTAAGGTGAGAAAAAACTCCGCCTTGGTAAATTTGTGGTCAGACTGGTTCTCTGCTCTCGAACCTGTTTTCTGTTGTTTAAGATTTTTATCAAGACAATACATGCACCACTGAACATAAACCCTTATCAGTCATTCTACTTTTGCCCTTTGCCTTGTGATCTTTGTTGGACCCTTATCAGTAGTTCTGCTTTTGCCCTTTGTTCTGTTCCCTTAGAAGCATGTGATTTTTGTTAGACCCTTATTAGTAGTTCTGCTTTTTGCTCTTTGAAGCATGTGATCGTTATCTTTGTACCTATTCCCTGTTCTTACACCCCCTCCCCTTTTCAAATAAAAACTTGCTGGTTTGAGGCTCAGGTGGGCATCACAGTCCTACTGATATGTGATGTCACCCCTGGTGGCCCAGCTGTAAAATTCCTCTCTTTGTACTGTCTCTCTTTATTTCTCAGCCTGCTGACCCTTATGGAAAATAGAAAAAAACTTATGTTGAAATATTGGGGGTTGGTTCCCCCAATACTCAGATATTTCTGTTTAGTCGTAAAAGAATGGACTAACACATATAGCAAGCGTAATGGTAACGAATTTTCTCAACAT
Source organism: Macaca fascicularis (assembly GCF_037993035.2). NCBI lineage: Eukaryota > Metazoa > Chordata > Mammalia > Primates > Cercopithecidae > Macaca > Macaca fascicularis. Next base: position 75,109,801 of record NC_088376.1, read on the forward strand.
TCATCTGAAACAGTGTTTATCTCAACTTTATTTTTGAAGGACGATTTTGGCAGATACATTATTGACTGCAGGTTTTACTGTTTGTTATTTTTCACATTAATTATATTATTTAAATCAGGTCTGAAAGTCTTCCACTGAGAAATCCTCTGGGAATCTTATAGGGACTCCCTTGCATGAACCACTTTACCATGCTGTTTTCAAAATTCTCAGTCCTTATCTTTTGACAGTTTGATTTTAAGGTATCATACTATGAACTTATTTTTATTTATTCCATTTGGGGTCTTTTGGGCTTCTTGAATCTGTATATATTTATTTAAGTAATCTTTCTGCTTCTTTCTATCTCTTTTCAGAAATTTCATAATGCGTTGGCCGGGCGCGGTGGCTCAAGCCTGTAATCCCAGCACTTTGGGAGGCCGAGACGGGCGGATCACGAGGTCGGGAGATCGAGGCCATCCTGGCTAACACGGTGAAACCCCGTCTCTACTAAAAAAATACAAAAATCTAGCCGGGCGCGGTGGCGGGTGCCTGTAGTCCCAGCTACTCGGGAGGCTGAGGCAGGAGAATGGTGTGAACCCGGGAGGCGGAGCTTGCAGTGAGCTGAGATCCGGCCACTGCACTCCAGCCTGGGCGGCAGAGCAAGACTCCATCTCAAAAAAAAAAAAAAAAAAGAAAAAAAAAAAAAGAAATTTCATAATGCATATATTGGTTTGTGTAATGTTGTCCAATAAGTTTATGTTTTCTTCACTCTTTCATTTTTTTCTTCTCTTAATGGATAATTTTGAATTCTCTTTGAATTTCTGATTCTTTCCTCTGTTTTGGCAAATCAATTGTTGAATTCCTCTAGCAAATTTTTCAGTTCAATTAGTGTATTCTTCAGCTCCAAACTTTATTTTTTATATATTTGCTACTTCTTTGTTAAAATGTTTATTTTTTTCTCACAAAACATTTATCTGACTTGTTAAGTGTCTTTATGAATGTAATTTAGAGAGCTCTGTCAGGTAAATCATATACCTGTTTCTTTGGGGTCAGTTTCTGGAGACATATTTTGTTCCTTTAGTTAGGTGATGTTTGCCTATTTTCATATGTTCTTTCAAATTTTGTGCTGAGTTAATGCAATTGAGAAGACAGCTACCCCTCCAAGTCTTTAGGGTCTAACTTACAGAGAAAAACATTTTTACCAATCAACCAGGCTAGAAGATCTGGCACCTATCAAATATTTTCTGTGTATGTGGTTTCTCTAGTAGTGCATAGAAAGTCCCAATTAGATTAATTTGCTGTTTTTATTTTTGAGAGCATTGTAATCTTCTACTCATTGTGGGGTCTTCCTGGGGCTCTGAAACCTCTCTGGTGCAGTGGCAAGCTGACTCAATGTTTTCTTTTCCCAGTGGCCATCAGGCAGCTCCTCATCACTCCCCCAATCAGGCTAAATAAATATGATTTCCTTGGGAAGCCCTCCCATAACCCTGATCTCCAGAAACACACTCTATTTCTCTGTTTCTCTTTCTCTCAATGTAAGTGAAGGATGAGGCAAGACAAATCAATCCCTGAGATCACGTTCTGAAAAGTCAGGATGTTGGAAGCATACTCAATACTTTTATTCCCTTCCAGGGAAGAAGTTTCAAGTTCTACATCCTCAGTTGAACAAAGTTATGTTGGCACCTGTAAGCCACCTGCCTTTTTCTGTTTTTCTTAGCATCTTGCCAGGTCTCCAATTTGTTCCAGCTTCATCAGTACTGTGAATGAGGAGTGAGGAGATACCAAAACAAGCCCTTTAGGTAGAGCTTTGAAAACTTGCACCATTGGACCTATGTTCTAATATCTCTTTTCTTCTCAAGGAGGAAGTTGCAGTCCAGGGCTGTCTTCTTGGCACTGAGCTGTGAAGGCTAGGCAGAGGCGCTGACGTGGATAAAGTAAAATTGCTCTTTCTACCCATTTCAATGTGGCTGTTTTCATCTTTGTGCTTTTCTGGGGTACTAATATTTTTAGCTGGATTATGGAAAACTCATGAAGATATTTTAGTTTTCATATTGTGGTTAAATCAGTGTTTCTATGACTTTTTATTCTGCCATCTTGTTGACTCACATGATATTTTCTTAATCTTGATTTTTTCATCTATTAAATAAATTTGGCAGTGACTTTCAGAAAGCTTTTTTTGATTCATAGTCCATTTTTGCTTTTATTCTCTATGCTACTGTAACACCTGAAATACACTTCTATAGTACCCACAGTAACACAACTTATCTTCCACATTGTGGCACTTCGGAGAGTAAAAACAGATGATTATTGTGAATATTCAGAAAGCAATTTTTATTTATTAAATTTACTTAATAATGGTATCTAATTCTAAACATTCTTCTCTGTTGAAAATGATAATAATGTTTTTATTTTAAAAAGTAAGAATCACTATAGGGTATCCTTAAATTGAGCTCTCAAGATTTTACTCACAATCCACAGGAGGCCAAGAGCTTGGTATGAAACACCTGTAGACCATTTGGTATTGAAAAGAGATGCAAAGGCTCCAGTGAGGGTAAATTAATACAAGCTATATTTTATATGCATAACTTATTGCTATTTTTCCATTGTTTAAAATAATTGTTTAAACAAATTGTCATAAAGACATGAATAAGTAGTGAGATACTGTAGGCATTTATAGCTTTGAAAACAGAAAATCATTTTATGAGATTACCTTTATGATCTTGGGAAAGTTTCCCATTCCCAAATCATACTAGATTTCCTTAATGTGACATTTGTACTTTTAAGCCTGTTTAACTAGGTTAGGGAAAGGATTGTGAAAGTTCTCAGCATGGTATCTTAAACAAAGTAGGCTTTCGATTAATATTGGCAATGTTTCCTTTCCTTGTGGTACCAATGTCACATAAAACTTAAGAAAAATTATAAGATGTACTTTTGTTTTCTGACAAAACAGAAAACAGTTAATCTTTTTTGTGCTTTGACAACTATAAATTGGAAGACAAATGTATAGACTTAGCTATAAATGAACCTTTATAGAAAAGATCAATGGTTGCAATTAACAAAGGATGATAACCAAACTTACTCTTATCTCTTACAGAGATGGTCATTCTTTAATACATGTCTTTAAGGACAAAAACAGCAAAGATAAGCCCTTAAACCTTATCTGTGCTATTAAACTGCAGATATATATATATTTTTTTCTCTAAGTACTTTAGAGACTATTTCCTGTCATTCTCATTATTTAATCAGCTTAATACAGATGACTTCCAAATTAACTGTGGTCTAAAATTCTAAGATTAGAAACTTTGTGTCATATATTTTATAATATAATAGAAACTAATGGAAAAAATAGAATATATATATATTTGGAGAAATAATTCTAAGGAACATTAAATAAAGTAAAAATAACTACGAATAAGGTAAATGAAACTACAATATCTCTGAGGAATGAATAAAAGGAAGCTAATGGCTTTGCTAAACAAAGTACCAATGCTTTGTCATAGGCATGGTAGATATGCGGTACATCTTTTCCAGTATAAAATTTATTTCATATAATGGAAACATAATTAAAAGTAAAACATAAGTGATTTAATGATGCTTTACTTTTGCATTTATAAAGTTTTTGAGTAAATAAATTTTGTTGGCACATTTATATAAATTTTTGGTTGACAAAATACCATTATCATAAATGTAGTAATCCCTATAGTCTGAATTTTCTTGCTCTTAAACAAGTTAATCTTTCTTTATTGGCATTCATAGTTTATACTTAGCCAGTTTTTTCTCAACTCTATTGAGGTAGAATTGATAAATAAAAATTGTATATGTTCAAAGTGTACAACATGATGTTTTGATAAATGAATAAACTGTGGAATGCATTATAATATATACTTTATGTTTAAGGGAAAATATTTAAGTACTTATTTCAAATTTCTGCTTGGAGTAATTTAATATGTCTAGTTTTCTCTATATAAATGTAGTCTCCACTCAAGTAGGTGTTTCCCACTTCCATGAATAAAGTGAATATTATTACCAATTATCCAAGTGACCCACGGTCAGAATCTAGGAATCGTTCTTGATTCCTACCTTTTTCATATTATCCTTTGTTAATCCATACACAAGTCCTGTATATTCTTTATTCACTGTTAAAATCTTGATCTGGGCCACTATCGTTGTTAACTGGACTAGAAACAGCATTCTAACTAGTTTCTTTCTTTCCTTTTTTTTTCCTCCTCCTTTAGTTCATTCTACATGTATCAGCAAGATAAACCTTCAAATATAAATGAGATGATGTCATTTACACACTTAAATTTCTTCAAGAGCACTCTATTGCACTTACAGTTAAAATCTAGAAATTTTTTTTTAACCCTACAAGTCCAAATATAATCTGTATTTCCTAGTTATTTAATCTTATTTATATATTCAAACTAATTTGGCACATTAAACCACAAGCACATTTATATTCTTTCACTTTCTTAAACATGTCAAACTCCAAATAATTTCTTATTTCATGGCTCCTTTATATACTATTCCTTCTGCTTGGAATGCTCTTTCACTCATTGTTTGCATCATTACCTTATCTGTTTTTTAATTACAATTTCTTACTAGGAATTTCTTTGAAGCCTATCTATACATAATGCCACACACTCCTTAATTTCCTCAGGATTTTCTGTTTTCTAACTTAATTTTATAGTACCTCACAATTTGATTTTATTTGTTTATTTTTTTTTTCAATTTTAACTTGCCTTTTATATATCTACCCCTTTAGAATATCCATGAAGCAGAGCAGAATGTCTTCTCTCTGTTTAATATGGTGCCTGGCACATGAAAAGTTTAAAAAAACACCTATTAAATTAACACTTGAATTATTTTCAAGAATTAGGCCTCTTATTTTTGTACTGAAAAAATGTCCTTTAAAACAAAAGATACATTTTTAGATCCTACAAAAACATGCTGCAATTCTAGCAGTTTCATGGTACTTAACTCAATCCTCCAAATTATAAAGTTTTCATAGTCTATGCTTTAGTTTAAAAAGGGACTAGAAAACAGAATTGAATGCTGAAAGCAGCATCTATTGAAAGGTCACTGTTTCCAGTGTTTCATAGTTCATTTATATCTATCTTAATATATATTCCCTATAATGTGAATGCTATTATCCCCCATTTTGGAAATAAAGAGTGAAATTTTTTGTGGTTTATAAAAATGGCCAAAGTCATTATTACTCATAAATGGCAAAAAAAAATGGAATTTTAGCACGTCTATCTGGCATCATGGTTTATTACTTTTCCTGATATAATATTGTCTACAGCCACAATTATTATTAGGGGAATAGATGAGATTTAGCTCTAACTTCTCTAACCCCAAACCATGTATTCTTTTCATTATAATGTAGCTACCATATGCACGCTGAGTCTACAATTTGAACAAGTAACAATAATTTATATTCAAATATATATTTATCTTTTATCTTAATTTGAAAATTAACTCCAAATTATTATGATTTTAGAAAATATAACAGTCGGCCAGGCGCGGTGGCTCAAGCCTGTAATCCCTGCACTTTGGGAGGCCGAGACGGTGGATCACGAGGTCAGGAGATCGAGACCATCCTGGCTAACACGGTGAAACCCCGTCTCTACTAAAAAATACAAAAAACTAGCCGGGCGAGGTGGCGGGTGCCTGTAGTCCTAGCTACAGGACTAGGACTGTTGTCTTTTATTAATGTCTATAAATAAAACTTTAGAAACACTAACTATCCATTAGAATAAAAGATAAAAAATACGTATATAATTTTAAAAATGTTAAGACTTCTGCCAAATTTTATCTTTGTTTTAGTAAAAATTAAAGGAGTACAAGTGCAGTTTTGTTACATAAATATATTATGTAGTGGTGAAGTCTGGGCTTTTAAAAGTGTAACAATCACATGAGTAATGTATACTATGCCCATTAATTAATATCTTATTCCTTAGTCACCTCTCATTCTCCTACCTTTCTGAGTCTCCAACATCTATTATTTCACATTCTATGTCATATTTTAATTTCTCTTAGGAAGTATGTCTTCAAAGTTTATGATTTTTATTTTTTGGAGTACAAATTATACAATTTATATTCATATGAGTTTTGTAACTTCATTAAATCATCTCAAAAACAATTTTTCTCTCTTATTTTCTGAAAATCTTCTGCATTAAAATAACTCAACATATATGCCAGACTGTGAAGTTATTTTACTTCAAACTGTTTCTAGGTGTTATAAGATGTATATTATGCTCAGAAAATAATATACATCTTCTTCCTTTCATAAAAGAAATTGTAGTACTTCAATGGGATTGTGCATATGTGCTATTTCTCACATCAATCTCTGGGATAAAAAGAAAAATATCAAAAATGAAAACAATAAAGTACCTTATAGCTTTGTTTAATTTCCTTCACTGACACTAATGTCACCCAAAATGTCCAAGAATATTGTGTGTCAAAATTATTTCTATTATACACAAAAAAATTAACTAATGGATATTGATATTAAAACTGTATCAATGGTAAAAGCACATCATAAACACATGAGTTGATGTTATAGCTTTAAAAAATTTTTTTGAATTAGTTACCAACATAAAAGCTTTCAGCAGAAGTGCCTTAAAAATTACATGCTGCATTGCCAAGTAAAGGAAAATATTAATTGACTTCAGCTGACAAAAACACATTTTAACAGCATAAATTTGTTTTGTATTGTAGAAAAGTAAGAGTCATTGAGGCAAATAATATTAATGACATGGTTTACTTAGACATGGATCATTTGAATAGTTTGAAGTAGTTTCAGGTACAACTACAATTACCTTTAATGAACAGCTAGATGTTACCATTGATACTTGACATTGTAACCAGATTTGGATTTTGGCTTGTTATTAGAACATCTAATCACATTAGAAAATCCAAATTGTACAGCTATCTATTAAAATGTTAGAGAATATTTTTGCCTTAAAAACAGTTAAATATTTATGCCTGGAACAATTTCAGTGGGAAGGTAAATCTTTATATTCTCTGCAAAGGTTGAGCACCTCTACTGGTTGGTGTGTTAGTCTGTTTTCACCCTGTTGATAAAAACATACCTGAGACTGGGAAGAAAAAGCGGTTTAGACTTATAGTTCCCATAGCTGAGGAGGCCTAAGAATCATGGCAGGAGGAAAATAGCACTTCCTACATGGTGGCAGCAAGAGAAAATGATGGAGAAGCAAAAGCAGAAACCACTGATAAACCCATCAGATCTCATGAGACTTATTCACTATCAGAAGAATAGCATGGAAAAGACCAGACCCCTTGATTTATACCTCCTCCAGGTGCCTCCCACAATATGGGGGAATTCTGTTGCTGCAGTTCAAGTTGAGATTTTGGTGAGGACACAGCCAAACCATGTCATTCCACTCCTAACCCCTCCAAATCACATGTCCTCACATTTGAAAACCAATCATGCCTTCCCAACAGACCCCCCAAAGTCTTAACTCATTTCAGCATTAACCCAAAAGTCCACAGTCCAAAGTCTCACCTGAGACAAGGCAAGTCCCTTCCACCTATGAGCCTGTAAAATCAAAAGTAAGCTAGTTACTTAATAGATACAATGAAAGTACAGGAATTGGGTAAAAATACAGCCATTCCAAATGGGAGAGATGCGCCAAAACAAAGGAGTTACAGTATCCAAGCAACTCTGAAATCAAGTGGGGCAGTTAAATTTTAAAGCTCCAAAATTATCTCCTTTGACTCCATGCCTCACATCCAGGCCACACTGATGCAAGAGGTGGGTTTCCATGGTCTTGGGCAGATCCACCCTTCTGGCTTTGCAGGATACAGGCTCCCTCCCAGTGCCCTTTATGGGCTGGCATTGAGTGTCTGTGGTTTTTCCAGGCCCAGGGTGCAAGCTGTCAGTGGATCTACGATTCTGGACTCTAGAGGATGGTGACTCTCTTCTCACAGCTCCACTACACAGTGCTCCAGTAGAGACTCTGTGTGCGGGCTCCGACCCTACATTTCCCTTCTGCACTGCCCTAGCAGAAGTTCTCCATTAGCGCCCCACCCCTATAGCAAACTTTTGCATGGGCGTCCAGGCATTTCCATACATCTTCTGAAATCTAGGTGGAGGTTCCCAAACCTCAATTCTTGACTACTGTGCACACACAGGCTCAACACCACATGGGGTGATTTCAGACTTGCATGGATACTGTAACTCCTTTGTTTTGGGGAAACTCTCCCATTTGGAATGGCTATATTTTTACCCAATACCTGTACTTTCATTGTATCTATTAAGTAACTAGTTTACTTTTGATTTTACAGGCTCATAGGTGGAAGGGACTTGCTTGTCTCAGTTGAGACTTTGGACTGTGGACTTTTGGGTTAATGCTGAGGCTTGGGGCATCCACTCTCTGAAGCCACAGCCCAAGCTGTATGTTGGTTCCTTCCAGCTAAGGCTGGAATGGCCGGGACACAGGACACCAAGTCCCTAGACTACACACAAAATGGGGACCCTGGGCCTGGTTCATGAAACAAAATTTTCCTTATGGACCTCCAGTCCATAGGAGGGGCTACCATGGAGGTCTCTGACATGGCCTGGTGACATTTTCCTCCATGATCTTGGGGATTGATATTAGGTTCCTTCCTACTTATGCAAGTTTCTGTAGCTGGCTAAAATTTCTCCCCAGAAAATGTTTTTTTTTTTTTCTATCGTATAGTCAGACTGCAAATTTTCCAAACTTGTATGCTCTGCTTCCCTTTTAAAACTGAATGCCTTTAAAAACACTCAAGTCACTTTTTGAATGCTTCCTTGCTTAGAAATTTCTTCCACAAGATACCCTAAATCATCTCTCTCAAGTTTAAAGTTCCACAAATCTCTAGGGCAGGGGCAAAATGCTGCCAGTATCTTTGCTGAAACATAACAAGAGTCACCTTTGCTCCAGTTCCTAACAAGTTCCTAATCTCCATCTGAGACCACTTCAGCCTGGAGCTTATGTTCATAATGCTATCAGCAATTTTGTCAAAGCCATTCAATAAGTCTCTAGGAGGTTGCAAAGTTTCCCATGTTTCTCTATCTTCTTCTGAGCCCTCCAAACTGTTCCAATCTCTTCCTGTTACCCAGTTCCAAAGTCGTTTCCATATTCTCGGGTATATTTTCAGTAACGCCCTATTCTATTGGTACCAATTTACTGTATAAGTCCATTTTCATGCTGCTGATGAAGACATGTCCAAGACTGGGAGGAAAAAGATGTTTAATTGGACTTACAGTTCCACATGGGTGGGGAAGCCTCAGAATCATGGCTGGAGGTGAAATGCACGTTTTACATGTCAGTGGCAAGAAAAAAAATGAGAGAAGCCAAAACGGAAACCCCTGATAAACCCATCAGATCTCCTTAGACTTATTCACTATCACAAAAATAGCATAGGAAAGACAGGCATCATGATTGAATTACCTCCCCCTGGGTCCCTTCCACAACATGTGGGAATTCTGGGAGATAACATTCAAGTTGAGATTTGGGTGGGGACACAGTCAAACCATATCAGTTGGAATAATAAAACATTATTGTTTGGATTAAAAATAATCTTTGCACATGACTATGACTCATTGTTTTCTTCATTGGAATTCACTGGTGTCAACTCATAAAATTGCTGAACAAATTATTTTCTGTTACTTCTTAGCTAAGACCTTGGGCCATGATGTTTCAGGAGGTTGTGTTAAGCAATGTGGGCAGAATAAGTCATCCATTACAGAGATAATCACAAGAATTCAGGGCTCTGATCAAGCTTATTGATTCTACTTTGATAGATATGTTTAAAGAGTAAAGTAAATACCTGATACCAAAATATGTCATGTCAAATAGATATCTTACATTCATAATTGATTGGAAGATGTTTTTATTTATGAAAATTAGATATGTCTTTCATTTCAAGACCTTAGAATCAGCATTGTGTGTGCTGCCATTCAGGAAGAAAGAGGCTAATGATGGCAGTGCCCACTCCAGACAGCCTGTTGCTGCTATCAAATGGGCTGTAGCAGGGATGTGCAGCTGGAGCTGCATGTTGTGTGCAGCTGGCGAAAGCAAGGGACAAGTGGGAGCCCCACCCTTTCTTAGTTGGGGTAGGAACTCCCCAATGGCTGCTGCAGCAGCACAGCTGCACACCTGGGCCTCCCACTCCATGGAGAAGGCAGGAACCATCCCCATCCCCTGAACAGCTGCAGCTTCCCAAACTGAAACTGAGGCTACTGACTCAGGCATCACTGCACTCTTGGGGGCCCAGGAATGCTCCCCCTCCCCCTGCAGGCTTGGAAGTGCCTGCTCCCACTGCCTGGCTTCTCCCTGGTGTTGGTGCCCTCTCCAGTCACACCCAGGGTCAAGCCTGGGTGCCATAAATGTCAGCAGGAGGCAGACAGTCCCCTGCGTGAAGGGGCAGGTCCCTGGTAAGGCCACACCTTCAGGACAGGGTGGGCCTGAAAACTGGGACCAGGCTGTCTGTCACACAGACTGGAGTGGGGACTTGTGTTACCTTGGGCTGCCTGTGGCCACCCACGGACCAACTGGCATGTACTTCCTCCCCTCTGAGACTCACAAAAGCTCTCCCCTCTAGTGTTAGCCAGAGCAGAAGAGAAGATGGAGAGATGACAAGAGGACCAGTAGCAGAGAGAAACTACCCTCTCTGCTGAGAGTTGAGCATTTGTCAGGGATGACCTGCCTGCAGAGAGAAGCTGATAACTGAAAACAGTTTAGAGCACTGTAAGACAATTAGTGTCCTATACTAACGTAATGCTTTAACAAATCTAAAATATATGGCATTGAATTAACAGTTCAGAAGTTGAAATCAAAGGAATAAATATGGCAAATTGGGAAAATGGAGATCTATGTTACCTTGTGGCAAAAATTTGGTGAACTCTCACCTGTTATAACTTGAACAACAGATTGTGGGCTCGCTACTGTATCTCTAGGGTAAGGAGTTGTAAAATGCTACAGTATCAATTTTTATTTACAGTTACTTGCTGATTTTAGCAACTTTTCAAAAAAAAAAAATGAGATCAGAAAAAATGGCTGATTTTAAAGTAGAGATAAAGGGACTCACAGTATTTGAGAAGCCAAGTGCTTCTGGATTATAAACAGTGGGAGGTAGAACTAAAATAGGCTTAGAAAGACAAAGGTTCAAGACTTCTCAATTAAGAAAGACTCACTCTTAACGTAAAAAACAGATTAATACTATTGCTTTTTAACAAGAATATTGCTTCGGGTGGCCTCACATAGCCAATAGTAAATTAAGTATATAGGGGAATTTCTTAGTCCATTTGGTCTACTATAAGGAAATATCATAAACTGGATACATTTTATACTATAGAAATTTCTTTATCACAGGTCTAGAGGCTAGGACTCCCAAGATCCAGACTGAGGCAGAATTGATTTCTGTTTAGGACCCATATTTAAGATGCTGACTTCTTCCTGTATACTTCACATGGTAGAAGAGACTAATCAGCTCTCTAAAGCCTCTTCTAGAAGGATACTAATCTAATTCATGACTACTATGCACTTGTGATCCAATCACTGCCTAAAAGCACAACCTCCTAATATCATCACATTGGTGATTACATTTCAACATATGAATTACAGGGGGACACAAACATTCAGAACATAGCAGGAAATAAAGCATATTTAAGAATTACATAACAAAGAATTTGGGTGGTTGTTGACATAAGAAATGTTTTTGAGCCCAATATTGTATTCATGATTCCAAGATGAGTTTTAATAATCTGGAAGTTAAATGGAACATTTTTAAAGCTCTCTGAAAGTTTTTGTTGGTTTATTTGTTTGTTTTTTTAGTTTGAGAGAGAGGGAAGGTGGTGAAAAAATACTTTTGAAGTGAGATAAGTAGTCTAGCTGTAATTAAATGCAATCAGTTTATGAATCTAGCACCAATGGCTTTTGATAATTTTATAATTTCTTTTTCAGTGTTCCTGATAACCTAGGTGATAATATTATATGGAAAATTTTGCCATTAATGACTGAATAGAGAAGTATAAAAGTTGGACTGCATGCATCTGAAGGCAGATTCTGGAAACTTTCTCCTATTTGTGTGCTTATATTCTTTCTTTCTACATGTACACAGGAATAACAATGACAATGATTCTTAAAGCTTGGTATGTGCACTGCTGCATAAGTATTGGTACAGGAGCTAGAAAGAAATTATTTAGGCAGATAGTGAGGGTGAGAGAATGCTCAGCAAGGTTCCCTTTTCATAAAAAACAGCCACAAAATCATTTCTAATATAAAGTAGCCTGAAAAAAATCAAGCTGCAAGCATAGATAAGCAAATACTTGCATAAGTAAATGCTGACAGCTGTGTCAATAGAAAAGGCTACCTGAAGGCCAGGCATATCCAACCGGGAGGCTCCATCTTCCCTTTTCTTTGTCAACCATGTGTACTGTAAGGAACACACAAGATGGCGCCGGTCAAGTAGAAAACTTACCTGCATAATAAAATATTAGGTTGGATAGCCAGCTTCTTTGCGTGCTATACAAACATCACACCTAGTTCAACCAATCTCTCATGCTCTATGTAAATCAGACACCACCTCCTCAAGTTCATCTATAAAACCCCGATCATTTCACCATGGAACTGAAAGACCCACTTGAGAGCACCTCTCTCTCTGCAAGAGAGAGGTCTATTCTCTTTTCTCTTTCTTCTGCCTATTAAACATTTGCTCTTAAACTCACTTCTTGTGTTTCCACGTCCTTGATTTCCCTGGTGTGAGACAAGACCGGGTATTTACCCCAGACAACAACGCTATTTCAGTATCACCTAAGCCTTACCAGAAATGCAAATCCTCAAGCTCCACTCAGACCTACTGAATCAGAAATTGTGAAGGTGGAACCCGGCAATCTATGTTCTAGCAAGCTCTCCAGGTAATTCCAATACACAGTAACATTTGTGAACCACTGAGCTAGGATTAAATATCTATGCCTAAAACTATTCTATTTTAATGCATATCAAATAAGCATTTATGTTGATAAATTGTGGCAGAGTGGCACATAAAATACTGATTCAACCTACAAAGAAAACTATAGATTTGAGGATATGTGGTAGTGAAGAAGTGTAAATGGTTTATCAGAAATTGTATTATGAAAGATATAATGAGTCTGGTCTCAGAAAGCTTTGAAATTTGTGAAACAGGCAAAAATCCTGGAGCCACAAACTTACAACAGCAGAAAGCAGTGCTGTTAAAGATGTACATTTCTCATGGAGGACATACTTGCTATAATCCTATGTAGTTGCGGCCACGGAGGATAATGGATAAGAAAGACCTTTCCACAGGATAGAGCCAAAGGAGTCTTCATAGTGCTTATTCAATAGCTGTAAGAGATTTAAAATATCTTCAACACAAGAAGAAATAATACATGCTCAAGGTGATAGATATTCTAAACAAACTGATTTAATCATTGTGCTTTGTATGAATGCATCAAAATATCACATGTAACCCATTAATATGTATAATTATTATGTACCAATAATTTTTTAAAAAGAATTCTATAACTCTTATAGAACAATAAATGCACTGCTTTTCTCTTTTTACAAATGGGATATATATATATATATATACACACATATATATATACACACACACACATACACACACACCATTTTTTGTGTGCATGTGTACTTGGACAAATGAGAGATATTTGCTCATTTATGAATTAATAATTGTTGTACTACAGAAATCTGCCTATAGACCATAGATTTTGAACTTGGAGTTTGATGCAATAAGTAAATGGAAATTTATGCTGTCATGTTTTGGGAAGGACTGAATTAATTCTAAGTGTGAGGACAAGAGTGACATGTATATCTGAAGATCAGATTGCTAAAGAAAGTGAGAACCAGCCTTTAAATTTATTCTTCCGTTTCACTTTGAAAAAATAACTTGACTATCTTCACACTGTTTGCATTTAGGTGTTGCCATGTGGCTGAGTTCTAGCCAATGAAACTTGAACAAAGTATTTTTGCCACTTTCAGACCTGCCTCTAAAACTTGTGCTCCACCATTACCCCCTGCTCAGGTGGCACTGGCATTGACAATTCTTAAATGTTATTTTGGAAGCCATATATTGAAGACTACAAAGCCTGCAATTGCCTAGTACTTGAATAACTTCATGGAAAAGAACACATACATCACAACCAGTTGCCAACCCCAACCCCGCCCCCCCATCCCAAGATCTGCATCTACTTGGACTGCTATGAACAAGCAATATATGTAAACTGTGTTAACTTATAATATTTGAGGCTGTTTAGAAAAATCTCTTTAGCTTACTTATAATAAAAAAGCCTAAATATAATAACATATTCAATAATACAATAGAACATGACTGAACTCAGAACCTCAGAAAATAATTTATAATTCTACTACACCATGCTGCTGGTAATAACTTTTAAAAAGTAAAATCTCTAATACAAATTTATTATTGACATGAACTTTTCTCTATTATTACATTTATCCCCAATATGAATGTATATTTCTAGCTTTCTTTTTAACTCAAAGAAATACTAATTAAATAGTTACTTCCTATTAAATGCTGAAGCTTTAGAAATCAATGAAAACCCTCTACTTACAGGTTAGATCAGATGACTGAAGAACTGTATTGGTGAGGCTTATGCACAGACTCAGTTTATATGAGGACAGAAACTTCTTCATAGTCACATGCTGTACACATAATTTTAGTAGTTTATAAACTTATATCACTAGATTAAAATGCATATAGATTCCTAGATTTAGGTCTTGTTTAAACAAGTTGGAAATTTGTTCAACTAACTAGGTGCTTTTAGGGAACTCCAGATTTTTTTTTTTCTTCTGATCTTTTATCTAATCCCTAAAAGAGGAGGTTGGATTCATGATCTTTTAGGAACTTCTGTAACATATGAGATAAACATTTCCTATGCCACTCAATATGTCACACCTCTTATCATATGCATTTGTGCAGTTTTACTATTTATTCAGAATTCAATAATAGAAGTGCTTGTACCCATTTTATCTTCATATTTGCTGCAGCTTTCATTTTGGTATCTTATATAGTTGCTCATGAATATTTGTACAATGAAGGAGTGGCACTTTCTGATGTCAAATTCTTTGCCAGAATTCTGAAGAGTAGCGTAGATAAATCAGTGTGGATAGTAGCATGGATCTATACATTCTACTTTAAGGTTATGACAAATGATGGTAGTGATGAGTTGCTTCGAGAAACATATATTTTATCTAGAATAAGCCAGGGCGACTCAGCTAGGTTTTACATTCTTGTATGGGCTGTTTTAGATGTACTTTCTTACTTACATCCTTTTAATACCTACTTTTTAAAAGGACCATTTATTTGAAAAAAGGAAACTGAATAAATGTTTTGTGTACATTTTTACACCAAACAAATAGTCTAGAAATAAGTTTCAATACAAATTGAAACATCCTTTTAAAAAAGTTCTTTACTATCTACTCATTGACCAAATAAAGAACTTATTATTTCTAGCTTAGATAAATTAATAAATTTTCCCAATTAAACTTGTTTTTTATGGAGTAGGGCTGAGGATATTTCTAATTACATCTCAGCAGCTTACATAATTCAAAGAAAGAAGGAGATGATGAAAATAGTAGGTAACATGAATTAAACACATCCCAGAGACCCTTACATAATAAAGCATTATAGGAAGGGAGAAAGGTGGAGATGTGCAGAGCTAAGGATAAATATGGAATACTATTTATTACAATTACAGTAACTTTCCCACTGGAAATACTGTCAATGTTGAGCCACAGGGCTTGGTAGCAGACACTAATTTTAGGTTCATTTAGTATAACCTCCATAATTTGGGGTCCTTGTATTCAGAATTCCAACCTGAAACTATTTACTAATGAAGACAGGGCTAATACTACTTAAGTTCAAAAGTGATGACAAAGCCAGAAGAAGGAAGAAAATTAACAGCTTACTTAAGGAAAACACTACATTGTTATATTTCAATATGTTAGAGAAATTACTCACACCTGTAATTCATTTGTACAGCAATATATTCATCACAGAATCAATTGCTAAATTGGAAATTAACAAGTGGATTTTTTAACTCATTTGGCTCCCTTCTGAAAAATAAATTAACACAAAAATGTCCTAAATGGTTCTGTGGTTTGTTTGTTCTTATTGTTGTTTCATAGTAGTCATATAAATGCTTACATTGTTGCAAATAAAACCTACCTGTATTCACGTAACTATTTGGGTTTAAGTTTTGAATGGGTTTAACTTAACTATCGTAAACAGATGGTTATCATTCTTTACCAAACTAGTTTACAGTCAGAAGCTGTGATGAAATACAAAAGATTATGTAGTCAAGAGACCTTGGTTCAAATCTAGCTTAATACCTGATTGTATGCAACTTTATGCAAGTTACTTCATCTGAAACTTGAAAATACTCTATTCTGTTGTCATAATGGAGAAAATACATGTTTAGTGCCAAATGTAAAAACTTAGAGTGAGCACTTAACAAATATTATTTATGTTTTTAAAAGTTAAAAGTAAAGTTTACATTTCTTTGTCAAGGAGCTTTCTCTCTTTATGAAGCTATGTTAAACATTCTGATTTTATTTAAATTACTTGGGTTTTGAAAATTCTGTTCCCAAAAAAGTAGACTTTGAGACAGAGATTAACATGCAATAAGATTTATTAGGAAGCTCTTCAGATTAATAACTTTGAAAAAAAGAGAAGGAATCAGGATTGGACAGAAGAATAAATTGAGCTTCAGTAACTCAGCTGACCCCATGAGGAGCTCTAAAACTAGTGTAGACCTTCATAGTTAGTCTGATGACACCAGATAAAGTTGCCCCTGGGATGTAGGCACACCTTGAGTGAAGCAGTTATGTTAAGCCTAGAGAAACTTCCAGAAAAAGTAATAAACTGGCAACACTCCCAGCAACTAGAGGAATAAATCCTACAATCCTAAAGGGGGACTTGGATGATGCATAACAGAAAGGTACATCACAGTGATTAAAAATCAGACATCCAAAGTGTCCCTGTTTGTACAAATACAATCCTACATCTATTAAACCCCATAGTCTCAGAACAAAAGCTCCTTGATCTAATAAACATCTTCAGCAAAATTTCAGGATACAAAATGTATGTACAAAACAACTAGCATTCCTATACACCAACAACATTCAAGGTGAGAACCAAATCAAGAATGCAATCCCATTCACAATAGCCACGAAAAGAATAAAATAGCCAGGTATATAGCTAATTAAAGAGGTAAAATATCTCTAGAATGAGAATTACAAAACACTTCTTAAAGTAATTGGAGATGACATGAACAAATGAAAAAACATTCCATGTTCATGGACTGCTATTCCTATCAAACTACCAATGATATTCTTCACAAAACTAAAAACAACAACAACAACAAACTGTTGTAGAATTCATATGGAACTAAAGAAAGGCCTGAACAGCCAAGGAAATCCTAAGAAAAAAGAACAATCCTGAAGGTATCTCATTACCCAACTTCAAGCTATACAACAAGACTATGGTAACCAACAGAGCATGGTGCTGGTACAAAAGCAGACACATAGACCAGTGGAACAGAAGAGAGAGCCCAGAAATAATGCTGCACACCTACAACCAATTCATCTTTGCCAAAATTGACAAAAATATGCAACAGCAGATGAACTCTCTATTCAATAAATCTACAGAAATCAACTGAAGATAGATTAAATACTGAAATATAAAACCTAAAAATTTACAAGAAAAAAACAAACAACCCCATCGAAAAGTGGGCAAAGGATATGAACAGACAGTTCTCAAAAGAAGACATTCATAAAGCCAACAGACAGATGAAAAAATGCTCATCACCACTGGCCATCAGAGAAATGCAAATCAAAACCACAATGAGATACCATCTCACACCAGTTAGAATGGCAATCATTAAAAAGTCAGGAAACAACAGGTGCTGGAGAGGATGTGGAGAAATAGGAACACTTTTACACTGTTGGTGGGATTGTAAACTAGTTCAATCATTATGGAAAACAGTGTGGTGATTCCTCAAGGATCTAGAACTAGAAGTACCATATGACCCAGCCATCCCAATACTGGGTATATACCCAAAGGATTATAAATCATGCTGCTATAAAGACACATGCACACGTATGTTTATTGTGGCACTATTCACAATAGCAAAGACTTGGAATCAATCCAAATGTCCATCAGTGACAGACTGGATTAAGAAAATGTGGCACATATACACCATGGAATACTATGCAGCCATAAAAAAGGATGAGTTTGTGTCCTTTGTAGGGACATGGATGCAGCTGGAAACCATCATTCTCAGCAAACTATCGCAAGAACAGAAAACCAAAGACCACATGTTCTCACTCATGGGTGGGAACTGAACAATGAGATCAGTTGGACTCGGGAAGGGGAACATCACACACCGGGGCCTATCACGGGGAGGGGGGAGGGGGGAGGGATTGCATTGGGAGTTATACCTGATGTAAATGACGAGTTGATGGGTGCTGACGAGTTGATGGGTGCAGCACACCAACATGGCACAAGTATACATATGTAACAAACCTGCACGTTATCCATATGTACCCTAGAATTTAAAGTATAATAAAAAATAAAAATAAAAAAAAATTTAAAAAAAACCTTTCAAAGCTCTGGAAGGTAATACTATTCTGGACGTAAGACCTGGCAAAGATTTAATGATGAAGATGCCAAAAGAAACTGCAACAAAAACAAATATTGGCAAATACAGCTAAAGAGCTCTACAGAGCAAAAGGAACTATCAACAGAGTAAACAGACAACCTACAGAATTAGAGAAGGTAATTGTAAACTATACATCTGAAAAAGGTCTA
Organism: Macaca fascicularis; assembly: GCF_037993035.2. NCBI lineage: Eukaryota > Metazoa > Chordata > Mammalia > Primates > Cercopithecidae > Macaca > Macaca fascicularis. Next base: position 75,128,641 of record NC_088376.1, read on the forward strand.
CTATCTAGCATCTACAAGGTACTTAAACAAATTTACAAATCAAAAACAAACAACCCCATTAAAAAGTGGGCAAAGTACAAAAACAGATACTTTTAGAAAGAAGACATAAATGTGGCCAAAAAGCATATGAAAAATGTTTAGCATCAGTAATCATTAGAGAAATACAAATTAAAACCACAATGAAATGCCAATCAGATAGGCTATGATTAAAATGTTAAAGAATGGCTGGGCGTGGTGGCTTATGCCTGTAATCTCAGTACTTTGGAGGCCTAGGCGGTTGGATCATGAGGTCAGGAAGTTGAGATCATCCTAGCCAACTTGGTGAAACTCCATCTCTACCAAAATACAAAAAATTAGCCAAGCATGGTGGTGCACACCTGTAGTCCCAACTACTCAGGAGGCTGAGGCAGGGGAATCGCTTAAATCCAGAAGGTGGAGGTTGCAGTGAGCCGAGATCATGCCACTGCACTCCAGTCTGGTAACAGATCGAAATAAATAAATAAATAATAATAAATAAATGTTAAAGACTAACAGATGCTGGTAAGGTTGTGGAATAAAGGGAAGGCTTATACACTGCTGGTGGGAATGTAAATTAATTCAGCCATTGTGGAAAGCAGTTTGGTGATTTCTCAAAGAACTTAAAACAGAATTATCATTTGACCCAGCAATCTCATTATTGGATACAAACCCAAGAGAATATAAATCATTTTACCATGAAGACATATGAATATGTATGTTCATCATAGCACTATTCACAATAGCAAAGACATATAATCAATCTAAATGTCCATCAATGGTAGACTGGATTAAAACAATTGTATTACATATGCACAATGAAATACTATGCAGCCATAAAAAAATAATGAGATCATGTTCTGTGCAGCAACATGGATAAAGGTGGAGGCCATTATCCTAAGAAAACTAACAAAGGAACAAAAAAACCAAACACTGCATGTTCTCATTTATAAGCAGGAGATAAACTTTGAGTACATATGGACACAAAGGGAACAGCAGACACTAGATTCTACTGTAGGGTAGAAGGTTGGAGGAGGAAGACAATAGAAAAACTACCTATCAGGTACTATACTTATTACCTGAGTGACAAAATAATCTTTACACTAAGCTCCTATATAACAAACAATTTACCTATATAACAAACCTTGTACATGTAATCCTGAACCAAATTTAAAAAAATAAGACATCCAGTCTCAAAATATTTAGGTTTAAATAATGATTCTGACGTTTATTATATGCATGACCTTAAACAAATTGTTAACTATATGTATGCAGAAGAATCATTATCTGTATATAACATATCTATATGTTTATATATATAATTAACTTATATTTCCTTGTAGATGCTATTTTTGTATTTAGTTTTTTTTAGTGATTGGTAAGATATATATGATATAAATTTTAAATATAAAATAATTATATATAAGTTAATTATATATAAACATATTATATAAGTTAATTATATATAAACATATAAACACAAACATATTATATAAGTTAATTATATATAAACATATATTAACTTATATATAATTAATTTATATTTAAAATTTATATCATAAATATCTTACCAATCACTAAAAAAAAATACAAAAATACAAAATATGTTATCCATTCAAATAATGCTTGACATATAATGTCTCCATTGAATATCAGTTGTTGCTGTATAATTAGAGGGATCATTATGTCAGGGAACTTGTAAATAAATTATTGAAAATTGTGTGATTGGAATAACTTACAGTTTAACTTGTCTTAGTGTATTTGCAATACCTAATTTATAGCATCTCTTGAGAACCAAGAATAGGCTAAGAGTTTGTATTTGAGCCTGTTTTGATTTTTGGGGGGAAGAAATTTTTCAAAAGAAAGTAAGAAATCAGTGCTAGAAGGTAATAATCATAATGATAAACTGGACTACTAATCAATAGCTGCTGGGGTGTTGAACTGAAATGCCATTGTAACTAACTAGGTAACCTGAGTAATACAGGCTGCATACCAAAGGAGAAGTATATCAGTGTATTAGTCATCATCCAGTTAGAAACACAAAAACCATACTGGTACTTCAACAGAGAGAATTTCATAAAATAATTAGTTAAACAGGTAGTAAAGAAACAAAAATGTAGAAAAGGAACACTGAGTTAACATAAAGATAGTAACAACCTCAGGAGGTAACTCCAACTTCAAGGGCTTGGGGAACAAAGTGTAGCCACCCAATGGGTTCATCTTGCCTGCTGCCTAGACAGAGCTGATTTATCAAGACCCAGGAATTGCAATGGAGAAAGAGTAATTCATACAGAGCCTGCTGTACAGAAGACTGGAGTTTCATTATTAACCAAATAAGTCTCCTTGTGCATTCAGGATCAGAGTTTTTGTTTGTTTTTTTTTTTTTTTTTTTTTTTTTTTTTTTTTTTGAGACCGAGTCTCGCTCTGTCGCCCAGGCTGGAGTGCAGTGACCGGATCTCAGCTCACTGCAAGCTCCGCCTCCCGGGTTTAGGCCATTCTCCTGCCTCAGCCTCCCGAGTAGCTGGGACTACAGGCGCCCGACACCTCGCCCAGCTAGTTTTTTGTATTTTTTAGTGGAGACGGGGTTTTCACCATATAAGCCAGGATGGTCTCAATCTCCTGACCTCGTGATCCGCCCATCTCGGCCTCCCAAAGTGCTGGGATTACAGGCTTGAGCCACCGCGCCTGGCCTCAGGATCAGTTTTTAAGGACAACTTGGTGGGTGGAGGGAAGCCAGTGAGCTGGGGGTGCTGACTTGTCAGGTCACAGATGAAATTATAAGGAGTCAAAGCTGTCTTTTTTTTCTGAGTTCCTGGGTTGGGGCCATAATATCAGATGAGCCAGTTTATTGATCTGGGTGGTGCCAGCTGATCCATCAAGTGCAGGGAAAATATCTCAAGTGCCGACCTTAGGAGTAGTTTAGGAAGGTTAAGAATCTTGTAGCCTCCAGCTGCATGACCCATAAACTATAATTTCTAATCTTGTGACTAATTTGTTAGTCCTACAAAATCAGTCTAGTCCCCAGGCAAGGAGATTTGCCTTGGGAAAGACCTGTTTTCATCTTTGTTTTAAACTATAAGTTCCTCTCAAAGTTAGTTAAACCTATGCCCAGGACAGCTTAGAGGTTAAAAGAAAGATGGAGTTGGTTAGGTCAGATCTCTGTCACTGTCTCAGTTATAATTTTGCAATGGCGTTTGCAAAAGAAGAAAATATTAGAATGTCAAGTTTTTGAGAAGAGGGCTCCTTCCTAGAGAATGCTGGTCCCCTAAGGACCTTTGAGGAGAGGACCACAGAGTTGAGACTCAGAATTCTGAGAAGGAAGCAGCATCTAGCTCTTACTTGTCCTCGGGAACTCAAAGGAGGAGTGTCTTGAAGCTAAGGCCTGAACATCATAAAACATTCAGGTAAATCTAAGAAAGCATAATGAAGTTGGTCCTTAGAGAGCAAGAGCAAAGACACAATTAAAGACTAGTACCAACTGCCAGTGCAAAGGTGAACTTTGATTGCTGTAGTCAGGTGGACTGCAGTGCAAATAAACAAGAAAAGCAAGACCCTTCTCCCCACCTTGTAGCATCTGTCTAGTGAAGAAAGTGGCAAACTGCAGCCCATGAACCAAATGTGGCCTGTCTTGTGTTTTTGGAGAAGTTGTGAGTTAAGAATTGATGTATACCTATAGTCCCAGCTACACGAGAGGTTGAGGTAGAAAGATCGTTAGAGGAAGGAGTTCAAGATCACCCTGGGAAATAGAGCAAGATTCTGTCTCTCTTTTAAAAAAAGAAAGAACAAAAGAAAAAGAGAAAAAAAAATACTATTTCCTGACAGGTAAATGTTATATATAATTCAATTTTCAGTGATCATAACTAAATTTTTACTGAACACATTCATGGTCACTTATTTGCTATTATCTGTGGGTGGTATCATGCTGCAAAGCTACAGCTGAATGGCTGCAACAGAGACCATAAAGCCACAGAACCAAAACAAAAATGTATTACCATCCATCTCTTTCAAAAAAGTGTGCCAACCTCCGCTCTAGTGCTCCCTATTGGCAAAGGAGAAGCACTGTTTGCAGAACTCTAGCTCCGGTACAATGAAGAGCATACAGTGGAGCAGCTTTGAGGCTGAGAAACAACGGTTCTACAGATGCTGGGTTTGAAAATAAGTGAATTTTTCTAAAGAGTGTTAGAATGTGTGGCTATGTGCCAACAGACCCTGATGCCCTGATTTCGGTCCATCTCTCTTTGTCCATCGAATTCACCTTGGTGATATTTTCTAGGGTGTAATAACTTGTGTAACCCATCCTTCTCTTTTCTTGTTCCCATTATTTCATTCTGTTGTTTTTCCTCCTCACACTCAAAGACTTTTAAATCCTGCATACCTTGAAAACGCTGAAATTGCTTAAGTAACACTGTTTCTGAACAGAAGTCAAAATAGATTTTGATCAAATAGCCAAGTATCTGAGAAAATATTGTTATTTACACAAAGATTATATTACTTTCCACAGATATGACGGTAGGTGGTTCAGTGGAAATAGGTTCACCATTGTAAAATGCCATAATTAATCTCTGATGGACGTGATGGGCCTCATTTATGATGCTGAGAGTCTGGGAGTCTTCTGTTTCCTGATGTTTCCACTTTAAAGTATCTGTGTTTAAAATGAATAAGATACTGAAGTAAATAAATCTTGAGTTAATTTCTAAATTTTATTTTAGTTAACTTTTTTCCTCTAGCTGAGCTCTAAAAGAACAACTAAAAACTATAGTCATGTACCACATGATGACATTTTGATCAATGACCAACTGTGTACATGATGGTGGTTTCATACAATTGTAATGCCCTATTTTTACTGTACTCTTTTCTACTATAAATTTAGGCATGTTTAAAATATAAATACCATAGCCTACAATCTTTAGTACAGTAACATGCTGTACAGGTTTGTAGCCTAGGAGCAATAGGCTATACCATATAGCCTAGGTATGTGTTAGCCTGTACATCTAAGTTTGTGTAAGTCACTCTATAATGCTCACAGAATAACAAAGACTCCTAAGGACACATTTCTCAGAATGTATTGCCATCATTTATCTACACTTGACCGTACTGAAAATACATTTTGAACTTATTTCTCAGCTTCCCTGAAATCTGAAGCATTTATTAAGAAACAATAAAATAAATATAAAGGATTTAAAGAACCAGAACTAGTGAGTTATGAGAAAGAGTGTGCCTTTCTTCCGGGGAGCTTATGAGGGTCAGCATAAATGCATGAGGCCAGTGGTACAGGTCACATCTGGCAATAAGGGGAAAGGGCTTGGGTTAGCCTTAAGTGTACATTAGCAAAAATGAAAAGAAATTGTTCTGCTTTCAAATAACTTGAAATTTAGTTGAGAAAAGAGACTATAGAAAAAGTAAATTTGAGACTTATAAATTAACATAGAAATATATAAAACCAAAATTATCCAAATCCTGAGGGCTTGGGATGCTAAGACTGTATGAAAAAGCTAATGATAGTTAGTTTCAATACTTAAAAAATAACAAAGCAATGATGCTCTTAATTTAATTAACTTGAATTATAGCTGTTTATATATGTATATATGTGTGTACATATGTATCTGTACACATTTATATACACACATATATATCTGTACACATTTATATACCACATTTTGGCAAGATGTTGAATTAATAATATGTTGCACTTATTTTTCACATCCAGTTTAGTCCTTTGAAAATTCTTAGAGGCTCAGCAAAGAATATAGTGACAGATCTAATAAAGTAATGTGTCCAATATCTTTCTTTTAATGTACCTATGATGGAGAATTCAAATAGGAGTTCACTCTTGAAAAAGACAGGTCTTTCTTAAACTGTTACCAATCAAACCTGAAAACAGATTGATGTTCTGTGTTAGTCCAGTGGCTACTGAGAAAGTAGACTTAAATCAGTCCTTCAGATATTCAGATTTTATGTCATTCAAAGGACTAATATTTAAAGGTCAGAACTGTGAAAAGGAGGATACACTGAACTGACATCTAGTGTAGAATTCAGGGGAAAACATTTGGCTTCTAGTTTATCTTTTTGTTTCCATGAAATTCACAAGTGTTGTGTGTTTAATGACATCAATAATATATACCACTTCTATCCATAATGGAGTACTTAATATCAGAAAAGATAATTTTATTTATAGAAATAAACTGTATTATACAACTGTATTACACAATGTAAATATTAAACATATTCATAGTTTTGCTAACATTATGGTTATTTGGTAACATTTCTCTTCGGTTGAACTTCTTTTTATATATCTAGTAAAATTATTTGAAAAATGTAACCAGAAATGTATGTGGTAAACATTAACTTGTAAAAGGTATACTTAGAATTAACATGTACTATCTTAATTCTATATAAATGTATTTTCTTAACATTTGTTTGATTGATCAAGAAAGGTCTCCTGCAACTGATATTAACCACTCCATCTGACCCAAAATAAGAGGGTGTTAAGATTATTTATGTAATAGGTAAAACAATTTCAACTTAAGCATTTTTAGAATTTGGAAAATAATTCGAATCTCTCTTAATTTGATTTATTGTGCTGTTTTTCTTTTGCAGTTTGCACTGTAAAGTTAGTGGGATAAGGAGACTTAAAATCTTCTTCTCCTGGGAAGATGGGTCTAGTGAAGCTCCAGTGACGTTTCTTTTTTTTTTTCTTTTGGAGACAGTCTCACTCTGTCACCCAGGATGGAGTGCAGTGGCATCATCTCGGCTCACTGCAATCTCCACCTCCTGGGTTCAAGTGATTCTCATGACTCTGTCTCTCAAGTAACTGGAATTACAGACCTGTGCCAAAAAGCTCAGCTAATTTTCTTTTTTTTTTTTTTTTTTTTAGTAGAGAGATGGTTTCACTATGTTGGCCAGGCTGGTCTCAAACTCCTGGCCTCAAGTGAATCGCCTGCCGTGACCTCTCAAAGTGCTGGGATTACAGACCTGAGGCAGGGTGCTTGGAAAAAAGAGAGAAGCAACCACGAAGGGATGAATTTTTCCGTCTGTTTTCTTCTTGCCATTTTGAGTGGCAAGGAATATTGGGCTGTAACCTCAATGCCTGGGTAAGTCAGTCAACAGTCGATGCTTTAAAAAATTGGTTGAATTCATTTAGAGTAAATATAGATTTAAGGTTAAATTGTGAGCTCAGTGAGTGAAAGAAGACTATGCCATTGAGTTTTGTTTTAGACTGGAACATATTTATGACTTTGTCTAAAACAATGAAGCAAAATCCTTAATCTCAGATCATTAAGAGAATACACCGACGCTAAGCCCAAAAGCTGTGACTAAGAATGTACTGGTAGTTCTCCCCACTCCACATATCTATTTCATATGCAGCACCAAGTATAGTAAGCAGTTTGTAACAATTCAAGTGTAATGAGTTAGCCATATCTTTCTGTCTGCTTCCACAAGATGTACGACTGGTGTTAGTCATGTTATTGAATATTTGACATTTGACAACTCAATGCACTGGCCATTGCAGGATAGAAGATGAAGAAAAATCAAATTCTGCATCAAATAGTTATTTTCTAAATGTCTGTTGTGTATCCAGGACTTTTATACATTTAATTAAAGTAATTATAAAATAGAAACAGAAAAAATAAACCATATTCTCTGTAAGAAAAAATTTTGTAAAGGCTTAAGGAACCATATTAGCTAGTGTTTTTGAGTATAAGTTTTACAAATAGATATAATTGTGAGTTATTCAGAGTGTGAAATTTTTCTCAAAGAAACAAAGTAGGATTACGAAATTAAATGATTTCCAAATATTCATTTTGCTCCTTATAGACTCTGTATATGGTATTTTTGTTTTAACATATCACATTTTGTACTGCAATGTTTTAACGAGACTCAAATATAACTTGAAAGCTCATAAAAGTCACATGTTCAGAAAAGCACTGCAAATTTCTTATAAGCAATTTACTTAGCATATAATTTTCTTCTAAGAAGGAAGTACATATTATATTTCTCTTACAGTACATATTATATTACTCTTCGGGGAATATACCAGATCATGCTGTTTATAGTAATTATGTATTCAGAGTTGATGGCTTCGCTTCTCCAGTACAAACAGAGTAACATTCATTTTTTCTATTCTGAGGACCTACCACATATCTGACAGAGAAAACATTTAATAATTTATGCTAAATAAGTGAAAGTACAGATAAATGAATATGTAAATTAGAAAAAAATATGTTAACAGCCTTTGGAACTCTTATTGAAATCTCTAAAGATATTTTATCCATCTGTGGGCTCTGATCTTGTTACCCCAAACAATCTAAGGATATAATAATGCACCCACATTTATGTATGTATGTATGTATGTATGTACGTATAAGTCTGGAGGTTGATATCTATGTATGAAGGTTAAAAAGTTGTGACTCTAATCTGCAATTTTGTGAAAAAGTTAATGAAAATTTAACAAGGGTTATTTCTGAATAGTTTACGTAACTTGGCTTATGATTTTTAAAATTTAAACAGCCTGAGAAGGTATCATTTCCAGTTTGGTACTAAAAACTGATTATAACCAGAATCAGAAAGTCTGCTCTTAACTTGTGAAATACTTATTCATATGAAATTAAGCTGCTATTAAGAATTTGAATCCATGTATAAACTGAAACCAGGACCCCATGCATGATATTTTTGCTCTTTGCTTTTTATAATAAGGTATCTTCCAGTTTTTAAATGGTTACTTTTAGTGTGATTCATATCTATGCTTCATCTTAGTTTGTACTCCAACTCAATTATAAAATAGCTTTTTAGGGAAATGTGGGTTTGAATACTATTAAATTCATGAGATTACTGTATTAAAAATAAATAATGAACAATTATATTTCAAGATTCTAAGGAATCCTAATAAACCTTCTTTGCAATATTGCTCTTTTTGATTCAAAGTGTAATGCTGATTCAACAGCAGTTGATTTAGGTGCCTTAGGGCTTTTTCCATGAAGAATGAATGAACAATTTTAGCACTTTCTTTTCTTCTTTCTCCAGATTCTCAGTACTGATTTTGAGAGTCATGGGGTGAGGCCCATCTGTTTAATCAGGTTTCTGCCTGATGATGCAGGTAGACTGGGAAGTTGAAACTCAACCATGCTTGCCTTTAAGTGTTGTAATTAGCCTCTTATATCTGCACAGAGTGTAAGTAATGAGCACATTTAAAAATGCAATCATAGCAGAATGTAAGTTTTGCATGCTTAAACTCTTTCAAAATTCCCATGGGTTGAGTGTCTTCCTTCAGCCAAATTGGATCATGTTGGTTTAAAACCTCTCTAATATATCACTCAAGGATGTAGGCCAATTTATCCACTTAGATATCAAGAGCTCTACTCAAATAGGATAGAGTCATTGCCATAGGTCTAAGGTTTTTTTGTTTTTCTTCCCAATTGTTCAGAGTATGTATGGACATTATTTCCCCTTCAGAACAAGACTTAGGTGAAATTCCATTTGTTGACTAATTTTTTTTCTTCTTATGACTATATGTAACATACAGTCACAGCTATATAGATTTTGCCATAAGCATTGTTTTGAGGCAACAACTCAGTAATATACATATGAAATACCAGAGGATTGCATTTAGGCATGTGGAAGAATAAAATGAGGATGACACTTTTGCAATAAAATCTTGAGTTAACAGTATGAAATTTTAAGGAATTCAAGCGCAAAATAAAATAAAGTTAGGTTCATGACCAATCCCAAATTCGAGGTGGCTGAAATGGACTTAATGAAAGGAGGGTAGTGTTAGATTCCACTAGACCTGCTGGTGCTGTCCAATAATGTAGATCACCACACATCAGTGTTTCAATTTATATTAGTTAAATTCAACTAAATAAAAACGCAGTTCCCCAATTAGACTAGCCAATATTTCACATGCTCAATAACCACGTGTGCCTAGTGGTTAAGATATTGGACAGCACAGGCATAGAACATTTTCATTACCACAGAAAGTTTCATTGGAATACATTGCTTTACAATAATGACCCTAAGGGAAATTTATTTCACTGTTTGGTTCCAGTGGATCATGAATACAAACAGTAGCTACTATCAGTTAAATGAAAAATAACATCTCAGTTGGGCTGAAGCTACCCTTAAAGAAAATGTTATTTTTAAGTCACTGTGTTCCATTTCAAAGGTACCTCAATATTGGCCAGTCTTTTCCTACATATGTTCTACATCCAGAATCTAGTATTCACATTAATAATAGATTTATAATTATATATAATTATATTTTGTATACTGTATTAGGAGTAAATTTTACTGCAATTATAATTATGGGAAAGTGTGGAATCTATGATGTGCATATGATAAATTAGTTTTATTTTTGCATTTGTTTCTTCAAGATCACCAGTTAAGCTTATTTAATATGTATTTAGCTATTTCTCATAAATATTTTGCATTATAATTATTTTATATAATTGATTTTTATCTCATTTTAAAAAATCCTAAACAAAGTTAAGTATATACCCTTTACAGATGTTTTAGTCATGCTCGTTTAATTTTTCTGGTTGTTTTCTCTCCGCTTTTGACACGACTTATAATTTTTCTCTCATATATTTCCTGAATTTTAAAAGTATTCTTCTCATCTTCTTCTATTCTGCATATTATTCACTTTAAACATTTGTATATTTACTTTGATAGCTTTTAATTTGTATTATTAAGGGAAATATCAAACATATTCCAAAGTAAAGTGTATAGTGTAATAAACTCTTAATAATCCCTCACCCAGCTTTGACAATTATCAACTTAAACTTTTTTTATCTTTACCTCTTTTCACTCCCAGCAATTCCTAAGATTATTTCAATATAATTTTAAAACATGATATTGTGTGATTCATCTCTATAACATTCTTATAAGAACAAAACAATAGAGATAGAAAACAGATTAGTGGTGGCTATGGAACAAGCATGACATGGGAGAGTTCTTTTTTGCGGTAATGGAACAGTTCGGTATCTCGATCTTTGTGGTGATCACATGAACTAATACCTGGAATAAAACTGAATAGAACTACACACACCTATGCACACACAATGTAGGTTTCAAATGATGAAAAGTGAATACAGTGATTGTCTGTACAAATATTTTTTGGTTTCAATATTACTGGAGCTATAAAAGTGTCATCACTGGAAGATGCTGGACACTTCACACTCCTATAATTTCCCATGAGATGATAATGACTTCAAAATAAAAATATTTTAAAAATTAATCTTAATAGAACTAAACTACTTAAATATTTAGAAATGTATTTAATAAAATAAGTAAAAGACTTGTAAATGAAAAAGCACAAAATTATTTTGAGGGAAAACATAGAAACCTAAATTATTGGGGAAATACATCATGACCATAGATTAGAAGACTCCATATTTAAAAATGTTAATTCTCCCAAAGTTAGTCTACATATTCAAAGTAATCAAAATCATAATCCCAGCAGAATTTTCTTATAAAATTCTTGACATGCTGAATCTATGATTTACATGGAAATGCAGACCTTAAAAAAACACAAACAATAAGAAAATTATTTGCAAAATTTGTATCTCACAAAATACTTAAATTTCATATATATAATATATATTTAAACAACTGGATGACAATAATAAAATGACAAACAAGTCCACAAACTTAAATCAGCAAAAGCAAGATTAAAAAATGGGCAAACAAACAAAAACTAAGAAAATAGACATCATTTTTCATCAAGAAAATTTAAATTAAAACCACAGTAAAAATGTCACTTCAAAACTACAATTTTAACCAAATGTTAAAACTCCAACACCACCAAATGTTGGCAAGTAGGAAGAGCAATTAAAACTCTTAAACACTTGTGGTGGAACAGTAAAATTATAGGAGCAGAATGGAAGAAAAAAAATGATGCTGTGTTTAAAAAGTAAAAGCTACCCTATGGCATTGAAATTCTATGCCTAGGTAGTTTTCTAAGAGAAATGAAAATCCATGTCCACAAAAAATGTCTTCAAACATATTCATAGCATCTATATTTTTAATAGCCAATCACTAGAAACTACTTAAACATTCCTCATCAAGAATAGTGAAAAGATGGTTATATTTTTATTTAATAGTAAAAAAGAACAAATTTGCCAAAAAATGGAACACCATGCATGAATCTAGCAGAAAACATGCTGAAAGAGTCCAAGCACACATGAAAAAAGACATATTATGCAATGCTCTTTGTACGAAGTTCTAGAAGAAGCAAACTAACATACAGTTTTAAGGAAATTAGAAAGTGTTTGTCTTGGGTACAGATATGTTAACTGGAAGAGAAGAGGAGGAATTTCTGAGATTGTGGTTATATTCTACATTTTGATAAGGGCTGGTTACATAAGCACACACATTTGTCAAGACTCCTCAAATTGAACACATAAAATTTGTACATTTCACTGAAAATATACTTAAGTTAAATGTCACTATAAAATATTGAAATTTAATTGTTTTAAATTTAGCCGTGATGTCAGCGATTCTGAAGCTATCTATAGAAAGAGAGAGTGTGTGTGAGAGAGATTGAATAATGAATAATGAATTATTGGAGACAGATTTCTTACTGTTAGAGAAGTGAGTTACAAATAAGGAAAGGAATACCACATGGATTATACCACAAAGGAATACCAATGTACCCAACACTTAGAATTGGAGGTACCATGGTGAACTCGTAGATTTTAGTAAAGACAGATACAGAAATATAGATATAGGTAAAGGCTGAGAAATAGGCATAACTATTTACAAGTTCTGTCCACTTTGTGGGTTTACAGAAATAACACATCAGAAGAAACATGTTTAAGTTTGTATGCAACATTCTGGAAAGTCGTTTTTAATGAAGTGATATTTGTATAAAGCCCTGAAGAAAGCTAAGGAATTAGTCAAGCATTAATTCGGAAGAAGGTCATGCTATGTCCAAGGAGAAGGTTGTATGAAATGTCTGACATGTTAAAAATTTTAGAAAGAAGATAAATGTGAAGGGAATATAGCTGATAATTTCAAACTTTTAATACAGTGCAAAATATTATAAACTCTTGCGAGTCTTCGTGAGGAATATTTGCTATTGTACGGATTAACACAATGGAAGGATACGTCTTATAAATAGACTGTAGAAAAACAATAGAATAATATCTGTCAATGACGATGATGACTTGGTACAAGAGGATAACTAAACGTGAGGTAAAAAGTGGCGTGGTTTTAGATATATTTAAATTTTAGATTCCAGAAATTTAGATGCATAGATATTTAGATGTATACACTAAGTATGCAGATTTAGATGCTAAATATGTAGATCTAGGTAGTTCTCTCACAAGATTTCTTCATGGATTGGGGATTAAATTTGAAATAATGAGAAGAGCCAATGAACACTAAATATGAGTTGTATTTTACTTCTTTTGGAAGATCTTCAGGAGAAGCAAGTTTTGGGAGAATGTATAGCACCTTGCTTTGGACACATAAAGTTAAAGATCTATTAGATGTTAAGAGACGTCAAATAAGCATCTAGAAATGTGTCTGGATTTGAGGAGAACATTTGAAACTTGAGAAATACATTTGGGAGGCATCAGTACGAGGTGAAATCTTGAGCTATGAGCTTGAATACAGCTATCAGGAAAGTGGAAGTAGGAAAACTTGATTAGGAATTCAAGCCCGATCCTCCGGGTACTCCAGAATTTAAAGTATGAGAGATAAAGACCATTTAAAGAAGAATGAAAAGCACTAGATGGAGGGCTAGTAGTAGGAAAAAAGGCAGATGGTGTCCTAAAATCAAGAAGACACTTTCAAGCTAGAGGGAGTAATCCTTTCTGTCAAAGACTGCTAATAGTAAAAAGAAAAAAAAAATATGAAGACTAAGTTTTTATGGTTATAGAGTATCCCTGATCCTAATAAAAACAATTTTGTCGAGTGGTAAGGTCAAAAGCTTAATTAGAGGGCCTAGTGAAAATGATACACAAGGGGAAGAATGCCTGATTTTGAAAGGAGTAAATTTACTCAAAAACATAAGATTTTTGTTGCAAAACAGGTGAGATCAAGATGAAAGAAGTTGATGCTAATGCGAAAGATGACGTATAGAAAAATACGTCCAAAGGCATGAAGGAGAAAGAAAAATTGCTGGGGCAATGTCTTTGAACATACAAGTTAAAATGGGGCTGGTATTGGAGAAATAGAATTGAAAACAAAATCTTCACCCAACTCTGAACACCTCTTCACAAAAGCAGAAGAGAAATAGAATATTTTTATTATTGAATAACCTTCATCTAGAAAGAAATTTTACCCTCTCATATAGTCACACAGAAAACCCATTGATATACATGTTCTCAAGATAAACAATAGCTAGTCCTCAAGTAAGAGAACTTGAAAGCAGCATTTATCATACTTAATTCATCCTAGATTCACCTAGTAATTGGTTTGGCCATCTGTGTTTGCTAATTGGCTTTGTCCAAACTCAAAATAAACTTCTTGTATTGTTATTACAGGAGGTACTTTCAGAACTTGAAGTTAGGATCTTACCTTCCCATAGAACCTTTCAGACTGGTGTGCTCTATTCCTTAATGATTACATTTCAAATAGATAGCTCCAGGACCTTGAGAAAGACATTTTTGTGTCTTAAAGCTGGAAAGTAGCTCATTTAGCATTTAAAAAGATATACATACATTTTAAAAAGACCGAAAAAGAACTCACAAGCGCCCTAAAGGAAATGATCTAAGAAAAGGGAGGCAAAGTGTCTTCTCTTATTTTCAAAGGGGAGAATTAAGCCTTTTATTTTAAATTTGTATTTGTCCTTTTAATACACAAGCAGAGATACAAATCTTATTTAGGAGCACAACTTTCTCACAGAAATATAGTGTAATGTAAAGGCAGATAAGGGGTCCACAATCCTTTATCTAAGACCTTTGCAGCTAGATGTATTAAGAAATAAGAACGTATTTGGATCATAGGTAGGTATAGCTATGATATACACTTTATATATTAAGTAAAACCACAATAGATATAAGTAACATGCTGTAATCAAAATATTAATAGGTCTGTGGGGAATATATGAATATTCATACTAATTAGGATAAAAATAGCTAAATATCAGTTTCAG
The DNA here is from genome assembly GCF_037993035.2 of Macaca fascicularis. Classification (NCBI taxonomy): domain Eukaryota; kingdom Metazoa; phylum Chordata; class Mammalia; order Primates; family Cercopithecidae; genus Macaca; species Macaca fascicularis. The sequence continues at coordinate 75,143,750 of NC_088376.1, forward strand.
TTAGGTTTTCTTGCCAATGAATTTAGGTCTGGACAGGGCAAGTTTTATAACCAAATGAATTATAAAATTTTCTCATTTTCACAGTCTTTTGAATGATTGTTTGTTAAATAGAAGATTTTGAACTTTTGTAGGAGTGGGATGGCTAATGAATGATATGATTCATAGTATGATTCATGAAAAATAGCCAGGGACCTATATGATGCCCTATAAATTTCAAAGAAGAGTAATCAGCACAACTGCATGTTTCTCTCCAGTCGTGTTCATCTGTGTGTTAACATTTCAGAGGAAGTAGAATGCTGGACTGAATTGGATCTGTTTCTTTCCAGGCAAATCGAGAAAATGGGCAAAATATTTGAGTATAAATATGAGTGCATGATTATAATGATAAGATCTGACTCCAAGTTAGGTAAGGAGAGAAACGAGGTTGTGAGCAATGGTACACTGAAGTGGGTAGGTGAGATGAGTAGAACTAAAATACTTTCACGGCTTAATGGTTATAAGACAATGGTTTTTGGAGGCACAGAGATGGAAAAATAATAGGTGATGCACAAAGAGTGAGATTCAAACTTGAGTTTACAAATGGGTTTCAGGTGGTAATAAGCAGATCAGTAGTATGCCCATGAGAACTAGTGACCAAGTCAAGGTGAAGGACAAAGTCATCTGAGGAGAAAAGCTTAGGTTATTAGAAAGAGCACCTGCACAGAAATTGAAATGGCAGTAATTATAATAGGAGTAGGTGTGGAGACAGGAACAGTAAGTAAAAACCCAAAATATTCAGAGAATAAGGGGAATGACTCTCTGCAGATAAGTGTAACCACCAACTTTATGTTAACTACATTTAAATTAAATACATTTTTCTTTTTGCTTTTCTTATATTTTCTTTCTGGGAAACTAAGATAGTTTTATATTTTTCTATGGGTACATTAGTAGTATAATTTTTATTGAAGAAGAATTCATTTCTGTTGGTAAGTTATTGTTTCATTAACATTATTAAATCATAGTATAATATTTGAAATCACTAAAACTCATATATCAAATAAAAATTTAAGAAATTTTTAAATTAAAATTCAACCTACTTTCATGCACACATTCTAATCCACTTTTTATAATATTCAAAATGATGCAAATTATGCAGCATGCATAATTTATTAATCTAGCATTTTGCAGCCTCTTTAAGAATAAATACCAAAAATAAATTTGCCTTTCAGAGTTTTAAGTCAGTAAATATAGACCATGACCAATAAAGTTTAATAAGCGGGAATAAGTAAATCAAATTTAGGCACAGAAATTGTCAAGGTAGTGATACAGTAGGTAGCTAGTCAGACTTGAGCAGGACAAGAGAAGGCCCCCAGCACAATCAGGAATGTCAGGCAGCCATCAAGTGATGGTTAGGCAGTTGGTAAGCTGTCTCTCTAAAATATTAATTTGTCACAGTCAGTCCCTGGGAAAGACAGTCTCCCAATAGGTAGAAACACCTGAAACTGGTGATCAGTAGCCTCCCAATAAAATCTCAAGAGTTAAGTGAGTGGAATCACTCTTGTGCACTAAGAGGCAAAATGGTAGAATTTAACTTGTATATGACCTTCTAGAAACATTTGGACTGGTAAGGGAAGAAAACCTCAAGTGATGATATGTGCAACTCCAGTAAACAAACTGTACATGCAACCCCTCCCAAGTGCTCGCAGGTCACTGCAAAGGCAAACAGCCCACCCCAAGGGAGGATCGGGGTAAAGCAATGCAACCCCAGAAGCATGCCAATGTGTAACCCCAAGTCAAAGGTCAAACTGACCACTTGATCTCTCAAGTCACCTACTTTGTCGTCTTCCAAGCGTACTTTACTTCTTTTAATTGCTGGTCTAAAGCTTTTTAATAAATGTTTACCCCTGCTCTAAAACTTGACATGGTCTTTCCTTCTGCCTTATGCCCCTCAGTCAAATTCTTTCTTGTGAGAAGGCAATAACTGAAGTTGCTACAGACCTGTATGGATTTGCCACAGTAACATCCTTTGGTGCTGTGTAACTCATATACATTCCCGAGTGGTAAGACTCCTCTATGCTCCTCTTCTTCAGCTGGAGGCGTTCAACCCCTGTATGTGTTTTTCTTCTCCCCTGTCACTCTCCTGACCCCAGAAAAATTTATCTCAGCCAAGGAAGCTCTGCTCCCTCTGGCTGATCTCTCAGCTCACCCTGATGGGTGTTTCTCAGGGGTTGGAAATAACTTGGAGTCCGCATCGAGCAGAATGGAGACAGTAATGACCCTCCTGCACAGGAGGCTCCCGAGAATGGTAGGACTAAAGTCTAACGTTATGCAATGTCTGGGTTTTTCTCCGAATTTTCAACTAAAATTGACTCTTTCCCAAAAACTCACACTGCTTATTCTCGTGTTTTCTCTGTGTGTATTCTGAAACAGCCTTATGCACCCACGAGACTGTCCACCTTGGGTGTGAGTCTGCCTCTTTCCTTTTGCTTTGTATGCCATGTGACTTTGTAAACTCACAATCCCTGTTATTTTTGTACACACAGCTCTTGCTGCGTTTGTGTAGCAGCAAAGACAAAGCTTCCCTTAAAATATTCCCTGAGATTTGTACTTATTTTTAACCTACAGGCTCAGATGACCTTCAACCCTTCCCCTGTCTGCTGGCACATTGCTGGGACAGACACTAATTGGAACCCCAGCTCTGCCAGATCCTTATGACTTACCATATGCTTTTCATTACTTTTACACCCAAGGGCCAAGTTTGTCTGTGACTTTTGAAGCAGTTTGTCCACATGACTAGAGCCTCACTCTCCAGCCATTTAAGGATTTTTTTTGAGTTATTAGAACACCCCTTTGAGAAGAAGTGGAATTCCTCTTTTGCAATTTGCAAGTTCTCACCCTAAACTCCTAGTCCTCCTGAGGTTACTAGTTTATGTCAAGAGCAAAGAAATATTTGCCTCTCTAATTCAAGGACTGTTTTTCTTGCAAGGATATGAAGGCTTTCCATAAGTATTTATCTTGATTTCTGCTACTTCCCCCTGTAGCCTCATTTCTCTAATTACTTCCATGGCTTTCCCAACATGCATGAAGACCTTGAAGGTTATATTGGAAGGGACAGAAGTCCCAGAGCCTTGTGGCAGTTAGCTGAAAAATAGGCTTCTTGTCTACTGAAAGAACATGGGAAATGGGAATATGAAAAAAAGAGATAATCATTTTTTTGCTAATATGCTCTGAGCAAGAGTCACTGTAAAGTCATGGAGACAAGCATATAGGCCAGCCCAAAGTAACAGGAGCAAGAGACCCATAGGACAGAGATGGAGGTTTGCCCAGGCTAACAGATGACCATTAGAATAGAGATAAAGGCAAGGTTATAGATACATGGTAAGACTGGTTCATTCCAGAACTTTAGGATGAATGGGGTACGCCCTATTCAGGACAATAGGAAAGTAAGAAGGAATACTTTCTTTTTTTCTTTTTCTTTTTTTTTTCTCCTCTATTCTCTCCTCACAGATAGATAATTGTGCCCCCATACCACAGGACAAGCTCCTTGGATCCATCTCACAAAACTGGGAAAAGTTTGATTGCCTCACACCTTAAAACCACCACCAACAACACAAAAAGCTAGTTTTCCTTTGTAATATTTATTCGGCATGGAACTGAACAGGGAAGAATTTACATAAGTCTATCTTGGAACTCAGTGCCCCTGTGTAGGAAATCCTTAAATTAACTGCCTTGGTGTTTTATAGCCAAGATCATGACAGGGAAGACAAGGCTAAGGAAAAGGAGAAATGAAGAAAGCAGAGGCAGGTTTGATTACTGGCTGCTCTGTCAGCCCACCAGCCCTGTCCAGGTATGTCTAGTGATACTCCTCCGGGTAACTGAAAGGCAAATTACCCCAGTGAGATAAATGGGAAAACGTCCTGCACATCTCATCCTCTCTGCCAGAAGCTCAGCCACTGGAAACAGGACTTCCCTGAGGGCCAAAGGGACCATGGGACAGACTCCCAATCCCTGATGGTCTTGAGCTGAAGGGGCAGTCTGCTATGGCTGACTTCTAAATCAGATATAATTATCAACAGAACAAAGCCAAGGACAACTCTGGAGGCTGCAAGTAAAATTATAAATTCCCCTTTTGGTTTCAAGAGCTGCCTAGTCTGTGCTAATCTTCTCTAAGCAACTGCCTCCAAATCCTATTATGAAATGGGGGTAAATGGTAGCCCCTCCCACCAAAAGAAAAAATTCACCCCCCTTTGGGGCAAAAATATACTTTCAAAGATGGGTGCCTGCTTAACATTTACCCAAGGTCTAAATACCTCTTTTCCTCTAATAACCGTGTTTCCCCTGGGAAAGCTACCTAAATCTTTAACCAATAATGTGGACAGTCCTACTTCAGGGGTTTAGATATACTCACACTTATTTGATAAACCCTACCAAAAATCTAACCAAGCAATCTCTTGAGGGAGGATAACTTCTACAATACACAGATGACCTCCTTATCTGGTCCCCTTTCAAAGGACACATACAGCAACATGTGGTAGAAACCTTAATTCCTAACAGAAAGAAAATTACTTTTGTCTAATTCAAAGTTTATAAAGTTAAAGAGGTATTTTTGGTAAAGGAGGTTATAAAGAAAAGATATTTTATGAGAACATACCTTTTATGGTAAATTCTTGCCCTAAAGTAAAATGACTGGTTATTTAGAAAGATGGGTGTTTAGGACAAGTCAGAAACTCCAAGCATGTTGTAAACAGTCTGCATAAGTTGTGACTAGATTTGCAAAAGAGAATTTATTAAAAATGTATAGTTTTAAAGGGTATTAGGTCTACTAAATGCTTTAAGGTGGTAAAATGTTATAAACTGCTCTTGACTGTACAATTTGCCTGCTTTAAAGCTAGGTAAGGTGGGGACATACAGAGTGAGCAATGCCCCCTACCTATGTTAGAAAGAGTCAGACCTGATCTGTCCTTCTGTGTGGTGTACTAGGCTCCACATCTAGTTCATAATTAGGATCACTTATTCAATAGTTTTTTCACCAAAAGTAAATGTAGCTAAGAGTCAACAAAGTAACATGTGTTAGAGACTACTGGAAAAATAGCTTTACTTACAAGGCATGTAAGGAAAGTAAAATGTACTTTTGGTCAAAGATTATAAGAAGGCATGGAAATGTGAAATATTTTTCCTTTAAAGGATTAAAAGATTGTTTTAAGTTAGATAGGATAAAGTTAAAGATTTAGCTAAGTTGTGAGAGTTGTGTGAAGATAAATTTGTGAAAGAAACTCTGTGTGTTATGTAATTATATTGGCTAAAGTTAAAGGGGTATTATTTATTCATAAGTTGAACATCAAAACAAAAATACAACATAGTTTTCTTAGAGCATTGTTCTGCTCTTAAAGAGAAAATTGTGAAGGGTTATAAAAGGTATATGAGAATCTTACCTTATGGTCAAACTGATTAAGATGGAACAGGTTTGTCTATGAGGTTCTATTAAGAACTGGATATGACCTCAATAGTACATAAATGCAAAGGTGAAATTGGGCCTTCTTTGGGCTGTATTTGCATAAATGTGTTATTGACATGTGTTCCAAAAGTAGGCAAAAATGTTATAATTCTGATGTGACTTAGTATATAATATCAGTAATCATTATAATTGTTTAATTATTATGTGCCACAGAGGCAACAAATTTTCTTGTCAATTGTGTCTTTGACTGTGGCTGCCTTAAAACATTTCAGCATCCACAGACAATTGTCATCTTATTTTAGCCCCCTTTAAAAGATATTTTTAAATCAGCTGTAGGACTCTAACGGGTGCTCTTATATGCAGGTTTCTAATAACTTTGCTTGTTATGGCATTAGAATAGAGGAAAAACTTTCAGGAGACTAATGGAGAGCCAAAATATTCATGAATATTGAGCAGAACAGGAGCTAACTGCATGGACCGAACTGATTAAAGACAAAAATAATCCTTTCATGACTTTTTGGTTGAAACATTGCTAATCTTACATTTGTTCTTCAAAGCCAAGAAAACTTTTCTTTTGAGCTATTTACAGCATTTAGCAATTAAGTAAAATATACTCATAAAATTTGCAGCATATTTCTCTTTACTGGATTTCTCCAAAATTTGAAAATTAATTGTGAGTATTTTTAACTTAGGGCACAATATAGTTATTCGCATAGTACAATAATAATAATACCTTTGCAATGGGACACAATTGGAGAAACTGGTTATTTTACGAAAGCTTTAATTGGAATGCTGTGATTGCCTTTAAGAAATAAAGTGTTACTTATTGAGACAATAAAAGCTCCTTGGAAAAAAATTGCCTGATACCTTATTTACACAATCCCTGTACAGGGTTTCACATCTATGGTTAGTAAATAATTTCACTCTCTGAGAGTCTTGGGAGCTCCAAGTCATCTTGGGACCTCAGGAGAGAAGAATTTATGGAAATCATACAAGTATTCAGTGTCTTAATCCTATTGCTGGGCACAAGGCTTTAAAATAGTCATATCTAAGATTTCCAATGGAACAAAGTTCCATCAACACCAATTTAAAAAGGAGCCTATATGGCAAGTAATTATTCTTGCTGTGCTTTATGCAAATAATCAGGCAAAGTGTAGTAAGACTGAAGATTATTTAATAAATCAGTCCTACCATAATTTGTTTTTAATAAAAATGAGGACTGGAGAGAGAAAAATTATGTTTCAAAAACTATGGTTCACCTGTTATTAGATGCTAGCATCATCAATTGCTTTTGAGTTTTTGTCTGCAATTTAGACTAAACCTGCTTATCCCTGTGAACCAGTCAATGATCTCTGGCTGCAGTTTATATGAAACAATGAATGGACCATCAAGCTCCAGATAATCCTCAGTGAGGGATACTGTTCTATCAATATTAAAGAGTCATCCTTCTACAGGGGATGTTTTGGGAAGTCAGGGACCCTGAATGGAGGGACCGGCTGGAGTCATGGCAGAAAACCTAAATTGTGAAGATTTCATGGACCTTTATCATTTCCCAAATAATACTTTCATAATTTCTTTGGCCTATTTTTATTTTAATCTCTTAATCCTGTTATCTTCTTAAACTGAGGATGTACATCACCTCAGGACCACGGTGATGATTGTGTTAACTTTACAAATTCATTGTAAAACATGTGTGTTTGAACAATATGAAATCAGTATACCTTGAAAATGAACAGAATAACAGCAATTTTAGGGAATAAGTGAAGACAACCATAAGGTCTGACTGCCTGTGGGGTCAGTTGAAAAGAACCATATTTTTCTTCTTGCAGTGAACAGTTAACAGTTCTGTTAAGATGTTTATCAAGACAATACGTGCACTATTGAATATAGACCCTTATCAGCAGTTTCTGATTTTGCCCTTGCCCTGTTTCCTCAGAATCATGTGACCTTTGCTCTTCTTTTTGCCCCCTGCATCAGACTTCTTCTTGGACATCCAAGCATTTTCATGCATTCTCAGAAGTCTAACCAGAGGTTCCCAAACCTCAATTCTTGCCTTCTCTCCACTAGCAGGCCCCAAATCACAGTGAAGCTGCAAAGGCTTGGGGCTTTTACCCTCTGAAATGATGGCTTGAATTTTTACCCTCTGAGCTGTACCTTGGCCTCTTTTTGCCATGACTGGAGCTGGAGAAGCTGAGATACAGGATACCCTGTCTTGAATCTGCACAGATCATCAGGTATCTGGGCCTGGCCCATAAAACTATTTTTTTCCTCCTATGCCTCTGGGACTATGATGGGAGGGGTTGCTATGAAGATCTCTGTAATGCCCTGGAGATATTTTTTTCTATTGTCTTGGTGATTGACATTTGGCTCCTTGTTACATATGCAAGTTTCTGAAGCTGGCTTGAATTTCTTTCCAGAAAACGACTTTTTATTTTCTACTGCATTGTCAGGCTACAAATTTTTCAAACTTTTATGCTCTGCTTCACTTTTATATATAAGTTCCAATTTTAGACCATCTCTTTCTTCATGCATATGAGCATACACTTTTTTTTTTCTTTAGAAATTTTTTTTTTAATACTTTAAGTTCTAGGGTACATGTGCACAACGTGCAGGTTTGTTACATATGTATACTTGTGCCATGTTGGTGTGCTGCACCCATCAACTCATCAGCACCCATCAACTCGTCATTTACATCAGGTATAACTCCCAGTGCAATCCCTCCCCCCTTCCCTCTCCCCATAATAGGCCCCGGTGTGTGATGTTCCCCTTCCCAAGTCCAAGTGATCTCATTGTTCAGTTCCCACCTATGAGTGAGAACATGCGGTGTTTGGTTTTCTGTTCTTGCGATAGTTTGCTGAGAATGATGGTTTCCAGCTGCATCCATGTCCCTACAAAGGACACAAACTCATCCTTTTTTATGGCTGCATAAGTATTCCATGGTGTATATGTGCCACATTTTCTTAATCCAATCTGTCACTGATGGACATTTGGGTTGATTCCAAGTCTTTGCTATTGTGAATAGTGCCGCAATAAACATACGTGTGCATGTGTCTTTATAGCAGCATGATTTATAATCCTTTGGGTATATACCCAGTAATGGGATGGCTGGGTCATATGGTACTTCTAGTTCTAGATCCTTGAGGAATCGCCATACTGTTTTCCATAATGGTTGAACTAGTTTACAATCCCACATGAAAAAAATGCTCATCATCACTGGCCATCAGAGAAATGCAAATCAAAACCACAATGAGATACCATCTCACACCAGTTAGAATGTCAATCATTAAAAAGTCAGGAAACAACAGGTGCTGGAGAGG